>NC_136539.1:23459899-23464899 GCF_910591455.1 Pholis gunnellus
GCTAGCGTTAGCAGGGCTAGCGTTAGCAGGGCTGGCGTTAGCAGGGCTGGCGCTAGTAGGGTTAGTCTATAGCAGGGCTAGTTTGTAGCAGGTCTAGATCTAGAAGGGCTAGTTTGTAGCAGGGCTAGCTCTAGAAGGGCTAGTGCTAGCAGGGCTAGTGTATATCAGGGCTAGCTCTAGAAGGGCGAAAGCTAGCAGGGCTGGTGCTAGCAGTGCTAGTGTATAGCAGGGCTAATGCTACCGGGGCTGGTGGTAGCGAGGCTAGTGCTAGCAGGGCTGGTGGTAGCGAGGCTAGTGCTAGCAGGGCTGGTGGGTAGCGAGGCTAGTGCTAGCAGGGCTGGTGCTAGCATCTCCGTTGCTGGCAACAACATCATGACGTAGCACTGCTGGATGTTTTAAAAACTATTTTTCTCCATTTATATTGCAGTTGGTAGTTTTTGATACTCATTTTTGGTTAGCATCAAACGGTTTGATAACCAGCTCTGGCAGTTGGTTTAAAAAAATCAAAGCTGAACTCATTTCTGCCTCCTGCTCCTTAGAGAAAATGCACCGGCTCCACTTCGACACAACAGACACAGTGAGACACGGTTAATACTCTCCGAGTCTCTTCAGCATCACTGGCTCGCCGCTACAACAACAGGCCATCTGTCAGCATGCATCCAGCGCTCCATCCAACAGCACAACGGCACATACTGGAGCTGCCTTACATAACAGCGCGTACAGGAGCCAAACCACAACAATAAGAGGGTCATTTGTTAATTATGATGACTCTTTTATAGGAGTGTCAGTGGGACAAAACGCACAGCTGATGATTTACATTTTAATTTAGGCACTTAGCTGAGAGGACAACATCATAATATAATATAATTAAAGTGCTAGAACGCTAATTTTGAACATTATATGATGTGACTACAAGGTCAGAAATGATGCATCATCAACAAGTGTATAATAATATGTTTAAAGTAATTAACACTTATGACGAACTGTACATCTCCTCAGCACACAGGAATCATCACCGTCAGAGACAAGGAAGGACCAAATAGTAGATAATAACAAGAAAATCTTAGCAGTTACGGTAATTTTCATATATTTAGCTCTTTATCCTGGTGACTCGCTCCTCTTCCTCACAGCCTGTGCCGTGTCCTGCTGAGGGATTACAGCCAACATGGTGCCTTCCACCAAACCCCCCCCTCTCAATCTCATCCCACTGAAACACAGACCAGGGTTGAGGAGGAAGAGGAGGAGGAGGAAGGCTGCTAAGGAGTTACCGACGCTCCTCTGCTTCCCTTTTTTCCTCCGTATTTCATCAATCCCTCATTTCAAAGCCTCTTTTCCTCCACTGTTAAAGGGACAGTAGTGATGTTCAGAGGTGTGGTTGTATGAGGTTCTTCTCCACAGTCAAGTGCTTTTTACGAGAGTAGATGTTCTGCTGTGGACGTATTTTAGACTCCTAAAAGAATCTATATCAGTTTAAGTGAACGCTATATTTAGAATATTTTCACCTCTTTACTTTGCTGTCAGGCAGCCGTCATCAAAACAGAGCAGACTCCACTCAGTAAAACAGAGGTTTAAGCTCTCAGAACACAGGAGCTGCTGGTCTACTGCTGCTCTCCGTTTCACTCAGACCCTCCTGAACCTGGACGAATATGGAAAAAGCTTCTTAGAGCCCAACCTCAAAGTGGAATGTGAGCGTCGGGGTGAATCCACTGGAGGAGAGATGATGGGAATGAAGGGATAGTTTGGCTGCTCTATCAAATCATCCATTTACAAACTCACACAATTCGTTCAGCACAATCTGAGTCTCACAAGCATCTTCACTGAAACATTACTATTTAAAACATTTCTGCTTAAACAGGCTCACACTGCTTTACTGTTAAACACCTCATTTACTTCACTTCATCACCACTGTTCTCTGTTTTTTTGATTCTACATTGAAAGTAGAAAACAAATGTCCCTTCACAAGGTACCTCGGGGTGAGTCATGCATGTAAGACGGTCATTTTATGGGTGAATTATTCCTTTAAAACTGATTTCTGGAAGCACAAACCCCGGCAGGGTTGGTAGCTTCATTCTCTCAGAGCGTCTCTCTTGTTCTTATGGCTGCAAATATGAAACAAAAGCACCGAGAATCCTCAGAGTCTCTGCATCAGTCCAGACGGTGAGCATCAGAGAACGTGACCCAGATACCGTCCCAGGACTTATTTGTAGCCGTAGCTTAGCTGCTCACAGCCAACAGACTCATTAACGACGGCGTGAAGAACGTCACCCGAGTGTCAAACTAAAAGAACCGTTCTATAAATACTCTCCACTTTTGTGATTGCATTTTAATGCATCGTCAGCGTATAATCTTCGCTGGCAGTGGCTTTCAGCTTTTGGTTTTGCCGAAACTGAAGGAATGGTTGCCGTGTTTAGTCCACTTACACACATATGTGTAAGTGGACTAAACCACGACTGCAGTGGGCGACTGTGGCGAAGTGGATAGCAGGGCCATCTTTCAATCAGAGGATCGGCGGTTCGATCCACGGTTCAGGCTCCACTAGTTGCATGTTTCATCCTTGAGCAAGACACTAAACCCAAAATTCAGTCCGCTAAATGACTGTAATGTAATATGAATGTGTATAAACCATACGGCACGAACAATAACGACGCTGCCATATTTACGCCTCTGTGACGTTGTGTTGATGGAGCTGCTACAATGTTAGCATAGCATCGATCGATCCAGACTCCATTCAGAAAACAAGTATTTTAAAAGTTAACAAAGCATGAATTCAGACGTTTTACTAATCGGCATCATTACGTAGTTATTTCAGCATCTTTTTATCCGTTTATTGTGATTAATTCACAGCAAAATCTGTTTATTTTGTGTTCGTACAGCTGCAGTGAACCAGCTGACGTGTGGCTCACTAGAGAATACTCCTCCGTACGCTGCTGGAACTCCATTAATCTACGTCTTGACTTTGTTTAGTTTAGTCAGAGAGGATTACCGCTAAAACTACAACAACTTCATCATCATCACCGTCAACACAAGCACGCAGGTTTAGGTTTCCACGAGTGACGTTTTCCAAGTGTTTTCATACGCAACATGTGAGTCAAACTTTTCCCCCAACAGTCGAAAGGTAAACGCAGCGACGCAGCGTCGTCTGGTTCTGGTTCTGACACATAGAAGAATTCATTTCAGGGTGCTAGTTTGGTTTTTTGCTGCCTCCATTATTTCATGTTAAAAAGTGGAGCCCTGGATCTTCAACCTCAGAGTATCAAGATTATTAAATAAGATTAATAATCATCCAATCAAGATGAGCGCTCTCTTTTATTGTGCATTTGCACTTCTAGGTTTTAATCTGCTAAATGCTAAAAACAACAAAGTTCTTCCTGCTTTCAGCGACATGTTAGTGACGTGAACATGAACAGGTGCTGGTGGAGAGTTCAGGTCCTCCTGTTGTGACCTTTTACACTGAAACACTCAGCATCTGCCCGTCAACACCGAGAACAACGAGAAGCAGGTCGGGAACAAAAAGGCAGCGCGACTTCTCCAATCGTCAATCGTGACAAAGTCGAGTTCCCCGTCGCTGCTATCAGCAGCAGAGCTTCCACTTCTAGTGATTGGAAAAGGTCGCGGCGGCTAACGGTAGCTCTGACTTTGAAAGAAAGAAAAAAAGTTCCCAGTGGAGCTGCAGCTCCACTTCCTGTGCTGTGAAAAGGTCACGGCAGACACGACTCACATTCCAGTCTGAATAGCCGGAAGGTCGGAGAGCCGGCGTTGCATGAGTCGACTCCTTCTGACAGCTTTGTGGTTCCACGCTACAGAAAGGCCCCGCACCACTTCCACAAGTAGAACCGTCTGTCAGAGCGGATACATGCTTCTGACGGCTGCAGTTAAAGAAGTTATTTAGGTTCATATCTTCAACTATAAATTCATTTAAATTTAACTTTTCACATGCTGGAAATATTCAGCGTTCCCCATGAACGGAGACGCCGGTGCTGAAACTAAATTCAGATTAAAAGTCGTACTTTTTTTTGTGTGTTTGTAGTTCTTGTAAAAGCCAGAATGATTTTATTGTATTAGTAAAATAATGACAGAAAGTCAGGCTGCTTTAGTAGCTGTAAGTGAAACTCCTCTTCATCATTATGACGTCAGGATGAAGCTGAGGAAGAGGAGCTGATCAAATGTAGAATCTAATAATCCAGAATCGGGAAATAAGCGTCATTCATAACAAAGAGCGACAGGAACTCTGTGGGTTTTATAATCTGACCATCACGACTTCTCTCTTCACAACGACTTCCTCACAAACATCCGCTCAACAAACAAGAGCAGAAGTCAGATTGTTTTTTAGTAAACGTGCAGGAGGCGGCTCGGCTGAAACAATCTCAGCTGTGGTTTGAGTCTTAAACGGGTTAAACCATTTCCTCAGAGAGGGGGGATTCCCGGCCCCACACATGCGGCGTGTGGTTTTACCCCCGAGGCTTTAAAGACTCCTTCTTCCTTCAGCTGCGAGTCGATGTGTCCATTGATCAAACACTGGTATCAGGTCGGTTCTTAGTATCTGTGAGTGGTTTCTATTTGTGAACCGGTCACAATAAAACGGTTCACCGCGCGAGTAAGTAGGAAAAAAACCTTCTGACAGATGTTTTCTGTTAAAAGTTGAGGTTTCAGAACATCAGCGTGAGACGTTTCAGGCTTATTATAACTGAACAAAAACATGTTGATGATTAAAGGCTGAGTGTTTCTCTCTGCTTTCTACTACCTCCTCTTCCTCTTCCTCCTCCTCCTCGATTTTATTTTTCCATCCCAACAGCTGTTGTCGTTGCACACAGCTGCAACGAGCCTCAGTCCGTCTCTCTTTGCAGCTATTCGTCGGCCTGGGAAGCTCCAACCAATCACAGAGTGTTGAGCATCTCAAGTGCACATGTGCCGACCCAAACACACACACACACACACACACACACACACACACACACACACACACACACACACACACACACACACACACACAGGTTTCTGGG
>NC_136539.1:23469899-23489899 GCF_910591455.1 Pholis gunnellus
TAAAAATGAGCTTGGTAAGAATTCTTTATATTATTTAGACCTTTCTATAAAAAGAGATCTTGCTTTCTTAGACTTAGTGTTGATTCTGTCGCCCCCTGTGGACTAAAGCTGTAGTGTCTCTGAGCTCCAGACTCTCTTTAGTAAACCTCTCATGTTACTGCAGCAGGTCTGACAGTCTGACCCTGTCAGTCCTGGTTCTGGTTCTCCCGTGCCTCCCTTCCCTCCAGCGGGTCCAGCAATACGTCCTGGGTCTCCAGCAGAGAGGAGAAGCTCTGCTCCTGGAGGAGGAGGAGGAGACACTGCTGCGGCTGCCAGGAGCTGAGCTCTCCTCCTCCCTCCGGAGCTTCAGATCCGGGTCTGTCCACGGTGGGCCGGTCTCTGCTGGAGGATCTGGGTCTGTCCACGGTGGGCCGGTCTCTGCTGGAGGATCTGGGTCTGTCCACGATGGACCGGTCTCTGCTGGAGGATCTGGGTCTGTCCACGGTGGACCGGTCTCTGCTGGAGTCTGAGCTGAAGGAGGTTCTGGTGAACCTGCATGAGTTCATCTGGTTTCACCAGAATCCGACCCGGTGGCTCCGATGACGAGCTTCAAGAATAACTCTATAGAAACAGACCATCTTCTCTCTGATGGTCTCTTTACTGATGGAGGTCTGATAGAGGATCAGGACTACACTGAGACTGGTTCATATAGAGGATCAGGACTACACTGAGACTGGTTCATATAGAGGATCAGGACTACACTGAGACTGGTTCATATAGAGGATCAGGACTAATTAATTTTTCAGAATATATCTTATATAATGTCATTTATTTGTTGTATCCCGTTTCCTTATTATTGTCCTTATTGTAATTAGCTTTTCCTAATATTTTCCCTTTATTTATACTTTTATTTCTCATTATATTTCCACATTTTTTTATTTACTTGTTTATTCTTTTATTTTACCACATTTATTTCCTCATTCTTGTACAGTTTGTATTCAATCCTATGACTCCTGTTCTCGTGACATGGTGACATCATTGTTGTATTGCTGTAGATAATGACAGAACGTTCTAATAACAATGTTTTAGGATGTTGAATAGAGTTTACTATTATAACAAAGTGATGTCAACATATGTTACATGAATGTGTAGGAGACATCTCCCTAAAGATGTCCTAAAGATGTCCGCCTCTCTCCTCTCTGTGAACCCTGAATGAACTCATTCATCTCAGCTGCTGTTTCACTAACAAACACTGCCCCCGTGTGGCCAACCACTGCTACTGCGTCCACAGCCGAGGAGGGAGAGAGAAAGACAAAAGAATGTAAAGAAGCATCCTATATTAACAGCCACACTGTGCATCCATATACAACAGCTGCAGTGTCCGAGAGCCTGAGAGGGAAAGCAGGAAGATGCTTTTCTTTGTGAAGTGAAGTGAGCACCTCGTCCGTCTTCTCCGTGTTTTTTCCTCTCTGATATTTCAGTTTTTGGAAACATGGTGATGAGTTGGTGCTTTATGTCTCTTGTTAGTTTTGTCCCTTTGAAGTCGTTTTATGTCTCCTGTTAGTTGTTTTGTCTCTTCTAAGTTGTTTTGCGTGTCTTTGTAGCCGTTCTGTCTCGTTGTTTTGTGTCTCTAGTAGTTTTATGTCTCCTACTAGTTGTTGTATGTCTCTTTGAAGTCGTTTCACGTCTCTTGTTAGTTGTTTTATGTCTCTTCTAAGTTGCTTTGCATGTCTTTGTAGTTGTTTTGTGTCTCTTTGAAGTCGTTTTGTCTATTGGTGATTATTTGCCGTGTTTATTGTCTGCAGATTTAACTGAATAACAAATTAAGCTCATAACAAACCTCTAAACCTCTAGAAGTTTCCCGTTTGAACATAAATAACTGGGAGCGTGTGATGTGTGTCGATCGATGAGGACTACGACAGGAAGCAGCGGCTACGAAAACACAGAAACAGAGCAGAATAGGATTTTTACTTTATTTGCAATAAAAAATAGTTCTAAGATCTCCCTTTACAAATATAGCAGGGAAACGCAGTACGTTGTGAACCCCCGCCGCCGTACGGCGAGCAAGTGACTGCCGAGGAGTCACAAACATCTGGAAGGACAGATTTACACAGAGACAGGGAATTTAAATGCACGCTAAGAATGCAATCACAGCCGTCCGTCACGTGACAACAACTTAAAGTTAATGTGACTTTAAGGAGGCTCCTTACTAATGACTCAATCTAAGCAACCAACACTTTCCTCACCAATCATCCTTTTTAAAAAAAAGGTTCACTGTTGAAGTTCACATTCAGTGTTTCTCACCAAAACAAATTCAAAAACGTTTCTCTAAAGGTGCTACAAGTGGTAAAAAAAATTAAACATGTTTTAAATGCATGCTACATATCTGTGGATCGATTCCAACCAGGGACCTTAGTTTCACGTCACAGACTGTTTAGAAGAAGTGGACGAAGTCGTCGGGGCGTTTTGAAGCCTCGAGTTTGGTGATTTGCCCGTCGCCATCTTGGATTTTGCAACCAGTGAACAGGAAGTGACCATATTAGGACTGAGGGGGACGTAGAGACCTGTCAATCACTGTGTAATTTGGGCTGTGGGGTCATTATTGTGCAACATTTAACCCGTTTCCTCCATAGTTTCCAGTTTAAACTAGCTCCTGCAAAACACGTTTCAAGCGTCTCGACTGATCAGCAGCTCAGATAAAGAGGGAACGTTAGTGAACACGTCAGCGAACACGTCAGCGAACACGTCAGCGAACACGTCAGCGAACACGTCAGCGAACACGTCAGCGAACACATCAGCGAACACGTTAGCGTGGCCTCGAGGAGTCGCAGCGCGTGTTCTGGTGAGAAACATTGAATATAAACAGAAGTAATCACATGACAGCGTGCATGTAAACGTATCAGAGAGAGAGAGAGAGAGAGAGAGAGAGAGAGAGAGGGTGAAATGTTCCTTAAATAAAACATTTAAAAAGGCCTCAGAGTTACATTGATATACACGTGAATTCCTAACTTAAGAGTTCACCATAAACGTACACGTAAGGGTTCAGCAGAGAGAGAGAATCACAAAAGAACACAAACAGGAGGAGAAAATATACAATCAGCCCCTCGAGCTACGTCTGAGTGACGTCCCAGAGATATGCTACAACAGGACGCAACCAACTCAATCCCCCAGAATGCCTTTCTGTCTTCAATGCAACCGCACTTTAAATCTGATCGGAGAACAAGAGGAGCTCGTCTTCGTCTTCTGGTCTCACGTGAGAACAAGAGGAGCTCGTCTTCGTCTTCTAGTCTCACGTGAGAACAAGAGGAGCTCGTCTTCGTCTTCTAGTCTCACGTGAGAACAAGAGGAGCTCGTCTTCGTCTTCTAGTCTCACGTGAGAACAATAGGAGCTCGTCTTCGTCTTCTAGTCTCACGTGAGAACAGGAGGAGCTCGTCTTCATCTTCTAGTCTCACGTGAGAACAGGAGGAGCTCGTCTTCGTCTTCTAGTCTCACGTGAGAACAAGAGGAGCTCGTCTTCATCTTCTAGTCTCACGTGAGAACAGGAGGAGCTCGTCGTTGGTTTCTAGTGTTGTCGTGATGTCGTAGTTTGTAATCAGACAGTTGGAGGTACACGCCCACCAGCAGGTGAGGAGGTACACGCCCACCAGCAGGTGAGGAGGTACACGCCCACCAGCAGGTGAGGAGGTACACGCCCACCAGCAGGTAGAAAGCTCCAGGTTTCTTTGCACGTGACCTTTGGCTCAGTCAGGAAGCAGCTGGTGCACATGCAGGAGTCTGACCTCACGTGCACCTCGCCAAACAGATTCTGTAAATGCAGGTAAGGAGGAAAAAAAAGAACAAAACAAAAGACGTCCACATAAGACAGCCAGACCGGGTACATTCACTTTGGCGTTTTAACGCCGCGTGTTTCTGGTTTTTTTGCTTCATATTTCAGGAGTCTTTATTTGCGGTCACAGAGAACTTCAGTTTCAGCTAAGAGGAAATACTGCTCAGTATGAGTGGGACTGAGGACACGGCGCTCCCTCACAACAGAGACTCTGAATGGAAGTGGAACAGCTTCCGACGTGTGAATGAGAGGAAACGAATGTCCACATGAGAGGGCGAGTCGGTCACCAACGATTTGCTGAACTTCATGGAAGCCAGATCGGTTCGGGGTTCGGGTCTGTCCCCCCCACCCCCGAGCGGCCGGGCGATCACCGCGGCCTCTTCCTCGTGACGAAGACGAGGACCCTGCGGATGGCGATGAGGCGGTCCTTGAGGGAGGTCATGGCCAGGATGGTGAGCTGGGCTCGGTTCTCCAGCGGGAGGACGGCGAGCAGCCACCAGCACCAGGCCGGACCGCTGGGACTGGCCTGCAGGGGGAGAAGAGACGGTCAGGCATGTGTGACGGGAGTCTGATGGCGGGAAATGTGCCAGAGAAGAAGCGGAGGCTTCCTCCGTGTAGACAAAGTTCTATCAACGACGGCTGAAATAACCTCTACAGCTGCTTTTGTTCATGTTAGAAGTCCCAGATATCTGGAAGCTGAACTCCGTCCTGTCTGGTTCATGACATCATCTGGAGGAGAATTCACTGCATCTATCAAGGAACACTTGTCTGGTTCACTGCAGCTCTATGAACTCAGAATAAACTGTTTTGCTGTAATTTAACTGCAATAAACGGATAATCAGGAAGCTGAAATAACGACATAATGATGTAAAAAGTCTGAATTCATGTTTTGTTCGTTCTCTCCTCAAGACGACGAGTAAATCACTTTTAAATACTTGTTTTCTGAACGGAGCTCGGATCGATCGGTGCTACGCTAAGCTAACGTTGTAGCAGCTCCATCAATACTCACAATAACATCATATAAGCGTAAATACATTTCGTCTGGTCTCTACTGATGTGAGTTATCGTGGCGCTCTGGGTGAATATCTCTCGGCAGGAAGTCAGTGATGACAGGAGGAGAGTCTCAGAGCAGGTTGAAGCACTTTAAGGTTTATTATTTCATGAACCTACAAGATACCTATGAAGATACAATCCAGAGTTCAACAGAGATGTTTACTTCTGACAGCGCTAATCTGGGACTAAGACTCTAAAAGGCTACGAATCATAATAATGATAACTTTATTTATAGAGCACCTTTAAGAACAGAGTTCACAAAGTGCTCATCAAATCAAATGACGGTCACAGATCAGAGGAATTACTTCTCACTCAAAACAAAACATTTACATCAACGTGTGCGTCTGTTCACCTGTGTTTCTGGTTTTAAGGAGTTATTTAAAACCACGTCTTCTCATTAAACACACGAAGCATCCGTTGTATTAAACCATCTGAACGTGGATTTATTTCTATTATAGTGTAAACTAGCATCTCTATTTCATTCGCTGACCGTCGTGACGGCGGTCCGCTCACCTGTGGGTTGGGGTCTTTGCCGGGAAGGTGTCCGAAGTGGCTGAGGATCTGGCTCTTCATGTTGTCCTTCAGGGAGGTGAACCAGTTGTTGGCCTGCTCGTACACGGCGGTGTGCAGCTTCAGAAGCTCCACCAGCTCCTCCCCCTCCACCTGATTGGACACGGGACATTTTAAATGACATCACTTACTCAACCTGAGTGAAAACATAGTTTATAAGAGGAGGACGTAGTCGTCGTGACGTCTCTCGTTGGTTTGTGGACGTTATGAAGCTTCGAGCCTGAGGTTTTCTACTTCGTGCAACGTTTTAATTGACAGCAACAAACAAACAAACGCACCTTCTTGTCCTCCAGGTACTCGATCTTGGCGGTGTTGTAGCCGTCTCTCTGTCCGTGGCTGAGGACCTTGAACCGCGACACGCCGATGGTGTCGACCACCGAGCGACCGTCGGGAAAGAACTTCACGTCTCGCACCTGAAACAACAAGTTTGATTTCGTCTTCACGGTAGAATCTCAGAAGTGATCCGACTTCACACAGCAGAGCAGATTCATCCCGTCACACACACACACACACACACACACACACACACACACACACACACACACACACACACACACACACACACACACACACACACACACACACACACACACACACACACACACACACACACACTCTCACTCACACTCTCTCACACTCTCACACACTCAAACACTCACACTCTCTCACACTCTCTCACACTCTCACACACACACACACACACACACACACACACACACACACACACTCTCACTCACACTCTCTCACACTCTCACACACTCAAACACTCACACTCTCACTCACACTCTCTCACACTCTCACACACACACACACACACTCTCTCACACTCTCTCACACTCTCACACACTCTCACACTCTCACACACTCTCACACACTCACACACTCTCTCACTCTCACACTCTCACACTCACTCACTCACACTCACACTCTCTCACACTCACACACTCTCACACACTCTCACACACTCTCACACACTCTCTCACACTCACACACTCTCTCACTCTCACACTCACACTCTCACACTCTCACACTCTCTCACTCTCACACTCACACTCTCACACTCTCACACTCTCTCACTCTCTCTCACTCTCTCACTCACACACTCTCACACACACTCACTCTCACACTCACACTCACACACTCTCACACACTCTCACACACTCTCACACACTCTCACACACTCTCTCACTCACACTCTCTCACACTCTCACACACTCTCACACACTCTCACACTCTCTCACACACTCTCACACACACACACACACACACACACACACACTCACCTCCAGCATGCAGCCGTAGTCGGCGAAGCCTTTGAGCTCGTCGGCTATGCACATGCCGAACTGCTTGGTGCCCGTCTCCATGGAGCGGCGGATCATGAGGCGGTAGCGGGGCTCGAACACGTGCAGCGGGCAGGTGATGGTGGGGAACGCCATGGTGCACACGAAGACGGGAACTTCCTGGTTCAAGCTGTGAAGAGACACAGTGAGGAGGCTGGTGAGACGCGTCGGTGCAACGTTTAGAAATCAGAAAATAGAGCTTCTGTGCTGTGATGTTTACACGAGGGAAATGATAACTTGTGTATTCAGATTATTCAGAGAGAGTGTGTGTGTGTGTGTGGGTGTGTGTGTGTGTGTGAAACTAACTTGGACAGCTCCTTCATCTCCTCTGCGTGGATCTTCTTCCTCTCCGCCAGCTCGTCTCCGAGATAACGCTGCAGCACTTCCTCCATCAGCAGAGTCTTGCTGTAGCCCCTAGTGGCCAGATACTGCAATGACAACACACACACACACACACACACATACACACACAGTTACACACTAGATCTTCATTATCATGAGCCGAAAATAGAGACAAATTGTGATCTTTAAAACGTTTGTTTTGTCGGACCAACAGTCCAATGATTACATTCCCAAATATATAAAACTGAGAACAAACCTCACATTAAATAAAGTAGAACCAGAAGCTTTTAGTTTTACTGACTTTAGAAATCAATAAATAATAAAAAGTGATGTCTCTTAACATACTAATTGGATGCATTGATTCTACCCCGACACTAACGATGCTACGAGCTTCACGATGAAGCGGTGCGGCGCTCCTCCCGTACCTCAGACAGGTTCTCTTTGCACAGAGGACAGTTGGAGTTGTGGTCGAGGCAGCGCTCCAGACACTTCAGGCAGAAGGTGTGTCCGCAGGGCGTGGCCACCGGCTCGTAGAACAATCTGGAGAACAGACGGAAACAAATGACACAAAGCACTCCCGAGGAACCGGAGACAATGCTGCGGCCTCGTTCGGTGAACGGCTCACGGTGGGCTCGCTTCTCCAGCGCGATGCATTATTATCGTGTTATCATTATTACGTGTCTGGAGAAAGTGCAGTTCTTGTGTGCGTACCTCATGCAGAGGGAACACTCCATGTCTCCGCTGTCCAACAGCTCCGCGGGGAACGAGCGTCCGACGCGCCGCGACTGAGCGCCGCTCTCGTCTGCACGGAGACGACAACGCATCAGGAGAACAATCACACTGGGAACATCCCATCATTCCACTTTACAAACATCTGTTTGCACACATTCATCTCATTTGTGAGTAATTGTTTTCTGCTAAATGCAATTTATTTCTAATATTTAACTAAGTAAATTATTAATTTATGGCAAGTAGGGACAAAATAATATTTCATATGAAGTAATTCTCTCCGAATAAACTGGGATTGTCGTACCAGGTCGGAGCAGTTTGGAGGGGGGGTTGAAGACCGCAGAGGGTCCGTCCCCGCTGTGTTTCCTCTTGAGGCCACCGGGGGGCGCCGGCAGCGCAGCCAGGACGCCGGCCAGACTCTTGGTGCTGCTCTCCACCACGGAGAGAGACCCGGAGAGCCTGGAGGACGACTCGTCCACCGGAGGAGGAGGAGGAGGAGGACTTTTAGACACGCTGAACTCTGAGTCCTGGACACACACACACACACACACACACACACAAACACACAAACACACACACACACACACACACACACACACACACACACACACACACACACACACACACAGACAGACAGACAGACAGACAGAAGGATTAGAGACGATTATGAAGGGATGATCATTTTGACGTCAGTCAGCTGGATGTGCTCACTGATTTCATGCCTGAACCCTCTGAACCCTTAAAGCTGTTTTGTTTTGTTTCCGTCACATTTTATTCTCTGTGGACTTTGATTTTCACTTCAACGTAAAAGTTCTATGGAAACAGAACAATCGTGACTCGAAGAAGAGAACTCAAACATGTCTCCTCTCCTCTCCCCTCCTCTCCTCTCCTCTGTGTTCACTTCCTGAAGTTCAGTGAAAGTTTCTCTGATTTGTAGTGTGTGTGTGTGTGTGTGTGTGTGTGTGTGTGTGTGTGTGTGTGTGTGTGTGTGTGTGTGTGTGCGCACTAACCTGTGAGGAGGAGTTGGGTTTCTGTGTGAGCGGCCTCAGGGTCCTCAGCAGGGCCGTTGGTTTGATGAGGCGGGTGGCCACGCCGCCCTGCAGCGGGTGCAGCGGCGTCGGCAGGTCCTGGTTCTCAAAGACCGAGGAGAACACCTCGCTGAGGACCTGCAGGAAGGAAACCAGACAACGACGTTAACGACACACACACACACACACACGGACACACACACACACTTCTTCTCCTTGTTCTGAGGCTGATGGCTGAATACGTGATTTACCTTCTGAGCCTCCAGTTTGACTTCGGTCCAGTCGGGTTTCAGCGCCACACACATCAGGTACTCCTGCAGAGCCTCGTCGTTCCGGCCCGCCTCGCTCAGCGCCGTCGCTTTGAGGCAGTGAGCCTGAGACCAACAACGCAACGCGTGATTCAAACATTCCCCAAAAACAACAGTTTGGAGACGTCATTCAGTACAAAGCAGTTCACATGCAGATAAACTAGAGTTCAGCTTGAGCATATTTCTAATAAACCACACTGTATGTACATTAAATATTTAGTGACATGATCTCTTTCTTAACCTCGTGGACCAGAAACCAATATTTCATAACTTCTGTTGTTGTTTGTTAATCTTAATCTTTGACAGATTTACATCTTAAATCTACATTCACTCGTAATCTTTTACCTGAGCCCTCGGCCCTCAGTACAGAAAACAATATTTGTCTGTTTTAACTTTGATTATTTACATATTTACACATATTACAATATTTTAAGTGGGCAATTAAGAGTTTAAACATATTGAATTAATTCAAATTAAATGTAAGAGCAGTAAGCTCGCCAGTAAACGATTAATATTACACATTTTAGTCGTTGTGTAGTTATTTAGACACGTGTGGTTCTCTGGTCCAAACACTGATTTTATTTCAGTGTAACTGGTTGAAAACTACACATTTATTATTGTTCTATTGTTCTATGTAGTAATGCTGATCTGCACCATAAACAGCTGTTACATGTAGAACTCTCTGATGCTCATGAACAGAACATCCGTCTCACCTTCGTCCACAGAGGCTTCATCCTGCACAGGACGTTGCCGTCCTGCACGGCCTGACTGAAGCTCCTCATCTCCATGTGCAGCTCAGCCCGCTGACACAGCAGTCTGCCTGAAGAGGGCGCTGTAGACCACACACACACACACACACACACACACACACACACACACACACACACACACACACACACACACACACACACACACACACACACACACACACACACACACACACACACACACACACACACACACACACACGTCAGTGGACAGACCTCCAGGTTTTCTAGGTCCATCAGAAGTAGGGCAACGATGTAACATGTAACAGGATCTCACTGCAGCGCTGCTGCTAATGCTGACGTAGCTGTAGGCCTGCAGGCCGCTCTGGCGCGTCAAAGAATCTCAAACTAAAGATCTGATTGGTTGAACACTATGACAATCAACAACATCGTCCCCATTCACTTAACCTGCACATGGAAGCACTGGTGAGTCTGCAGGCCTGGGGCCTCTCTTCTACCTAGAGACACAGAGGTGAACTCTGATTGGATAAAAGCTCTACTTAAAACAAGCTGCACTGAAGCAGAGCAACTGAGGAGCACAGTAGCTGTGCAATGAGAAAATAAGATAATGGGAACAATATTTTTATAAATTATGATACATGTAGTGTATTTAAGAAAAAAGATTAAATTATAAAATAGCTATAACTTTGTGATTCTGTTTAGGCCAGCAGAGAAGGCTTTGCTGGCCCTGACGGCCACCACTGATCTATCTATCTATCTATCTATCTATCTATCTATCTATCTATCTATCTATCTATCTATCTATATATATATATATATGATCTTGTTATACAACAGGCAGTGCATGGTCAGGTGTGTGTGCCACCTTAATAAACTGGCACACAGCATTATTTCCACCAGAGACTTTGATTACGCGGGACTAGTTAAACGGTAATATACTGTATTTACTATTGTGTGTATTAAAGACACACATCTGTGGAAAACTATAAAAAAAATGCACAAGGCTGCAAAGAAACAGGAGGACAAGTTGTGTGTTTCCTCGTGGCAATAACTCAGGACTTCAAGACTTTATTTCCAGGTGATTGTTTGGACTTCGTTCGGCTTCAGGTTAGGAACGCTACGTACTCAACGAGTCCAAAAGACCAGCACACACCACGGCACAGTCGCCTTCCTGCTGACGTTTACCGAGCTCTACACCTAACGCGTCACCGGTTGTTCGCCTTCGGGCGCTTTCGTAGGTGGAACTTTGGATCGTTTGAGAAACTGTTTTTCTCTCATCTCCCCCGAAACAAAGTGAACAGAAGCTGCCTGAGCCGAGTCAGCTGAGACCGGAGCACAAACGGCACCCGACAAACACACCGTGTTCAGATGCCCCCAAAATATTAGCCTCAAACAGCCTTCACGTGAGACTGCAGGGACAGACCGTTGGGAGCATTATGCCGGGAGAACAGCTGAAGTCTTAATGTTTATTCTGTAGTAACGTTATTCTACAACCGGCATGCTGGTTGGTCACGCCCTCAATTAGACCCAACTTTAAACTCTAATATAATGTAAACCTTGGATATTATCTATAGAGACCAGAAGTGTTGAGTATCTGCTGGTTGTGACTGTAGTTTGCTGGATCACATCGCTGTGCAGAACGTCTGATCAGATATTCACTTTAAAAACAACACGTTGATGCGTCCACGGAGGTATTGCTCAAACCTGATGTTCAAACCTGAAGCAGAACAGACGAGTGAGAATTTAAGACTTTTCATGTGCAGTGTTAGTCAAGCACTGAGAAGGTGTGGCTCATCCCAACAGGTGATCGTTGCAGCTTTCTAACAGAGGAGGTGGATGACCTACATCCTCATCGCTTCTTCTCACCAAAAAACACGAGGTCGAGATCAGCAGAGAAAAGAGCGGTCACAGGAGAGGCAAACGGATATCTTGTTGTTGTTCATCACTTTTTCCTCTTGTTTCAGTCAAAGCTTCACGTGTTAAAGCTGCATTCTCTCTAGTGTCCACCAGGGGGCGACTCCTCTGGTTGTATAGAAGTCTATGAGAAAATGACTCTACTTCTCTCTTGATTTATTACCTCAGTAAACATTGTAAACATGAGTTTATGGTCTCAATCTCTAGTTTCAAGTCTTCTTCAATACAGCATGATGTTCATTTAGTAAATGATGGTCCATTTAGAGTCACACAGACCATAAAGCAGGGGATGCTTTAGGGGCGGGGCTACACAGTGATTGACAGGTCTCTACATCACTCCTCCTCAGTCCAGATATGGTCACTTCCTGTTCACTGTTTTTTATAATTATTAATTAAATGTATTTTGTTTCCTGCCTTCATTCACTTGAAGGCAGGAGGAGGGGGGGGGGGGGGGGGGGGGGGGGGGGGTTGGGTTGACATGGTGAGCTCATTGCACTCATCCTAGATCAAACACACCACATGGCCTCCTGCTGCGTTTGTTGGGAAAACACTGACTGTCGGTGACGAAGCTGTGAAGACACTCTGTCCTCATTTCACCCTCTGTCCTCATTTCACCCTCTGTCCTCATTTCACCCTCAGTCCTCCAGACAGAAGCCTTGAATCAATATGCATCTGGAGCAGGGGGGGGGACGGGGGGGACGGGGGACGGGGGGGGGGGTACTGGAATGTATTTATTTCTCCACTTCCGCCTCCACTTGATAAATGCATGAACACATCTCGGACCATCATCCTGATAATGCGGTGCAGCACCGGTTACAGTCGGCCGCCATCACTTTTCACTGTTATCCAACACTTCACAAAGCAGCTTATAAAACACCAAAAGTAAGGGGGAGGAGTTTATGCTCAACTCAGCCAATGTACACCATGCATGATGTAAGCGTTTCAATACGAGGTTCTTATGGAAATAATGGGGACCCCGGACCCCCCCCCCCCCCCCCAAATAACAACAAGAGCTCTCACAGCTGCTCTATGCAGAAACACCACAGCACTGCAGAGGCATAGAAGGTATGTGGATGTGCCACTGCAGAGCAGCAGATCAGTACAGTGTGCTGCTTAGGTAACCGAGTCTGGTGCGTCACAGAGACTCTGACCTCAGTGCAGTGCTAAAATAGGTGGCCCCCTATGGGTGACACCGGGGAACTACACTGAAAAGTAGGTCACCTGTGCAAAAAAGTACTTTAGTTTGGGATGAAAACACACAGAAAAGGTAAATAAATAAAACTTTGTGTTGTTGTTGCATACATGAAGTGTGTGTCTTCTTACCCAGATCCACGGCAGCGTTGTACTTCTCCAAAGCATCCGAGAGGTTCTGGTTTTTCCACAGAACCTCTCCCTCGACCCAGAGCTTCCTGGCTCTGCTCTCGGTGGCGAACAGTTTGTCCAGCAGGCCGCTGAGAACCACGTCTAGTCTGCGGCCGTGCGGCAGTCCTCCGTCCTTCCTGCTCAACGTCTGCTTGCATTGCGCGCAGTCTTTCACGGACGAGTCGGGGTCGGTGTCGTTGTCCAGGCAGCTTTTGCAGAACGTGTGTCCGCACTCCACGGTCGTGGGCTCGTGGAGGAGACGTTTGCAGAGGCGACACGAAAACAAGTCCAACGCGTCGTCCTCTCCACATTCTCCGTCACTCTCGACCCCATCTTCTCCGCCACTGCTGATGCTGCTCGATGTCCCGAGCTCCTTCTCGCGGAGAGTCCGTGCGATGGTTTCCACCAAGATCGGAAGCTCCTCCGGACGCAGTTTTCCAAGGCTCGCCGCCGTGCAGTACGAGTCCAGCGCCTCGGAGATCCGCCCGGCTCTGATCAGAGAGTCGGCCTTCCTCAGGCACAACCTCCTGTCCGGCTGCTGGAGGTCTGAGAGCTGCGAGCTGTAGATCTCCACGGCCAGGTCAAAGTCTCCAGCGCGGTTGGCCTCCTCTGCCACCTCCAGCATGTCGCTGCAGACCTCCAGGTCTCCAGGGCTGCTGGACAGCGGGTGGACGGACAGCTCGTCCCGGTCAGACCTTACTTCGGTCTCCGTCTTCTTCTTTGTAAAGGGGGGGCGGGGGGCAAATCTAGATACCTAACCGGAGATGAGGCTCAAACAAAGTCTGTCTCTCACTGCTGGCCATTTCAGAAGTAGGTCATCCGAGTCATACGACCCAAACCCGGATAAAAGGGTTCGTTTTCCTGCCGCTGTCCGGTTGCACAACCAGCTGACCACTAACAACCTGTGCAATACTACAATTAGTCTGTCTGTATATATAATATTTGTTACTTTTTTACTTATGTAATATTCTTTACTATTTTATTTACTTATTTATAATTGTTTTGGTCTTGTTTTTTTCACTATGTCTCTTGTTTGCACTACCCACTATGCTGCTGTAATACTGTACATTTAATAATAAAGGATTATCTTATCTAAAGCCCCCAAAACAGCCACACTTTTACCTGTAAACACCGGCTCTCTGAGGAAGAAGGTCGGTGTTACATACTAAACGTTCCGCCTCGTCAGCCACTCCCTCTCTTCCACCTTTTTAACAGCACAGACCCGACAACGTCTCTCGGCTATAGAAACCAGATAATATCACTTATTAAGAGAGCATAATACAATTACATTTTTTCTACAGCAACGTTTCCGGTCAGCCGAAGAGGTGCGGTGGTTAAAGTCCGTCAGTAATAAGAAGCTTATAATTTTCCATTTGGTCCAACGTGTTAACTCGGGTCATTTTGCTTTTAGGCTATAAAATATCCACAAATATCTAAAATTTAAGATCCACAAACTCTCTCCAAAAACCAATGTCCCCTAAAAAAAGAAAACCGTATATTATAACAAATCCATTCGCCATTGCTTCTTCTTCAACGACGAGCAACGCTCGATGAAAATAAAGCAGTCGCACCGGAGCTCTCCATCTTGGTCCGCTAGCCTGTTTAGCTTCAGGAGGCTAAAAGGTTCCGTGTGCGTCGTTCGGAATTGGGCGTCACGTGACGCGCGAGAGGGGCTCCCATTGGCCCGTTTACTGGCTCGCTTATATAAGGCTACAACAGAGCTTGTATAACTTCCCAGAAGGCAACAGTGGTGGACCAGTCGTCTCTGAGTTAAAAACAAGCTCACACTTATTATTTTTTAAATAATACGTGATAATAAGTGATATCATATATATATATATATATAAATAATACATAATAATAATAATATAATAAATAATAATACGTGATAACACAGTGACATCATATATAAATATTACATAATACATGATATCACAGTAAAATAATATCATGAATATATCATGAATTTTATGAAATTATATAAAATGATACATAAATAATAATAATAATAAATAATACGTGATACCACAGTAAAAAGTGTTCTCTTTGAGTGTAATTATCACTGTCCCTGCTTTACTCAGAGTCCCGGATGTAGGATTGATTTGATGTTTTTTATGTAATGCATTTATATAAGCAGAGTTTTTCCCTTGTCTGTTGTTAACATATTAAATACTAAGCTATCATGTTGCAGAGCCGTTTGAGCCATAATAAATATAGAATAAGTAGCCTGGGCCCTATTCCTCGTACGTGGCTAAGTGAGTTAGCCGGATAATTTCCAGGATGAGATTACATAAGTGAGGCTTTTCGGTTCCTCGAAGCAAGTTTGGAAAAATCACCATAGCAACACATCCAAAAGCCTGAACCTGCTCCAGAGCAGGCTTGAGCTAGATCCGCTGGATAAACTGCCACTCCCCCGGGGAAAAGTGTCAGCTCCCTTCCTCAGAGATCCATCGATGAGGAAGCGATATTAGTCAGATTAGCGTTTTATAGGGAGACAGTTCTTCGAGATCGCCAAGATCCGTTATCACATCATGATGACTTCCTGTACGAGCGCTATCGATTCTGCCAACAAGGAATCATTTATTTAAAGACCTTCTCGAGCCGTACATTGAACACCACACGCCATCTACTGTCTCACGGACTGTATCACAGCCTCGCGCTGTGTAGCGAGTGGTTCATGTTTGTACAGTATCGGTGATGCGGAGAACATCGGGAAAGCCGCTGCATGCCGTGTTGTTCATAAAGTTTATTTGGCGATTAAGAAACGTATGGATGTGTTCATTACATTACCATGGCACATGTTGTATTGACTCACCATTCTAAATGTTTGTGTGCTTAGCGTTTACTTGCTCCCGTGTCCTCTTGATGGCTGGTTGAACTACATGATGGTTGAAAGCACTCATAATGATATGACAGTATTATTAGTACACCATAGATATCATTACTGTAGAACATGATGAAGGTGGACTCATGATACGAATAGAGAGAATTACACACAATTTATTTTTACTGCTTATTATGAATAATACACACATACTGATCCGCCCATACACGGATTCACACACACATATTCAAACTCCTATTCTATATGGTAATCTACACATACATGTATATACACACATATATATATAGTACATGATACATAAGCGCATACAGTACATATATCCTCATAAGTATCTATTCATTCGTATCAGTTAGATACTCTTTGGGTTTGTTTTTATCTACTTATTCTGAAAGAGTTGATATAATTAGTTTCGCTATAGATCTCATTGGATGATGCATTCCATTAAGCCTACTGCCAGCAGCACATTTAAAGAAATATCATGTGATTGATTGAGGTGATGAGGCTCTTAAAATTAACCTATACATTTTCCCAACACTTGCGCATTTAACTTGTCTGCGACATGTCACCATGCTTCTCGTCTCGCCCTCACAGCGTTAGATTTCTCATGATTATGATCTTGAATTCCTCATATGCGTTCATGATCATCTCCTGCTCGTCAGCGGAGTAAAAAGAGGCTCTTTCTTTGAGTTTATTTGCCGTTGTACTGTTAGAAAATCATGGTTTCGGTGATCGACGCTTCCACCTTTTGAAGTAGGACGGACACGCGCAACGATCCTGTTGTCTGACATCTGGCTCAAATTAACGAGACTGTTTGAGCGCAGATCAGCCTTTGAGGAACCGAGATAGCCTGATGTCAATCATCGAGTTAATTTAAGCTGATAATAGGACATTTGATCGACTTAGTTGAACCACGTACGAGGAATAGGGCCGTGGTCTGTGGAGGACTTTACATCCAGCTAAGAGGACACACTCTGACATTTAGATATAAAAGCCAACAGAATGTTGTTTCTATTCTTATATATATATATACAGGGTGAAAAATCATAATAATAACAAATAAAAACTGAGTTTACAAAGTGTTTTGACAGACAAAGCAAAGCTAAAGAGAGGCAACATAACAGAGAACAGAAACAAACTGTGGTAGAATTGAAACACGGACAAAACAGTACAACAGATTAAACAATAAAAAACAATCGATACAATAAGAATAAATAAATAAAACAAATAAATAAAATAATGATAATTACCATCATTATCCTTTTTATATGAAGAGTAAATAATATAATAATAATAACTTTAGTCATATACCATCTTTAAAAACTGAGTTTACAAAGTGCTTTGACAGACAAAGCAAAGCCAAAGAGAGGCAACATAAGATATAAAGCTCTATATATTGTATCATATTTAACCCTTTTAACCAATGAACAGACTGTTGGAATACGTTTAGTTAGTTTATAGGTTCTTCTGTTCGGTGCTTTGTAGGTAAATGTTACTGTTTAATAAATGCACTTTGAAATGCTTCATCCTCTCAGTGTCTGCCTATCTTATCACATATCTCCACTATGTCTCATCATTGTACTTTTATTTAAACTATTTTGTAAATAAAATGGACTGGATTCCTAAATGTCACCAGTCACAACGTTTGACAGTAATTCAGCAAAGCAAAGAAGAAATAAAACAAAGTGTTGTGGCTTTACGATCATCAAATGAACTGTTAGAGTAAGTTTTCACTGATGAATTCAGACCTTTGAGGCTGTTTCTCCAGGACGATCTCTGGCGTCTTTATTGAGGTCAACACACACGTTGTCTAACAGTACGTCGTCTCATAATTATCATTCTTTCAGCACCCAGTTTCTAACATAAGGTTTCATAATTGACTATTTTAAAATGCTCCACACATCACCAGTAAGCTTCATGAATCTGCATCTCCTACACAAACCTCCCTCTTGGTAATTTTCCGAATTGAACAACGGTTGTATAAATTCTGAAGTATCATAAAACCGCTGCTGTGCTGCAGTTCAACAGGCTCTGCAGGAAGCGTGGTGTGTGTGTGTGTGTGTGTGTGTGTGTGTGTGTGTGTGTGTGTGTGTGATGAATGTCCTGATAAGGTATTGTGTAATGACATAACCATCTTACACAGGTGCAGACATGTGCAGGCCACCCATGTTTAACCCATGTGCACACCTGCACTGATGTACAAGCGCCTTGTGCAACCACAGCGAGTGTTACAGTGCTCGGCCTTATGAAAGCGGCCCGACTGACCCACATTTCAAACGTCTTATTCTTTCAGCTTTCTTTCAATTCTCCACACAGGTTTCATATTTTTAATAGAAATGCCAAAGCCCTGTCAGGGAAATGAGTCAGAACATGAGGTGACAATAATGAATCATTTTCTTTTTATTGCAGCAGCCAAGAACGAGAGGAAATTACACCCCCACATTCTTAATTTAATTAGACCTCCGCTTTCCAGGAATGAATCAGACGGATGAGACGGAATTTATATTTATATTCATATTCATATTCATATTTATATTTACATTTACATTTACATTAATATTATTAATATTTATATTTATACTTACATTTATACTTACATTTATATTTATATTATTTATATTTATACTTACATTTATACTTACATTTATATTTGTATTTATATTTATATTTTTAGAGCGTCTAACATTTGTTGTTACCTCCGTCTTTGGTAAACATCAGGTTGCATCGGGAGGGTTCACGGCTTCATACAGAAGATTTGAGCCTTGAGGCTGATGAGAAAACTGTATTACTCCATTAAAGTGTCACACTGTGTCATAACTAAATAATGACAATAATTCACACAATTAAAGGAGAATATTAGTATTAAGATTTGGTATTTTGAAATCAAAGAGAGTAAATCTTTGAAAGAATAAGAAAACAAATGTGGAAATATAAAGACTAATAACAAAATATAAAATAATAATCATATATGCATTTTAATTAATTTTCCCATAATTTATTATTTACTTTATTTCTCTTTATATTTCTTAATTTGTATTTATTTCTTATTCATTCCTTTTATATTTCTATATCTTTTTTTACTATTCATTATTGTTTTATATATATTTTTTTTATTCTTTGATTTATTCCTCTTTATATTCCCTCCTTTATTTTCTTATTCTTTCACAGATTATTTTCTCCTCCAGCGTCTGAAGTCACTCCAGCCGACACTTTCTGTCTTAATCTCTGGTTAATCCCGACGCCCACCTGAGGTTCCTGTGCTGGACTGTAA
Organism: Pholis gunnellus; assembly: GCF_910591455.1. Lineage (NCBI taxonomy): Eukaryota > Metazoa > Chordata > Actinopteri > Perciformes > Pholidae > Pholis > Pholis gunnellus. The sequence goes on from NC_136539.1 coordinate 23,489,193, forward strand.
TCCTTCAGGATTACCCCGACACTCAGTGACTCATGCAAATCATCCAGCGAATCACTTCTATACACACACACACACACACACACACACACACACACACACACACACACACACACACACACACACACACACACACACACACTATAATCTGAAGAGGTTTGAACACATCAAGCTGCTCTCATTTTTTTTTTGACATTTGCTAATTATTACAACCACATGACCTGGTTCCTTTAAGTAGGAGTTAACAGTGGAACGAAACACATCCAGGGGTTCATTACACCTATTTCACCTAAATGTTTAATCCTAAAGCACCACACACACACATTATGGTACACAGGCCCAAAATAATATCATTCAGAGCATTTACCTGAAAATACAGTTGTATTTTTGGAGGGTTTCTGGGTCTCACAGGCAAGAAGAAAGCCATCGATGAATGTGACTGTTTTCTGAAAAGGTTCAATTTAAACTTTTGAGACTTTGGCCGAATCATTTGCACCACAACTCAGGTGTTTGAAGAATAGCTTGTCCCATAACGCAGGCGTTCTAAAAAGGACAATTTCACAGTTTCTTTTCCTTTTTCCATTTCATAATGTGAACGGTGTAGAGCAGGAAGTCTGTCAGCTCGCAGAAAGACAGATGACGGCATGCTGTTGCCTTGGATTTGTCAGTATTTATAGATGAAGAAGTGATTTTATTTCATAAATTCACAG
>NC_136539.1:23494899-23832399 GCF_910591455.1 Pholis gunnellus
TATTATTATTGTTCACTGTTTCTCGTTCACAATGAGTGTTGAAAGATAAATATCAGTGCTGTGGATATTAAGCAGATATCATGTTATTTCATATTAGCATTTATTAAACCGCAGGAACACTGTGTAGACGAGAGCTGGACCCTCAAACATGAAGTTTACATTTTTGGGATTTTTCCAGATATTTAGATATTATGATTATTATTATATACAGTTGGTCGTCACATATTCATGAAACAGTCCGGACTCACCTCTAGAGCCTCTCGACTCGCATTATTTATCTTTAAGTCTCTGCCTTTAAGCTGTTCCTTCACACCAACACACAGCAGAGGTAATAATAATAATTAAAACTGCGAGCAGTGATGAACGGGCCCTCGCCTCCCTTGCGCGTCGGGGTCGGCGGCGGACTCCGGCCTGAGCGTCGGAGAACGTCCGCGACCGCGGGACGGCGCGTCCGCGAGCGAGACGTCGTCGATCCCGCGTGGACCGCCCGATGCTGGAAATGATGCTTTGCAAATAGTACTATGCTGAGGAAAAATGACACCGAAATCAAAATGGCCGACTTCTGGTAGGTTTTACAGCACGGTGCCAAGAGACTTATTTTTAAGTCTCCGCAGGATACGTGCGCCTACCCAGTTTCGTACGTGTAGCTCAAACGTAGCGCCGGGGCTGCTCTTTTGAAATATTGTAGGGGGCGCTACAGAAGCAATTTAAAACGAACAAGCCTAAAAATCATATCACATATTTCTTCCGATGCCTTTGACACATGTGCAAAGTGCCATGAATTTCTGAGCATCCCAACCTACTATGCTATGGAAAAATGACACCAAAATCAAAATGGCCGACTTTGATAGGTTTTAGAGCATGGTGCCAAGAGACTTATTTTTAAGTCTCCGCAGGATACGTGTGCCTACCAAGTTTCGTACGTGTAGCTCAAACGTAGCGCCGGGGCTGCTCTTTTGAAATATTGTAGGGGGCGCTACAGAGGCAATTTAAAACGGACAAGGCCAAAAATCATACCACATATTTCCTCCGATGCCTTTGACACATGTCCAAAGTTTTATGAAATTTTGAGCATCCTAACCTACTGAAACAAATTTCCTTCCGCCAGTAGGTGGCGCTATGAGTTTTTTGAATTTTTTCAAATCAGGTATGTTCAGGCTTGAAGTGGCATCATGCACAAGAAGTTTTGTGCAAATTGGATAATGTACCTTGGAGTTATAACAACTTCAATTTTGCATGGCGAACGATGCGTCGCCACGGCAACAGCGTTCAATGAAAACACACAATACTTATGATGGCTCTTCATCAATGTCCTAAGACTATCCTTACCGATGTTGAGACTAATCGGGTCACCTGGCTAGGAGGAATAAAGAAAAGTATAAAATATGACATTTCCTTCAGCCAGTAGGTGGCGCTATGAGTTATTTCATTTTTTTCAATTTAAGTATGTTCAGGCATGAAGTGGCATCATGCACAAGAAGTTTTGTGTGGATTGGATTATGTACCTTGGAGCTATAACAACTTGATTTTTCAGAAAAATGATGCAAAATGGCCGCCACGCCACGTCAAGGTTCTTCGACGAAAGCGCTAGCTTTTAATAATTTTTAATCACAAAGGTCTTAAGAGCACCCTGAACAAATATGAAGTCGATCGCATAAATGCTCTAGGAGGAGTTCGTTAAAATACGAAGGCTGCAAAATGCGAAAAGTGCCAAAAAACACAACTTTGCGGGTTTACTGTAGCGCCCCCTATTGGTTGAATGCAACACAAATCACAGGGTATGTAACGGTATGCGATGTGCACATATGCTGAAAGTTTCGTGAATTTTCGACACTGGGTTGAGAAGTTATGTGTATTGATATTAAGCCACGCCCCTAAGAAGTTCATTGGTCCATATCTTTTCAACGCAAAGAGATATCAAAAAGCTTTTGATAAATCTGAGTGATCTACATCCACTAATGATCCACAGCAATTTTGGTAGCAATAGGAGCCAGCGTGTAGGAGGAGTTTGCAAAGATGTGTTTTACACTAAATTCAAGATGGCGGAAAATCTAAGTAGGCGGAGCTTAGGGGTCTGAGAGGCTTTTTTTTAGATCTAGTGGTTTCGGACATGTGTGTTGAATTTCAAGTCAATCGGACAAACTGGCCGAGGGGCGTCGCCGGCGCGACTTGTAGGGGGCGCTAGAGAGCCATTTTTTTTCACGCAAAAATGGCTCCTATATCAAAACCCAAGTTTCGCCAGACCTGGCAAGTATGCAAAATTTGGTGAGTTTTCATGCATGGCAAATATTCCAAATATGCAGCCAAAGTGGAAAAATAAGGATCGGAATAATAATAATAATACCCCTTAGAAACTCAATAGGGCCTTCGCTGGCCCGACGTTGTCGGTGGCTCGGGCCCTAATAATCAATGGATTCTTGCATCATGTGAGCAGCTGCATGTACCACACGGTGGCAGTCTGACTTCTGGTTTGGACCCTCAGCTGTTTTATTTCTGCTTTTATTGAATCGTCAATCACTACGTTACTCTATCAATCCCCCTTTTTCCATATTCAGTTTGATTTCAATTATTGTTTTTTAAAGTCATAGGAGTGTCATAGAAATAATAAAGTTTATAAAAAAGAAATAAATGTGGATATATAAAGAGAAATAAATACAAGAATAAATAAAACTAAAATACAGAGAGAAGCAAAAGTAAGGGACAAATAAATAAAATAAACTATATAGAAAGAAAAATAAAGACAAAAGACTAATATTTATCTAAAACATATAAATACACAGAAATAAATGAAAAAACACAAATAATATTAGTATTTGTTTCTTATATTTCTCTTTATATTTCCACATTTAGTTTCTTTTTCTTTTACAGATGTATTCATTCTGTCACTCCTATGACTCATTTAGCACTAAATACATCCAATAACTCAGCTCTCTCTTGCAGACATTCTTTAATTTCACATTGTGGGATGGATGCATGTTATCTCGTCTTATCTAAAATGTGTACTCAGTTGTAATTAAGATCAGATGCAAACTAAACCTCGCTGATGTGAAACATCGCTGCTGTCCCTGAATCGATGGTCGGTGTGTTCTGAGGCTGATAATAACGTTCCTCGGTCTGTTATTGATCGACAAGGAAGGCTGACAAATGGATTCTCACCAGGCTCCCATTCTGGGAAAGTGTTGTTACTAATTGGGCCGTAAACAGAGACTTTGTTCTGTTCTGTCATGAGTCACTGCATGACTGTGTGTGCGTTAGTACAACACATACAGGAGCGCCGCGCGCACATGAGGCGTAATGGCGCTTCCAGGTTGGAGCCGTGTGGGCAGTAAAAGCAGTCAAAGTGAACGGGGATCTTATTGAAACGTCACAAACCGCCTTCCTACATGTGTCGCCAATCAACGCCGGCCGTCGATGGCTGTCAGAGCTCACACTCTCTGGGCGCCCTTTCGTTTCAGCCGGAGGCCACAGTGACATCGCCTCTGACTCACCGGGGGCGGGGGGGGGGGGGAGTCTAATGAGGCTGGAGGTGATGACAACTTTACAACAGGTGTATATTGCACTCCCATGATGTTGGAAGGGGGGGAATTGTGAGGGAACAGTTGAAACAGAGATGAGTTTAAAGCTACAAGAACACGTCCCATAATGCAACTCAATAGTCGCTGCCAGCAGCTTTTACATTTCATGGCCCCGGTTTGTTTGTAGCGCAGAGCTTTTCTGGTATTCGTGGTGTCCAAAGCCAACATTACTCAAGTGAAGACGTTTTCACCAAATATTGAGCTTCAGAGACACAGAGCACGACATGAAACAGCGTTCACATTCTATCGTGCTTAATTCTTCATCTGCATTCCTTCTTCCAGTTTATTCCCACTTATTTAATTTAATTTAAACAGAAACATATATGAAACAATTATTAAGTGTGAAAGAAATAATACTGACAACATTGCAAAATAGAACGCAATAGCAACAAGAGCAACGTCAATAAATAAAGTTTAAATACTAAAATAGAAAAACTAAAATACAACATCAAAAATACAGTAAAATATACTAAATGTATAAGAAGTGATACTCACACCAGAGCAAACTAAAATAGAAAAGTAATATTGAGCATGATGTTGAGAGAGATTTTGTCAATGATATTGGAAAAGTAGAAGAAAGTTATATAATTAATATAATATTGCACATGATGTGGTTATCATTGTTGTAAGTGTCTCATTTTTCATCTGTCTGTGTTGTTTTCTTGACTGAGAGATAAACACAGATCTGCAGATAGACGTCAAACAGAGTCGTGTTTTTAAAAAGCGATCTATATATATTCTCCGTAGTTCAGCTTTGCTTTGACCTGCTGGCTGTTTGTATTGAAGCTGTGAGGTGCTTCATCAGGCCGGGGACAATATTGTGCTGTTAAATTTAACTGCTCGCTCCAAAGATTTGTTTATTGAAAGTGCAAATCATGCAGCAATGGATGGAGATTCAAAGATGATGTTGCGTCTAATGTTTCTGTCAAACCAAAAAAAAATAAACTTTCCTTTGTGATGTGTGGAGGAAAATAATGAAAGAATTCAGCACTTAACCATTTCTTCTTCTGCTGTTTTTAGACCTTAAAAGTAATTTAACTTACGGCAGTTTGGCTCAAAATGTCCCTTTTTAAGTTAACAGAACCAAGAACTATGTAGGAACAACATCAGCAAAGTTATTTTGCAAAATCCTGCCTACATTTCCACAATGTCTGAAGAATGTCCTCGACCAAAGAAATTTGATTAGTTCATTTAATCGACAGCTCTGAACTTTAAATCTTGTGTTTGCAAGAGATGTGTTCATAAGCTTCTTCAGCAATAAGTCATTCAGCATAAAAAAGCATTAAACACGAAAATCGGCTCAAGAATTCTACCAACATTTCCTCATACAATGGTTAGTATGATATGCCACGATACATTACTCCTCATTTTTTTAGCATTTTCCTACTAAATCAGCTTGTTACATGATGACAGTCTTTTCAAAATAAACTTCTGTCTTTACAGGACACAACTTAGTTAGGTTGAGGAAACAACAGTATTTAGTTAGGTTGAGGAAACAACAGTATTTAGTTAGGTTGAGGAAACAGTATTTAGTTAGGTTGAGGAAACAGTATTTAGTTAGGTTGAGGAAACAACAGTATTTAGTTAGGTTGAGGAAACGATCGTGGTTTGTGTTAAAATAACTACGGAAGCGGCGTCACTTAAGTACACAAGTTACGTGACAAATAAAACAATGTTGACTTCTTGTTTCACACGAGGAACGAACAGCGGTCTCCTGGAGACATTTGCATTGTTTTATCTTTAGTCAAATAAAAAGACCAACAAAAAACAAATGCCCTTATAATCAATGGAAACAATATATCCATTAAAGATTATAGATTTGGAATGAAAATGATTGATAATCAAGAACACATTGTTTTATGGAGGTGAAGTCCCGCCCCTTCAGGTGGACCAGCATGGGACCTTTTTTTCAGAAAAAAGTATCTACGGTAGTTAACGTCTGAGTTGTGCTGTGAATTACATATATGATATTTGTCAATTTAAAAAGATAATTTTGCTCTTCAAGAAAGCCACCTTGGCAGTGACCATATCTGGACTGAGGAGGAGTGACGTAGAGACGCCATATACGTCTCTGGTAGAGACCTGTCAATCACTGTGTAGCCCCGCCCCTAAAGCATCCCCTGCTTTATGGTCTGTTTGACTCTAAATGGACCATCATTTACTACATGAACATCATGCTGTATTGAAGAAGACTTGAAACTAGAGATTGAGACCATAAACTCATGTTTACAATGTTTACTGAGGTAATAAATCAAGAGAGAAGTAGAGTCATTTTCTCATAGACTTCTATACAACCAGAGGAGTCGCCCCCTGGTGGTCACTAGAGAGAATGCAGGTTTTAAGACATGAAGCATTGGCATCACTCGGCAGAATCAGAGGTTGATAATACACCAGTAAAAAATGCTCCTGAAACTGCTCTTTGCCCAAATCCTCGACACCAGCGCTACTTCTCGGATTTTGATGACTTTTCATGATTTAATGGCAGGCGCGACCAACACTGGCGAACCCCAACACATCGTTCAACTCTGTCTCCTAAAGTGTATTCTTAGTTCCGTTTCGAGGGAAACATATTTTATCCAGGATTACAGCAGCAGTTCTAACGTTGTCAACTGAAAACCAAAATGCAACAAAACTACTTGGTGATGTTTGGTAAAACATTTTGGTTTCGCTTAAAATAAGTATGGTCTTGATGCTATTTGAATTACATGCATGAATTAAAATTATTGGCGTTGATTTTTGGTTTGACACGTGACATGAACAGCGGTCTGCTGCGTTAAAGTGCTGTGTTTGTGTGACACATCCATGCATGCTGAATTTCGCGCTGTGTGAACTTCCGTAGACTTTGATTAGAAACGTATCTTCAACACTAAACCTGGAGAAGCACCGTTCAGTTTTTATGCACCTTATACTATCTGGAACGAACAGAAAACTGCAGGTCATCTGCAGCTTCCACTTCCTTTAAATCAAGGCTGAAATACTTAGTTAGGTTTAAGAACAGATTGAGAAATACTTAAGGAAAGAATCTTGGTTCAGGGTGAAAATATCTACAGAAGTTACGTGACAAATAAGTCAACTTTGACTTCTCGTTTCACAAGCAGCATGAACAGCGATCTACTGGAGGAAGGACCGGTGTTTGTTTGTATTACATTTTTTAGTAGTGAAATCTGAAACTATTGCGGCAGGACAATCGTATGATCCATGGTGTTCTAAACCTGCAGCAAGGTTTCATTATCTTCGATGGTTGTGGGACCGAGAGAATCGGAGCAGTGTAGGTCCGCAGCTTTGTCCTCATGTTCACTATGAAGATGCTTGACTCTTTCCTCCTACACTGGCGTTCATCTGACGACATCCTCAAGCATGTGACAGTAAACATCACGGTGCGTGATACACCGCAGCTGCCGTCAGCTCCTCAACCTGCTCCTGACGTGTCTCCCCGTGGTCGCATACGTACCTTGACACAGCTGCTACCTGTGGGACGCACACATGAGCAATAGAGCATGATGGGAAAGCGTCCTGCGGTCTGGGGGTTTACAGTGCGGCCCTTTTGGACTGATTGGTTTGTTGCAGCAGCTGCTTCATCATCATCGCCGTGAATGTTTTGTGGGTTTTTCTGATGCCTGCTGGTCCCTGATTGCTGCCTCTGTTTGTGCGTTGTGGTGTTTGATTTGCGTCGGCATCCTCCTAAAGTGTAGAAGTGTTGCTGGTTTGATTGCATATGATTGTGCAGATAAACACAACGTTTTCCTCCGTCGCCGGCTGCAACGAGCAAAAGGAACAGTACAAGATGAATCTTCTGCATCTGGTAGATCTTTTGTTAAATAATGAATTTTATACTTTCCTTGTTAAAAACTACCAATGGAATCATCCAAACAGGTCGGTTTTATGCGTGAACACACATCAATATCATATACACCGTCATGCTTAAGCACCAATTAATCCGCAGCTGTGAATAGTCCCTAATTAATAAATCATTTACTCCTAAATTGATTTGTTTATACACAAATATAATATTTTTTAAACCAGTTTGAGCATTGTGCTGAAGAGCTGAGAAGCCAAAGACAGCTTATGAAAATACCTCCCTTTCACGTAGATATCAATGGTCACAATTTAAAGGACAAATATCAGAGTTTTGTCAGTAGTAAACTCTTTGAAGCTGGAAGCTCGTTGAAAACGGCCCCAGGTATTTTAGAAAATTGCTTTTTAAAAAAAATGAAAGCAGAAATGTGCATTTCTAAAGATTTTACATGTTCAGAAGGTTAAAGTGAACAAACAGGGAAGTCTGAAAGTCTCAAGAGATGAACTTAAAATGGGATTGACTAACAATACGATAAATACAGGACAACACCGTCCTTATTGCTTAATCTAACGTCCTTCTGTCCTCTGTTAGTAAAAGACACGTAAACAGACATTCGTCTCTGGAAGGTAACAGATAAAAACAAGCCTCTCTTCTCCAGAGCTGACTTTTAACAGAAGAAATCGGACTCCTTCCTTTTTTCGTCGGGTGTTAATCAAACTCTGGCACTAACGAGCGAGTCCTCATCACTTTGTAGTCGCGGCGCCTCGATGCTCTTCCTCTCTTATTAACCACATAACTCAGCTCGGCCTGCCAGCAGATCCTCACCTTTAAAAAGATCCAGACTCATGCTGGTCGATGCGGCTCAAGTGCCGCTCGGGGAACGTTAAGACACACACAAGTCAAACTCAACACTTCTCCATGACCACGATTTGTGATCAAATTAGGACTTCCACGTTTTCACTGGAGATTCACTTCAGCTTTGAAGGAGAGTTGACACTTTTAGTCCCTTTGATAAAAGATTTGAGTTAATTATAACTGAGCAGCGCTGCCATCTTTTTGATCTTTCAAACATTGTTCTTACAATTGTTCTTTAACAGTGAAATTTAGGAGTGAAAACAAAGCTATTCGCTGGTCATAACTTGTAAATTCTGAGAGTGAAAACATAGACATAGTAAAGGTAAAGAGTGCTTATAATGAACTCTTACTGAAGTATTACTGTAAGTAGATTAATATATAAATACTTGGTTAAAGTAAGTGAAAACAACATGACTATTGCGTGTACTTGGTTATAATCAGAGCATGCAGCGCATCTTACTGAAGCTTCACACACATTTTATGCAACAAAGCAACAGAGTTATTTTCTCGATTGCTACCGCAACTAATTAAAACAAAACTAAAACTAATGGCCCTAAAAAACTAAACAGTGTGACTGTATGTGAATGTGAGTGTTTGATGAAATGAAAGAGCTTTAAACTGGGTGCATCACATCAACGAGTCACAGAGGAGGCATATAGACGACAGAGAGGAGACTCTGTGTGCAGCAGCTGGATGAAAGAACAGAACAACACTAAAGAGACGTTTTCTGATCGTTTCCCATCTGCACGTATTAAATGTCACTTCATATTTGAGCTAGAACACAACAACTGATGAAAGTGTTCTTAAGTTGTTTTAATTACGTCAGGAATTATAAAAAGAACACACACTGTTTAATAATAATCTGTATTCATCATATTTGATGTGTACACTGGTTTTAGCTTTTAACAATATATCAATCATATTCCTCGTCCATGAATTACACAATGTGATGTTAGCTGATGCTTCACGTGTTAAAGCTGCATTCTCTCTAGTGTCCACCAGGGGGCGACTCCTCTGGTTGTATAGAAGTCTATGAGAAAATGACTCTACTTCTCTCTTGATTTATTACCTCAGTAAACATTGTAAACATGAGTTTATGGTCTCAATCTCTAGTTTGATTGACAGGTCTCTACGTCACTCCTCCTCAGTCCACATATGGTCACTTCCTGTTCACTGGTTGCAAAAAACAACATGGCGACAGCCGTAATCCAAGATGGGGATGGCGAAAATGCCGAACTCGAGGCTTCACAATGGTAGTCCACAAACCAACGGGTGACGTCCCCATGACTACGTCCACTTCTTATATTCAGTCTATGTTTCAACCATCTGGATAGAAATATCACCGCACAATATGCAAAAAAAAAAGATGCATCTCCTTGCTTGATTCTACAGTTTCTACAGTCGTTTTTTGAGTTGGTGCCGACACTATGCTTCATGATCTAATCTATATGTACCACTTGGTTTTGTAACTGTGTGGTTGTGTACGTAGAGTGGAGCGTGTACGTCTTTCAAAATGAGAACGTGAACAAGAAGCTCTTCAGCTGCTTCTCTGGGGCTCAATTATTCCTATTTCCTCGGCTTCTGTGCAGGCCAATCACACTAGATGGCCTGTGATTACCAGATCTTCAAATGTGCTGCACGATGGGAAGATTCAAGAGTCAACAGTGTTTGTGTTCATTGCTTTCTATTATTTTTTATCTCTGCCAAAAGACAAGGAAGCCGGGCTCAATCAGGCTGCTGAGGAGCTCTTTTTAGTTTACAGATATGGTTGATTTGAAAGCAAATTACTCGCCGTCATGCAAAATAAATAAAATCAATGGATTAGAAAATTAAGATGAACTAAATAAAAAAAAAATACTATAATACATACAGTCAATGAGCTTCAAGGTTTATTTCTATTGTCTTTCCTTTATTGGCTGAAAATGTTTTGGGATTTTTAAAATTCTTAAACAAAAATCCAATTAAAGTGACAAGAGCAGAGACAATTTGACACGCTTTAACTCAACACTTGAACACATCTTCTAAGCTATAAACTAAATTATACGACTGTACTATGATGATACACATTAATGCTGGTACTAAAATGGATATATCTTACCAAAATATGCATTTCTTGGTTAAAAATGGCCTCAACATGCCATCTACTGGTTTAAATCAGCTCTAATGTGCGATGATAATATTAGATATAGCGAGATATAGTCGACCGTTTTGGACTAATGTACGTCATGAAATAAAAGAAAGATAAAGTCCTTCAGACCTTCCTCCTCTCCCCACAGCGTCTATGGTTTTTGCTGTTTCAGTGACCACCGTGTAGCAATACAACCACAGCTCATTTAGTGGCCGGCTAGTTAGCTAGCTGACGTTAGCTTGGTAATCCCACCATGTTTTCATGCTAACATTACACTGGAAACACGCTCGAAGACGGACGCTGGGTTTAGGAAAAGATCGCAGTTTGGGTTAAAATAAGCATGTAAATGATGTTACTTAATTAAAGAAGTTACGTGACAAATAAGTCAAAGTTTAGGGTAAAAATACGTACAGAAGTGACGTTACATAAGTACGGAAGTTACGTGACAAATAAGTCAAAGTTTAGGGTAAAAATACGTACTGAAGTTACTTTACTTAATTACGCCACAAATAAATCAATATCCACTTTTGGTTCCACGGGACATGACCAGCGGTCTCCTGGGTCTGTTTTTAGACCTATCCCCATTTTTTTATTGCTTTTTATACTACGTCACTTGTCCTGGTTTACTATTGCTTGGATTACATATCAATTTATTATGTGGAATATATACAAATTATAGTGTAATACCTTTCTGAGGTATAGCTACGAACAGTGTATAAAACAGCCTGAATAATTTGATTAATTGTTGATCAGTGCTTTAAAAACGCTCCCCTACAGCAAAAAAGAGTTAAATGTGTTCACCAAACAAACAAACAAATAAAGTGTGATGATGGACCACAGATGAGGTCATAGTTATGTTTAAAGCCCAACAAAATAACAGAGAAAGTGGTGCAGAGAAAAATAAGTCAGTGAAAGTCAACGGATCATAGAAACTCTCTAAAATATGACCTTTTGAAATCTTTTATAATGTGTTATTATTCTCAAAATAATCAACCAAGACTCACCACCTCTGTTACTCTTCTTGGAAAGGTCAGATTGTTTCAGGAGAAATGTGATGTTGAATATGAGCACCGGTCTGGTTAAATGCAGCTCTGTGTTCAGTCCACCTGATCTGAGCAGTTAATCCCTGGACAGAACAACGTACAGTGGCCACATCGGACAACAGGTCTGTTACCTGAACAGGTAAATAAAACAACAAGCTATCTGACTCACTTACAGCAGCAGAGGAAACCATTTTGTCCCCACTGAGATGGATTCTTCTCCGCTTTAATTAATCTACACGAGGCTAAAGCTGAATAAAGATAATCACAAGAGAAGGATTGCATTTTCTATGATTTGGAGAAGCAGGTGAACGAGGCGTTCATGGAGAAGGACTGCTAGTTTGCCTCAAAGAGGTTCTGGTAAACCATCAGATGATTTGCGTTGTTACGTTACTATGTTAAGTTACCATGTCACGTTACCGTGTCAAGTTACCGTGTCACGTTACCATGTCAAGTTACCATGTCACGTTACCATGTCAAGTTACCATGTCAAGTTACCATGTCACGTTACCTTTTCACGTTACCATGTCAGGTTACCGTGTCAAGTTACCGTGTCAAATTACCATGTCAGGTTACCATGTCAAGTTACCATGTCACGTTACCATGTCACGTTACCATGTCACGTTACCATGTCAGGTTACCATGTCAGGTTACCATGTCAGGTTACCTTTTCACGTTACCATGTCAAGTTACCATGTCACGTTACCATGTCACGTTACCATGTCAGGTTACCATGTCAGGTTACCATGTCAAATTACCATGTCAAGTTACCATGTCACGTTACCATGTCACGTTACCATGTCAGGTTACCATGTCAAGTTACCATGTCAGGTTACCTTTTCACGTTACCATGTCAAGTTACCATGTCACGTTACCATGTCAAGTTACCATGTCACGTTACCATGTCAAGTTACCATGTCACGTTACCATGTCACGTTACCATGTCACGTTACCATGTCACGTTACCATGTCAGGTTACCATGTCAGGTTACCATGTCAGGTTACCTTTTCACGTTACGTTAGGTTGTTACGTAGTTAAGATAAGAAAAATAAGGTATAACTTTATTAATCCCAAAGGAAGTTCTTGTCCCAGAGTTTCATTAAAGATTACAACAGAAGAATAGCAAAACATATATAAACTTATATGAACAATATAATAACAATAAAGAAGTTACTAATTATTAGTATTATGAAATAATACTAAAATAAATAATACTGTTGCGTTGTTACGTTATTCTTTTAACACAAACCAACAACACCAATCTAACTTTTCCTGCCTTAACGTTTCCTTTGGTTTGCAGAAACGTACAGTGCTGAGACAGACAGACATGTGGACAGATGTATTTACAGTATTTACAGTATGTTGAGCTCTGTCTGCAGGTCTGATTTATTAATAACCTGACTGGTTGTTTTGTTTTTAGTTTTGTCTTTTCATTTAAATATGGAATATATATTTTAGTTTGTTTGTTGAGGTGTGAATGACATCATCATTCAACATAAGAACTACTGATTTATTTTGAAATATAAAAGACTCATTTAAAAAACTACTTTGATTATATACTGTGTAGTTGGTGTCAGCTCTTCACATTAAACATTTGAAATACACAAAAACAAAAAATAGTTATACATAAAGAACAATTTGCTATAATCCTGAAAATGAAATATGAAAGCGTCTATACCAGCTGCTTGGTCATTAGGGTCCAGTAATATGATCCATATTAGCTGTCTGACATCAGCACTCAGACCACTATACCCAGTGCTGCGTTATTCCCAGAAACATGTGTGCGTGCGTGCGTGCGTGTGGGAGAGAGTGAGGCCTGTGGGGGTGCGTTGGATTTACGCAAGCAGGCGTGCTGATGACCGGGTCGGTGTGATTGGTCACCAACTGCGTGCCACAGGATTCCTGTCAGCCCGCACAAAGGGTTGTGCGCTTTTTAAACTGCTGCAGGCAGAGGGCACATTGTTCAGAACCCACACAGCTGATTTGAGTTACGGAGATCAACGACGGGAGCCGAACCGAGCCGAGCCGAACCGAACCGAAGCAGACCGGTGCGCACCACAAGGCACAGCAGCCTCTCCAAAAGAAGCGCGCTAATTAACAGAGGAAGCACACGAGCCATGTCTCTGCCCAGTGAGCGACAACTTTGTCTTCTATGTTTATTCTGGTTTCTCGGATCATGGAGCACAACAGGTGAGTGATCACATTTAACTTCATCAACTGGTCTTAACTTGTTCATGGGTAATTATTGTTAATGCAAAAAGAAAAAACAAGCTGTAAATGATGTGGATTCTCTCTTCTTGCTTCTGTCTTGGACTCAATCTTAAAACACATCTAGTATCACATGTCAAATCTGAATCTGCACACTGAACACTGACGACTGTAAAGGATCAGAGGAAACTTTATTGTCCTGAATCTCACGCTCCAAACAATCAACAGAATGACATAAAAACAACACGAAAACATCTGCCATCACACACACACACACACACACACACACACACACACACACACACACACACACAGCTATAGTGTAATAAAGAACAGTATTTCTATCTGAAATGAAGTGGAGTTAAAGTATAAATGACTGAATCTCAGACGTACATAACTTGAGTAAGTGATACGTTTACATGCACAAAATATTACAATGTCTTTATCCATATTCTGAAAAAATGCAATATTCCTACTATTCTGTTTGAATGGATAATGAAAATGAATATTCCACTAATATTCCTGCTTACATGCAGCTACACTGTGATATTTATTCATATCCAGAAACCCGATGATGTCCGAGTCCTTCATGATGTTTCTGCTTCTGTTCTTCTGACATCATCTCTACTGCGGCTCTATAGCTGTTGGCTGGTTGGTTTGTGTTCAACGCACAGAGCTGCTGGTCAACAGGAGAGACTCTGATAGTGAATAATGTATACATGTATGTATATATATATATATATATATATATATATGTGTACATGTGTACATGTCCATCAATGATCCTAGAACCTGAACAGTGTCAACATGTCTCACAGGTTTTACTCTGAACTCATCAATTCACAATAAGAACTCATTCACAATATACAAACAGATATATGCTCTTAATGACCCGTCTAACTCACAATATTTTGATATAAGTGGAATATTAGTGTGCATGTAAATGTAGTCCGTGTGCTCTGATTCGCTGACCACAGCCACAGTGATGTCAGGATGTACTGAACACCTTCTGAGTACACGTCAGCATCACTGCGTCGAGGCGGCAGCTTAAACCACAGCTGCTGCTAACTTCCTCTTTAAAACATCTACTTTGCATCTAAAGCACCTTAAAGTAACCTTGAGTCTTGTATTTATCATCGTGATGGCGACTACGTTTGTATTGATGCTGAAAGTCCTCACATGTGCTCTTCACTCAGACGCCGCTCCTTTCAACCAATGGGGACACGAGATCCAGTTTAGAAAGGTAGGAAATTACCTTTATTATTTCTGACGACTTTATGCATGTGTGTGTGTGTTTTCTCTTTAAGTCTCAACTCTTTGTTTCCATTTTCACGTGTGACGTTTGATCAATGATGAGAGTGAAGAAAGAAACGTTAATTAAAAAGATTGTAAAAAGGTTGTAAATTCACTTTAATCATTAATCAACAGCAGCTTTTGTTTGTCACTCCGTCAGATATTATTAGTAATATTTCTTACATAAATGATTTCTTCTTAACTCAGTCGATAACCAAAACTCTCTGGTCATATATGTATATATGACCAGAGAGTTTTAATCTATATATTTACCTGGCTGTTGTGTTATTAATGATTAATAAATAAGTGTGTTGTTTGTCTGCAGGTGCGCGGTATCCAAAGTGAAGATATGAGTGATGTTTTATGGCGAGACCAGAACGAGGTAGGTGAAGATTAACAACTTTAAAGTCACTTTAAAGGTGCATAACATGGCTCCGCCGCCGCCATGTTGAGAGCCCTTGAGAGGCAATCGAAACGCTTCTTCAGCACCTTTAATCAGCTGTTAGGCAGACGAAGGGCTCTTTATACGTTTGGTTATAAAGAACCAATTCTACTTTTTTTAGAAATGGGGGTTCGTTAGGAAACACGTTCCTTGATTCTGTTGATCAGAACCTGAGAGAACCATCAAAAGACCAGAACCACAAACAGCCCGAAATACAACAGAAACTAGGCGAGAGGAGAGAGGGAAGAATGAAGCGTACATGGTTATTAAAGTGATAAACATAAGTTTACAAAGAGGAACACAACACAACACAACACCACCCTGAACTACAGGATGACCTCAGAAATGATTCAGTGTCATCAGTAACAGACTCTTAACATGAAAATCTATTGGTTGTTGCATTAAAATCTGATTTTACAGAGTTTCTGATATATTTATCTAATATCCAGAATATAGAAACAGTTACTAATCTGAACTTGTGTTTCCCTGCAGGAGCAAGTCCAGAACGTTTTCAAGAGAGTAAGTTTTCATCCCTCAGTTCTGCTTATTTCTGGGATCATCTTCAGCTCACTGACCTGCTGAGTGTCTCTTTGTCTTTCAGTTCCTGTTTCATTATTCTAAAGCACGCAACTCTGTGGGAGCTGTGCAGCATCAGGTGAGCGAGCCGCTGCTGAGGTCACTTCTGTCTTTCATTGTGTCTCCTTCTTTAAATGAGTGTTTGCAGCCGCTGTTGTTGCAAACAGAACACGGATCACCAACTGCTTCACACAAACCGTTCTTTAAATGCTGAAGAGAACGACGAAGAGATCAAATGGAGAAACGAACCTAAAACAGATGAAATTGTAACGTTTGTAATGTCGAGTCTGTTGTTGACAGTCAGCTGTCGGTTCTAGTTGACACTTTAATGAAGCCGTTTAAAACATTTAAAATGCACCATATGTTCCTTATTACAGCTGCTTCACCTGAATCATCACAACAACAGTGTTTCATATTCTGGGTTACAAACACACGCGGTTTAGATGATTATTGGTTAAAATATGTTAATTTTACAAAAGAAGCCAAAGCGTTCAAATGTCGTCTAAACACAAATCTGCTGAAATAAAATACTCTGAAAGATTTAGGAAGAAATACAAACAAGGTTCCAAATCTGAGGCGACATTTGGAACAAAACCTCGTTTGCATTTGTATAAGTTGTTACGAGGCTCTTAATTAACCATCGACACCGAGCTTTATGAGCCTGAACGCAGCTTTAAAATAGATTTATGAAGGCTTTTGTCTGATACCTTTCTTTATTTACCTATAGATATATAGATAGATATATATATAGATATATAGATATGTATATATAGACAGTATACGTGTGATACCAGATATCAAACGGTGTTTCCTCTCCTTTGTCCTCCAGTCTCACTCGGTTCATCCCTTGATGCGACTTTCCCCCAAACTGTCCCAGAGGAGAAACCAGAAGGTGTTACTGTTGGTAAGAAATCATGAAGACACATAAACACACTCTCCTCCACAGGAAGCTTCCTTCATCTTCTTTCACATGCGTCATAGAGAACATGTCCTCTTTCTGTCCAGCTGCTAAAATCATCATCAGAGAAGAAGAGTTGATAAATATGTCTTCAGGTTTTGGTGCTTTTTTAGAAAAGCGTTGAGCTTTTCCTCTAAGGCGTAAATATGATGTCACCGTCTGTGAATGCTTTTTAGTTTTAAGAATATGTATATTTGTAATTAATATTCTCTTTAAAAGATAAATAAATAAAACTGTAAAGATCAGACCTTTAACCAGGACACTAAACTAAGATGTTATTATGATGGAAAGCTCAATAACCAACTTCAGTGCAATTTAGTAAGTTATAATAATTTGCAAAAAATAAAATAGTTTCATAGAACATTAAACTAAAGAGAATCACTGCTGGAGGCTCCTCCCACTTCTGCAGGAAGAACAGCTCAAACATCCAACAAACATTCATATTATAGCAATAGAACTTTAATATCAGAGCCAATATTCTCTCAATATCATACACAATATTATCTATTTTAGTTTCTATTAAGTGCTTCATGTACTTTGTTTTTACTTGTGTTATAATTTACTTTAGTTGAATTAGTTTTTCTACATGTTTCTTAATCTTATTCCGTTCTGCTCTGGTGTCAGTGTTAAATATTATGCCTCCATTCTTTATGTCTTTATATTCTTATTCTTCTGTTGAGTCTTTGATCAAACTGGCACCATCGTCTCATCAAAGATTAGAGGAAAGTCTGAACAAACAAACGTAAACGTGAATCTTCTTGATGAATAATATTTATGACCTCCATGATCCTCAGGCTGAGGATTCATCAACAGCTTCTGAACGTTCAGCATTTCTCTTCCGTCTGCAGCGAGTCAACATTTACAAGAAGATCTTTAGAAATCGCATCAGTGCTCAGGGTCGGATTTACTGCCTCTTGACTTCTCCTCTCTCTTCCTAATGAAACAGAAGATTCGAGGTCTGCCGGAGGGAATGCTGTAGAAGAGAAATATCTACAACCAAAGGACATCAGGCTGAAGGAGAAGAAGAGGACGACGGGACGCCTCCGGGCAACATGACTTCTGTTACCAGAGAATTAATGTATGTACAGACGGAAACACAGAGAACATGAACATCACGTCAGTCAACGTGGACCCAAAGTCACCGAACAGAATCTGCTCTGAAGGACGTCCAGGTCACCAAAAGAAACACTGGGACGGATTATTGTGGCAAAGAGGTGAACTCACATTTAATTCAACAGATTCAAATGTACATTTTTGTGACATAAATATCATGAAACGTAATAAAAAAAAGTTACAATTTGTCTTTTGATGCTTTTTGTAAAGATTTCGGGCGAAGCCGTCGGACGTTTATTTAAACTATGAAAGGTTGTTGTGCTGCTTTCCCGTCCAGACGTCCTCGAGCAGGATGCAGCTCTGCACACGAGCCACATGGTTACAAAATGAAATGTATACGCTGACCCCTCCGAAGGGTCCTCTGAGTCTCTAATAGTCCTCGTCCTCAGAGTCGCCGTCCTTCCCCGTAGGAAGCGAACATCTGATCGACGACATCAGCTTGTCTTCGATCTGCTTCTTGGGGTTTTCCTCCAGCTCCGTCTTCACGGCTCCGGACTCCGATAACCTCCACTCCAGCTCTGGAGGGGAACCAGAACAAACACGGCATCAAGACAACGTGAAGACTCAAAGATTACAGAACAAAACAACCTTTCCAAAGACCAAGAAATGAGACGAAACTGAGAGCAAATGCCAAATATAACACACAAACATACGACATAATACAAGACTTTAGTGTGTGTTCAAACTCCTACCGTCAGCTTTGAGGTTCATGCCCCCGAAGACCAGCGGCCCGATGAACTGGGCCTTCATCTCGCCCTCCAGGTAGACGAAGACGGTGGGCAGGTTGCGGTCGGGGTAGTTGGCGATGCAGGTGGTGGAGATGGACTTGAGGAACTTGGTCTGAGGGAACTTCCTGGCCAACGAGCTCAGGTGCTGGTTGATGAGCGTGCACAGAGGGATGCTGGGTAAAAGGAGACGGGCAGAGATGAGACAGAGATCTTTTAGTGGAAAGAGAGTACAGGTCATGAAGACCATAGTGAGGAGACTGATGGACCACTAATCAATCAATCAATCAATCAATCAATCAATCAATCAATCAATCAATCAATCAATCAATCAATCAATCTATATCTCTCATTGTTTTCACTCACTCAGGCTTCAAACGGCTCATTCTAATCCAGGAATAAACTTTTGTTTTTAAAGCTACAAAAAGCAGAATTTAAACGGCTGAAGGGTTTTCTGCTCCTCGTGTATGAACTCAAATCCTTCCAGAAGGTATTTTGGATTGAAGTTTTATCCAAAACTACGATGGCGATATTAATCATAATAAGTAGAACAGAGGTGGTAGGAGGGTGATTTAGCCACCTGAAATAAAGGACGGCCTCTGAGCGAGTATATATATATATTTATATATAATATTTCTGTGTTGTTCTATAAACATGAATACATAATATATATTTGCATCAGGCGGCTCACGTTAGCGCAGCGTTTAACGGGGGCGTCTGAGTTTCTTTTCTCGTAAATTTGTGACTTTATAATCTGAGTTTGTTGTTCTATTGAAGCCAGAGAAGATGCATCGAATCAGAACAGATTAAATCACCACAATCAGGTGTTTTTGTTCCACATCGTTGTTGGAGTCTGTTTCGTTGGACCTACCCGGGTTTGTAGAGGTGCAGCACCACAAAGATGCCCTCTCCGGCATTGTTCACCTCCTTGATGTAGTCCTGCCCGGAGATCTCACAAATCTCCCCGAAAATGTTCTTCATCTGAGTCGCCTTCCACTCGGCGAGACGCTTCTGTCTGCAAAGGAGTCACAGGAGCCACGATGTGAAGGTGGTTTAAAGGAGGATTCAGACTTGTGCCCGTCTTTAGGGCAAAACCACATTATAGGAGAGCCTTCACTTACTTGTACAGCTCAATGGCAGCTTCATCGTCTTCACCAAACTCATCTTCATTCTCCTCCAGTTCTTCCAGCGTCATGTCCTCGTACGTTTGAACTGTTCAGAGGAACGGCAGTCATTACACGCTCTGGAACTGATCTGACCTCAGTGATCAAATGAAACCATCACTCGTGTGCGATAGAACGTCCGTGGTTTTCATTTGTACATCTGCACAGAAGACGCCACGTCTCGTGAGGTGGAAACATGAAGAACATGATATATTTTCTCTCTTACCGACAGACCGCTGCTGGAGGGCCAGCTCCTCCTCTTCGTCATCTTTAGGCACCTCTTTGGGAGGAAGAATGCCTTTCTTCCTCAGGATATCGTTCCACTCGGTGTCTTCGTTTGGGTCCTGGAGGGAAAACACAGAATAAACACAAAGAATGTTTCTCTGGGTTTCCTTCATTTCTGGTTTTGTAAAAAGAGTGAAAGATATTTTAAAACTAAAATCTGCTAGTTTCTGAAGAGGTGTAACCCGAACCTGTGGCATGAATACGCAGGTTTCAGTTTAAAGCAAGAGACAAAGACCAGAATGCTTTTTTTATTTATCTTTAACTTGATTTTTCAAATACTGTCGACAGATAACAGTTTACCTTTACCAACTGTTGTTGTAACTAACTATTGTTCTGCTGGAAGACAAAAGGTACTTGATGACAGAACATTTGTCTCAGAGGTTCAAATCAGTCACTGAAATGTGAAGCGTTTCATATTCCTGTTGATTCAAACACTTTGCTTTTTGGAGCGATCGACAACAAACTCGTCTTCGATCTGCTGCTTGGATTTGTATTTATCATACTAAAAAAAAAAATATGTATATATATATATATTTATATTATTTATACAAATATATTTATATATACTATTCAATGTATTGTATTTAAAAAATAATCCATTAAATAACATAAACATTTTTGTGATATAAATACATATATATTAAATGGGCAAAATAATACATTAAATAATTTAACGATAATAATAATTATATACATACAAAAATGTAAATGCTCAACACTTATACGTTTCTTATCAGATTACTTAAGCTCGTTCTAACTTAACTTGTTTTAAGCAGTTTATTTATTAAATAATATTTCCATGATCAAAGTGTCACCAGATACATTTCTTTTTACCAACTAACATTTTATTTTTTTTATTATAAATTATATATTTTTTTATTATTATTATTATTATTATTATATCACAAATCGTTTCAGTTTTAGTACTAAAATAATTTCACGTCAACATATTTCTCTTTACGTCTCTTGGAGGTTTCTTGGGGTAAATGAAGCTCTTTGCTAGCAAGCTAACAGTCAAGACAACATTTAAACACGCCCAGCTACACCGCTAGCTTAGCTTTATAAGCTCTGCTCTTAAATGATCTCAACTATCACCCCCGACATCAACAGACGTTAAATCTTCTCGTTGAACAGCGTCAAACACAAACAGTTTAAAAGTCGTATAGAGTTAAACTAACCTGCATTTTGACAGAAAGAAGCTTCCTCAGGAATCACACCGCTGCTCTCCTCCCAGAACCGGAACCGGAAAGGACCGCAGACGGACCGATTCCGGCACTAAACTAATAAGTTATGACTGTTTCAAATAAGCACAAAACACGTTCAAGTTTTCGAAAAAGCAATTTAACCAAGTATATCTTAAAACGAACACAAACAGTATATTTCTATATTTTTATGGTGGAAAGGTTTGTTTAAAAAGTTGAGGAACTCGTGGGTTGTGGGGATAGGACAATAATAAAAGAGACACCAACTTCCGGGTGATTCTCACATATGACCCTATAAGGAGTGTGAGCGCAGCATTCCATTTGTGGCTGCTGAGAGCGAGAGCAGACAGGTGCGTAAACACACACACACATGCACACACACACACACGCACACACACACACACACACACACACACACACACACACACACACACACACACACACACACACACACACACACACACACACACACTCACACACACTCACTCACGCTTACTATTAAGTTGGTCTATTTATTCTCGATAACAGGTGGAGAAAGAAAATATATACAATATATTAGATACAAATATTAGTTCTTATCATTACTGCACAAATAGATACCCTTAATACTTATTATAGTTAATATTATTGTTATTATTATTCACTGTGAAACTCCATTAGCCTAATTTAATATATATATATATATATATATTTTTTATTTTTTTTGATTACCCTAAACATTACATATTTAAAAAAGACCAGTCTCTACAGCAAACACAGTATACCACATTTAGTATTTAAAACAGGTGAATTTATAGAAGTCTCGAAGATCACTTCATAATCTTATTCCAGTTGTCCCCCCCTCCCCCCCCCCCCCCCCCCCCCTTCACCACAGTCTATGGCTTTATTGATCACGACTGGTAATATTTTGATACATGTTTGGTTTGTTTAAATTCTTTCCCATCAAATACTCAGTATGCACAACTTTTGTTAGGTTACCAGGTGAACTCCATTAGTCCGATTAAATGCTGACTTGTAGACACGATCATCTTTTCTTTATGAGATCATGTTTTTGTATTATGTGCAGCAAAAAGTGGAGCAAAAAGAACAATAGTTTTATAGGCTGTTATTTTACATCTGAAATGTGAAATGACAGCCTATAAAACAATACACAATGCAAGTAACATAACAAAAGTGCTGTGCAGTACGTCCAGTATGTTACTGTAACATTATTGTAACTTTGTAACTTATTCACAACTAGTGTGAAGTAAACAAATGAAAACAACTGAAGTGTGTTCTGGTACATTGTTTACTTAAAGTTACTACAAGGATCTTTCATTGTGTTGACTCTGTCGCCCCCTGTGGTCTAAAGCTGTAGTGTCTCTGAGCTCCAGACTCCCTTTAGAAAACCTCTCATGTTACTGCAGCAGGTCTGACAGTCTGACCCTCTCAGTCCTGGTTCTGGTTCTCCCGTGCCTCCCTTCCCTCCAGCGGGTCCAGCAACACGTCCTGGGTCTCCAGCAGAGAGGTGTCGGTGTTGACTCCCAGAGAGGAGGAGCTCTGCTCCTGGAGGAGGAGGAGGAGACGCTGCTGCTGCTTTCTCAGAAACTCCTTCAGCTCAGACTCCAGATCCTGGTTCACCAGAAAGAACCTGCATGAGTTCATCTGGTTTTACGAGAATCCGACCCGGTGGCTCCGATGACGAGCATCAAGAATAACTCTATAGAAACAGACTATCTTCTCTCTGATGGTCTCTTTACTGATGGAGGTCTGATAGAGGATCAGGACTACACTGAGACTGGTTCATGTAGAGGATCAGGACTAAACTGAGACTGGTTCAGGACCAGATAAAGGTTCCTCAAAGTCACTTTAAAGTCCAGATTTAAACGTATTAAATGGAGCTAACAGGACTGTCTCCATGTGAAATCTTTGGTTCACCATGTTGAGATCTAATTTAAGCTCCGACCAGCTTCACTTGCTTCACTTCCTCTTTTTCTACTTCCTCTTCTTCACACCGCTCTGAGCAAAATGAATATCTGGTTTCTATTCATTGCTGGTCTGAATTCATCAGAAGTGGATTTATAAAATGGTTCACCAGAAGCCTCAGTGCGTGTCAATGTGGTTTGGTTTCATTAATGGGAAATTAAAGTACAGTAAACAGGAAGAAACAATAAAACATGGCCGCCAAAGAAAACACAGTTGGAGAGAGAAGCACTTCCTCCTAAAATGTAAAACACTCAATGAGACAAGGATTCAACTGTAATCCCAGAGTTCAATGAGCTTTCAAGATTAAAAATACTCTGTTTTGTTCATATTTAATATTAATATTATATGTACTTTTTGTACTTTGGCAACATTGTTTTATTTCTGAAACTTTCATGTCAATAAATCTTAATTTAATTTAATTTAATTTAAAACAATTTATGATTTTGTCCATAACATTCTGACAGTAGAATAAGAGATTCATTCTAATGTGTGTAAAGATTGCTTCCATTTGATTTTAGATTGTTGACAAGTGACGTCTCAGAAAATCCACAATGTTTGATTTTTAATCCTTATTTATTTTGCTGTAACATGCTGATTAATGTACCATTCAGTAGTCAGCAGTAATGGAACTAAACAGAGTAATAATAATATTTAGAGCCTTCTTTGGCTTTTATCATAATGATAAACGGTCTGAATCCAAACGATGAACCTTTGTGGATGATTAACGCGCTGAGCACCTGAACACCGAGTCAGCCAATCACAGGAGGGCCAGCGACTCTCTGCCGGAACTGTCGGAAGGGAAAAGTTGGTGAAATGCGGAAGGAAAATAAAGCGAAGAGCTCTCACTCTGTACCTGTTCTCAGGAACCACAAACTTCAGCTGAGTGTCTTGGTTTTGGTTTGGTTGCACGTGAAATATGTTTTTTTGTAATCACTACGTCATGTTTCAGTTCCATACTTACAGAATAATAATATGATAAATTAAAATGATAAATAGTTTGGTCAACTTTCTTGGCTTCAGTTTATTAAGTGACTTAAGTATTCATGTTGTTGTCAATATTCATTATTTATATTCTGACCGGCATATTGTCTGAGAATGTGATTGTTAATTATTTGTACATTCAACGTAATTATACTTAATATATTTAGTGTGTAGACTAAAACCTCTTGTGTTTTGAGATTAATAAATGTGTTACATAAGGCTGTTTGTTGCAGATGTTTCCAGAACTAAACTAAAATAATAGAATGATTTAAACTAAAGTAATTCCAGTGAAAATATATAAGTCTTTACAGTAACACTTTATAAGATCAAAACAATGTGCAGCACAGAAGAAACTGAAGACACAATCAGAGCAGGTGTTATGACTTTAAAGCCTTTATTCATATTTATTATGCTGATTGTGCCGTGTTTTGTTTTTGTTTGTGGAAAAATGAGACGATCCCCATAAAAACAATGTGGATGTTTCTTCTTACAGACTACCATCACGCTAAACATTTAAAATCCTATGAAGCCTTTAAATTCATGAATTAAACATGAGGTGTTCTCACTTATTTCAGTTAATTCAAGTTCAGATTATTTATCATGTTGAACATGAAAACGGTTTTCAGGTTCAGTTCATGATTATTTTTCTTTTACTTTTTTAAATGAGTTAAAAATAAAAGTAAAAGTTGTGCAGATGTTGCATTCTTGTTCCAAAAAGACAAAAAAATCCAACTAATTACAGTTATATATTTTTATGATTTTTGTGAATATAAGCTACTTATTACACCTTCAAACAATGAGAGTCAACAGAAACATTTAACAAAATATAAGATCTGTGATTAACAGAGTTAACAGTATTTTATTTATGAATATAAATGTTGTCATTGGAGAACGCCTTAAATGTTTTTGAGCCAAAATATAAAAAATATTAATAAAAAAATGTTATT
Source organism: Pholis gunnellus (assembly GCF_910591455.1). Classification (NCBI taxonomy): domain Eukaryota; kingdom Metazoa; phylum Chordata; class Actinopteri; order Perciformes; family Pholidae; genus Pholis; species Pholis gunnellus. Next base: position 23,520,153 of record NC_136539.1, read on the forward strand.
GTGATGATTTGTGATTATGGGTTCGAAAACTTAAAGTAATCTTTATACATAAAAAAAGAATCTCCAGTAACCAGATTCAGCCACAGAGTGGGTCATCGCCTCAAAGAGACGATCTCTGGTGGCCGTGTCGGCTACAGCTGCTGTGAGTCGGCTGTGAAGGAGCAGACGTGAGGAGAGGAAGTGTGAAACCTGCAGCTGTCGGGGGGCCGCAGGATAAGACTCATGGATCAACCCGAAACCACGCACCTGTAGCACCGACCAGGCCGCTCCAGAGCCGCAGGACGGGCGGAGGAGGAACTTTACGCACCGCCGCGGCAGAAGACCGGAGACGGCGGAGGGCATTCCTCCAGGTCCACTCCCTGCTGGAAGTAAAACATGTGGCTGAACCCGGAGGACGTTCTGCTGAAAAACGCTCTGAAGCTCTGGGTGACCGAGAGGAACAACGACTTCTTCCTCCTGCAGAGGAGGAGAGGCCACGGGGAGCCGACGGGACGGATCACAGGTAAAGAAAAGCCTTTAAACACCAGTAGAGGAGGCAAAGAACCAGCACAGACTGATTGGTAAACAACAACAAACAAACAACCATAGAAACAACAGGAATACAAATCACAAGGCATCCTAAAGACAAAGATTAAAGAGTTAACAAGGTCTGCTGAACCGAACTCCAGGGACATTCTGGATGATTTAAATCACAGGGTTCACGGGAAAGTCCCTGTTCCACATAACTCCAGTCTGTGTTACCAAGAGGTGGCCCAACTATTTCACTGTGGGCCAAATACAGAACAATACAACAATACAACATGTTTTACAGCAGTGACACTGCAAGAACATCCGCGTTTAAACCAGAAAACACCATCAAAGATAACTATGCAACAACAAGTTATTTATATATATGTATATCATAATTCTAATACTTTTAAACTCTAATACAGTTCATGGCATAACTCAAATAGTATGATGCTCTTCGTAAATGTGTTAAAACAGGCAGAAACTAAATATTTGGTTTCTGTTCGTGTCTTAAAGCTTATGATGTAAATGTGTCCGATAGTAAGATAAACAGAACAGAAATAGTCAAATATTAGTTTCTGTTTCAAGAAGTGGAGATAATTTAACTAAATTCAATCGACATCTAAATGTACTTAATGTATTTAAATGTACAGTTGATTTATTATAAATAAGTTATATTCTAGTTTATTTAAAGAAACTCTCAGCTGGTTGAGGTTTGTTCTGAAACAGTTTTCTTCAACTCTCTGTGAACCTCTCTGAAGTCCTTCTGTGTCGGATCCAAACGTTCTCACTTCCTGTATAAATGTTTCACTCAGGTCTCAGAGCAAAGATTAGAAGCAGAGTGACACCTTCCTGCTCAGTTGTTGAAGGGCCAAAACTCCAGCCGCCCTCAGAAATATGGAGAAGAGAACGTCAGCGACAGCTAGTCACTACATTTTGGTTTAATTAACTTCACGCTGCTCACAGTTCAGACTCTCTGAACTCTTCTCCTGGTCTTTAGTATCTACACCTAGTATCTAACAAACTCTGGATGTCGAATGTCTCGGGGTGTCGTGGTTCTGTTGTTGTGGTTCTGGTGTCGTGGTTCTGTTGTTGTGGTTCTGTTGTTGTGGTTTTGTTGCCGAATGTTCGTGACGTTTTTCCTAAACCTGACTTGTTTTGTTGCCTGTACTTGTTGTTGCCTAACTGTCATAGTTATTTTGAGCCCAACAATAATGTTTTTCGTAAACCTAACTAAGTGATTTTGTGGCCTAAACCTAACTTTGTTTAGTTGAATAAACCTAACTTTGTTTAGTTGAATAAACCTAACTTTGTTTAGTTGCCCAAACTTAACTTTTCTTTAGTTGCCTGTTAGTTATTTTCAGTCTATCAATAATGTTTTTCATAAATCTAACTAATATATTTTTCATTTTGTTGTGTTTTGTTATTTGCCGATATATTTAACATGTTGCTGCCAAATGAAAGGATTAGGATTTATAGAGAAAGATGTACGGGTTGTAGTTTTAAACTACTAACAAACAAGGCATCGGGTTGAGAGACACCATTAACCAGTTTAGCCTTTTCCTCCCTCTGTTCATCCTCTGTTTGGTCCATCGCCTCCGTTCATTTTAGGAACTTTCACCTGGTCCTGAACCAGTCTCAGTGTAGTCCTGATCCTCTATATGAACCAGTCTCAGTGTAGTCCTGATCCTCTATAGACCTCCATCAGTAAAGAGACCATCAGAGAGAAGATGGTCTGTTTCTATAGAGTTATTCTTGATGCTCGTCATCGGAGCCACCGGGTCGGAAAACTAAACTAAAGCTCCTTGTAGTAACTTTAAGTATATTTTTGATACTAATGTTTTTACACTTTTACTTGAGTAAGAGTTTGAATGCAGCACTTGTAACAAAGTATTTCTACACTTGTTACTTCTACTAAAATATCGGACTACTTCCTCCGTCCTCTTCACACATTGGTTTGCTGTTTGCAGCTGCAGCTTCCCACCGCTGTGAGTTCTCTCCATGTTTGCTGTTTCCTCTTTCTGGCTTCCTCTCTGTGTTTTTGGGTCCGTACGACAGGCTTCTCGGACACATTGTCTGTACAGTAGATTTACGTAACGAGGGACACCACACGTCCATAAACCAGGCGACCAGCTCGTGTCTTCTTTATTCCCTCCTCCCTGTGGGGAAACCCGGCCACGGCGCTCCTCATAAAACAGAATAGTAGGAAGTTCCTGGCCGGGGTTTTACTTTGTGTGTGTGTTTGTTACAATAGGGAGACGGGTGAAGGGTCAAGTCCTGTTGTCCCAGTCGTTCAACATTAACTAGTTAAACGAGCTTCTCTCTCGTGGACACACAACACAGAGCAGAGTCTGGTTCACAGCTCAGGTCTGACTTCTTTTAATGTGTTTCTAGCTGTAAAGATTGAAGCAGAAATTGAAATTCAACGTTGGCTCAAAGCTGTGAAAAACATGCCAGTGATGAGACGCTTTCATCAGGATTTCTGAGAAGGGATGGGCAACCAAACATCTGCAGCCGATCACTCCCTTCATACCAGTCTCTGTGTTTGTGTTTCTAACTCTCTGCTCGTCTCGAATGCTCCTTTTTATTTAGCTTTAAACACAAGAAAAAGACGAGCAGATAATTGATGCGGACATGACGGTGCTGTCGCTGTGAGAGCAGATCTGTGTTCCTCATGGACTGTGTTCCCTCTCAGCAGAAAGGAGGCGATGATTCACGCTGACTCCTCTCTCTGGAAGCTTTAGTGCGACTCTCTTCGGGGCTTTTGTGTTGACAGACGGATGCTTTTGTGTTGCCGGGCTGCCGGATTCAGGTCGACTGTGACTCTCAGATACGGTTTACATTTGGCCGAGAGCCAGAGAGGAGGAACCTTTATCTTCTCACATCTCCACCAGCAGAGGCTCCACCGACGCTACCGCACCGTTCCATTCAGATCAAAGGGCTCAAACAGTGTGTGAGGTTATGGTGTTAAAAGATAAAAAGATCTTTTTGTTTTTGTCCCGACTTTCTTCACTAAGAGTTTGATTGACAGACGGTTCATCCAATCACCTGCAGGTTTTACAGGCCGACAACCTTAAAGCTGTTAAATCTCGTAAAGTCGACCTCCGGTACGCAGGAGAACTGATACCGATCGCTCTTCCTCTTCTCAACGTGTAAACAGCAGAGACAGAGATCTGGTTCAGTCAGAACATGCAGGTTGATTTTGATCTATTGTTCTTCCACAACACGTCTTCTTTCAGACTAGAGGAAAGAAAACATTTATTTTACTACTTTGTCTGTTTATTTCTCTTAAAGTCATTAAAAGTGACCTTTACATAATCATTTACATATTTAAACACAACGTACATGTTTTGACCCTGTTCACCTGTCGTGTCGTCTAAATGTCAGTAGTTGAACTAAACTCTGCTGACTCTCTGCGGTTGTGTCGTCTCTGCAGGTCTGCTGGTGGGGGCTCTGGACACGGTGCTGGACTCTAATGCCCGGGTCTCACCCTTCCGCATCCTCCTCCAGGTCCCCGGCTCCCAGATCAGCTGGGTCATCGCCAGCGGTGAGCTGAACCATCTGGTGCGGTTGTGTTTAGCCTCGGTTTGTCCTCATCTCACTCTCTTTTCTTTTTGTCCCTCAGGAGCTGCCGTAGAGGAGGTGAACAAGCACTGGGACTGGCTGGTCCACAACCTGCTTCACTCTCTGTCTGTGTTTGAGAATAAAGAGGATGTGGCCAGCTTCGTCAAAGGAAAAGTCCGGGTGAGAGGATGATCCGACATGTTCTGATAAAAGCTTTTCGTCTGTGGGTTTAAAAAGGAGCTTTAGTTTATGAACGAGCATACGTTCCCTCCTCCTCCTCCTCCGTAGGGCCTCATCGCCGAGGAGGTCGGCGGTCGCCAGGCCGCCCAGGAGGACGAGCCGGACAAGTTCAGGGAGGCGCTGCTGAAGTTCGAGCTGCACTTCGGCCTCCCGTCGTCGGAGAAGCTGGTGACGTACTACTCCTGCTGCTGCTGGAAGGGCCGGGTGCCTCGGCAGGGCTTCCTCTACCTCAGCATCAACCACGCGGCCTTCTACTCCTTCCTGCTGGGGAAGGAAGGTCTGTACACCAAAGTGAGGGCTCTGACTTTCAAAAACCAGGAGACTGAAGGCGCTAACTGGGAGATTATTATAATATTTAACACTGAACACTGATTATTCCAGTTAAACAGAACCAAACCTTTTTAGTTTTTAAGTTGTGTTTCAGGTCTTATTTTAAAACTTCTTACCAGCAGCGCTCGATTCTTGGTTATCGTGACACTAAAGTATGTTTCTTGTGGCATCTTTTTCACACAAAGAGTTTAATTGATTTGTAGAAAGATAACTGGATGTTTCACTCTCCTTTTTGTCTCTTTTCCAGTGAAGCTGGTGATTCCCTGGGCGGAGGTGACGCGGTTGGAGCGGGTCTCCACCGGTCTGATGACGGAGGCCGTCCGGATCAACACGCGGCGGCGGCAGAGGGAGTTCTCGATGTTCCTGAACCCGGACGAGGCGTTCGGGGTCATAGGTCAGCTGGCTGACATCGCCCTCAGGCGGCTGCTGGACAGCGAGGGCCTGGAGATAGACCGGGTCCTGCAGCAGCCGGCCCGCATCACCAAGAGGTCAGTCAGTGCCGGTTCTGGTTTCTGTTACTATGAAACACTTTTCCACCTCAGGAACCGGAGTCTTAGTTAAGTTATGGGGACGTTTTAGCCCCTGAAGGCCCTGGTCGGGGGCCTGAGTCAGCTAATAATCTGCCAGACTTCAGGCCGCTATGTTAACAAAGACAACAACGAGCTGAAGGAACCTTTTAGCTCCTTGAAAGTTCGTCCCAGGACTTAAATCACCACCAACTTCCTGGTGGAAACGCGGCTGAACATCCAGCAGTTTTAGTTGCCTCGTTTTTAACTGTAAAATAAAGTTCTGCTCCTCTATGAAACAGAACCATCATGACTAGAAGTAGAGCGAACTAGAACATGTCTTTAGTGCAGAATAACACAGTTATAGTGACATAAATCATAAAAAACAAGCTGAATTCCTCTGATGATTTATTTTAGAAACATTGGAAAACACTGGAATCTATATATAGAACATGTTTTCAAGTTTCCACAACTGTTACCAGATTTGAACTAAAAAATGTAGGCTCTGTGTTTTATGTATTGAACTATTCAAATGTGTTTCTGTCTACGTAAAAACCTCAAAACCAGTTCAAAGAAATCTGCCTGAGCTGCAGAGCAGATGGTTGAGCGGTTAGACCACAACAGACACCTGTGAATAGAAAATGTATTCTCAGTAGATCTGAGCGTGCATAAGTGAAGAGATGGAAACTGAAAAAAGGAAGTAGAAATGAGAAGTACATGCAAGAGAACAGAAACCTCAGAAAGTCCAGAATGGAGAGAAAAACTCATCTCACTGAATGTTAAATAGTAAAATCTGAGAAAAATGTGGTTAAAACAGACTTTTGCTTCTCGTGAAGCATGACAGTCGGCTGCTGAGTCCTCATATCCATCCAGACCAGGAGGCAAACCTCCGGTTCTGAAGAGCGAAGTCAAAGCTTCATGTGTTAAAGCTGCATTCTCTCTAGTGTCCACCAGGGGGCGACTCCTCTGGTTGTATAGAAGTCTATGAGAAAATGACTCTACTTCTCTCTTGATTTATTACCTCTGACTGAACCTGGAGACTCAAAGGTTGGCCGGGTGTCTATTTGTTTCCTCTTTATCCACGTGTCACCGCCTAAGTCTTCCCCCTCATTGTCCCCCCCCCCCCACCACAGGATCCTGGAGGAGCAGGCTCTGAGGGAGTACGTGCTGGCTCTGTTCCGGCTCCCTCGCGGTGAGCGGCTCCACGAGGTGGCCTCGTGTTCGATGTGGACCCCCCACGCACGCTGCCACACGGCCGGGACCCTCTACACCACCGACGGCTACCTGTGCTTCTCCGGCCGAGAGGAAGGCAGCTGCATCCTCCTCATCCCGCTGTCAGAGGTACGGCTACCCGAGGTCACCGGTCCATCAGCCGGACAATGAGGTGTTTTTAAAGGGGCTAATTGTTCCCAGTAAATACAGGCGTCAGTGGTCCATCAGTCAAATCAGCGCTGGATTTCAGAATGAATTACAGACGGAAAGCTTTATCTTAAAATACAGCACTTAATTAAAAAAGAATGAATATAACTGATCTGAACTGAAGTCATTTTGAACTCGAGGTGTATTTTAAGTAAAGTCAAATAAACCAGTATGTCGACGGGTACGAAGGAGAAAACCTAATGTAGATAATATAGAATATATAGATATATAGATATTAGGGGTGCAACGGTTCACAAAATTCACGGTTCGGTTCGGTACGATACAGTGGTGCCACGGTTCGGTACGTACGTTTCGGTACGTTTCGGTACGTTTCGGTACGTTTTCAATACAGTAGAAAACTATAAATGCCAGAGAAATGTACTTAATTTTTAAATATATTTATTCATTCAAACTAACATCATAAAGTTATTCTTTGACTTTGAACAATGATGGAACTATACCTGAGTGACCCATCTTCAGGGGTGTCTTCTTAGCAACACATAAGCATAAAAAACTGCTCCTTAATTAAAAAAATAAATGTAGTATTGTTACTTACATCTTCTCCATCATCATTTTACTGCCGTTGTGCTTCTGTGAAAGAAGGTCACAATCTTTCTGATCTTTGCTAGGAGGCCAGAGATCTGCTGCTTTGTGAGATGCTGGATTAATGACATGGGCAAAGCATCCTATGTGTGGTCCTACTCCAGCAGCTCCAGCAGTATTTACTATATTCCTGGCATTATCAGTAGTCACAGGAATAGTTACATTAGCTCGCTCCAACTTTTACTTGGACCAAATCTTCGCTCGTGTGACTCTCAAGTGGTCTGCAGAACTTGGCTCTCCATCTCCCGTTCAGCGGTGAGGTACAGTCGGTAGATTTGTGTAGCTTGACGTCCAGGCATCCGTTGTCAGAGCAGCAGCGGGTGCCTCGGACATTTGATTCTCTACTTGTGCTTTTGTTTTCTTGTACAAAACAGGAATTACGGTTTAGCTGAAATGGGCTCGGGAAGGAATTGTGTAATGGGGCTCAATAACATTCAGCAGGTTCATAAAGCGTTTTACACTACAGCGTCCGGTCTCATGTCCGCGGCTATAAATGGACCAATCGCCGTGGCGATCGCTTTAGCCTTGTTCGAATCGGCAGGGAACAGCTGCTTAAATGCTTCAGGGAGAGTTTGAAGCGTGTGTGCTGCTCCAGGTTTTCGTTTAGTTCCACTCACTGCCACACTGCGGTGATGTCGGCGTAAATGGGTTAACATGTTTGAGGTGTTCCCACTGATGTAGCCTACACTCGTGTAGCAAATGCGACATACCGTTGTTTTTGTATCCACCACTCTCTCGCCATCGCCCTTATAGTTCACAGAGAAACCAAAGTGGCTCCAAACACCAGACCTGTAGGCCGTTGGAGGATCTTCTATTTCTGGTCTATTAGCCATATTGCACCGAGCTAGCTTTGTGTAGCGTGTCTCACAGCGCAAAAGTGTCCGACTGGAATTGTTTTTCTTTGGTGGTGGGCGTGTCAGAGAGCACGCTGTCCGTTACGTCATGTGGGTTGCCAGTTTGAGAACAGTGACTCCACCGAAAACATAATATTTCCCACAACTTCTGCATTTTCCAAATGGACTAGTATTATTAAAACGTATTGTTCGGTTCGTCATGCGTACCGAACCGTGAGCCTCGTACCGAACGGTTCAATACGAATACGCGTATTGTTACACCCCTAATAGATATATATTTAGTCTGTACACAAACCTTCATCAATTACCTGATTTCATTTGGGTGGTTCATGATGATAAATATATAATAAATATAATAAACGACATAACTAGGGAGGTTCTGTGATCCCTGCAGGAGTTATGAATATATATATATATATATATATATATGGCTTCATTTACAGCTGAATTGCTGCTGTATAGGTTTTATTGAAGTCATAATGTGTGTAACTTGTAAAATCAAAGGTTCACTGGTGCAGCCTCGTGTTGCTGTGGAGCTGCTGTGACTCCTTCAAACAGTCTGTTTACTCGGCCGGCTGCTGGTTAAACAGTAACTCGGCTGGTTTCTTGCGGCTCCTCGTGTTCTCATTAAAGGACAAGTTCAGCATTTTAGAAGTTCAGAAGAATAAATGTGATTTGAGTTTCTGTTGAAGTTCTTTATTCACATGAAGGATTACTGAGAAGCAGTTGTTGGTCTCATCCTCCCTCCAACAATACTCATTAAATATGTTTAAACAAGATCACGTGAAATATAACAAAGTAAATACAGTAATATAAATGAGTGATGTGTATAAATATACAGACTACAGAGGTGTACGTATGGAGTCATAGGAGAGCCATGAAAACAAACGTGGAAGAATTATGAGAAATAAAAGAATAAATAAATAAATAAAGGGACATTTTAAAAAATATACAGACACGTTCTGTGATTTTATGCAATAAATACATATTTTTGAAAAGTATACGAACACGTATGGACAGAAATAAATAGGACAATGAATGAAATTGCTCACGATTATTCTTTTATATTTTATGTCTTTTATATTTGCACATTTATTTATTCTTGTATTTATTTATTCCTCTTTAAATTTCCAAATTTGTTTTCTATTCTTCTCCAGATTTATTATTTTAATATTGTGACTCTTATGATCTCTAAAGAGTTAAACGTATAAACGTTCTCTTCTATCGTGTGAACACAGAGCGGCTTCTTTCTGTGTTAATATGAACCGATCATCAAACATCTGCATTATGATCGTTAAAGTGGATTTAAAGTCTCTCGTCCTCTTGATGTTTAAATCCTGCAGTCAGAGGGAATAATGAGAGTTAAATAAACAGCTTCTAGATGGGAATAAGCTTTAACAGATTTATTTTCATATGAAGATAAAACGGTGTATTTGATCTGTTCATGAACAGTGTGAGGAGTCTAAAGCTGAGCTTTAATGTTGTATTCTGTCTCACTGTTACTGTGAGTGCTGCTGTTTGTTTGAGTTAAATGAACTTTGACCTCTCTCTGGTCCTCTCAACTCTAGTTTAAATAACATTTAGTATAAAAGCACCCTGTCATGGAGAGGTTTAGCATGTTTATGTCTAAATAATATCTATTATTTATATCTATCATTTTAAATATGTTGATGAACTGAGAATCAAACGCAGTACATTCATGGTCTGATGATGTGTTGTTGTAGTTTTGTGCTCAGCCTGCTGCGCCGTCCTCTTTAAGTGAAGGAACCATGAAGTGTGTCCCTCCTTTCTCCTCCTTCCTCCTCAGGTGTTGTCCGTGGAGAAGGCGGAGAGCACCGGCCTGCTTCCGAACCCCGTCATCGTGAGCGTCCGGACCAAGAAGGCCTTCCAGCTGATCGAGCTGCAGGACCGAGACGAGCTGGTGGAGAACCTGAACTCCAGACTCCGAGCTCTGCAGTGGAAACGCTCCATGTTCCGCAGCAGGAGGGACGGCAAGAGGAGCGTGGTGAGATATGGAGGATAGGACGCCATGAAGAAGAATACACCTGTCAAAGAATAAGACAATAAATAAATAACAGAATAAATAAGGAAATAAAAAAATACAAAATGTGCAAAATTAAAGCTAAACAAATAGAAGATTACAAAAAGGGGAAAAAAATAAATAAATGACATCGTATAAAATAAATAGATAAAAACACTCAAATATACAGAAATAAATATTTCTTTACAAAATTTGAATAATATGTGCAGAAATAAATTAACAAATAAAACTGAAAGTAAATTAAAATGCATATACATTTTTCTTATTTGTCTTTATAGATCCACATTATTTATTCTTTTATTTATTTTTATTTCCGCATTTTTTTATTTACTTATTTATTCTTCTTAATTTTGCCACATTTATTTCCTTATTCTTTTACATATTTGTTCTTTTTCATGGCTCTCCTGTGACTCCATAACAACTGTTTCAGACTTCATCTCGTTCATATTCTGGTGATTCCGAGAAGCTTTAATGTTAAAATGAACGAGTTCTTCTGAAATCCTCACGTTTGTGCTCAGAGCTCCCCGACGCCTTACTACACCTTCTACTACGACACCGGTCCCTCCGATGAAGAGGAGATGGAGGAGCAGGTTCTGCGTAACACCGTCAACAGCGAGGCTCTGATGACGGCCTTCCACCTGAACCAACCCGGAACCAACGGCAGCAAGGTAGAGACGCCTCGAGTCCACCGCACATCTTCATCTCTCCTGTGTGTGCTAATGGATGTGTGTATATCTGACAGAGCATGGAGCAGGTGAAGGAGCGTCTGTGGGAAGATCATTTCAACGAGTTCGGTCGCGGCGTCCACATGTTCCGCACAGACAAGATCCAGAGACTCGTAGCCATGGGGATACCAGAGTCGCTGCGAGGGGAGCTGTGGATGACGCTTTCTGGTAAGAAAAGAGAGAAGTTTAAAGAGACGTGTAGGATTCAGTTCAGGAGGCAACCTCCGGTTCTGCAGAGTGAAGTCAAAGCTTCATGTGTTAAAGCTGCATTCTCTCTAATGTCCACCAGGGGGCGACTCCTCTGGTTGTATAGAAGTCTATGAGAAAATGACTCTACTTCTCTCTTGATTTATTACCTCAGTAAACATTGTAAACATGAGTTTATGGTCTCAATCTCTAGTTTCAAGTCTTCTTCAATACAGCATGATGTTCATTTAGTAAATGATGGTCCATTTAGAGTCACACAGACCATAAAGCAGGGGATGCTTTAGGGGCGGGGCTACACAGTGATTGACAGGTCTCTACCAGAGACGTATACGGTGTCTCTACGTCACTCCTCCTCAGTCCAGATATGGTCACTTCCTGTTCACTGGTTGCAAAAAAAACCAAGATGGCGACGGACGAAATGCCGAACTTGAGGCTTCGTAACGTCCACAAACCAACGAGTGATGTCACGACGACTACGTCCTCTTGTTATTAAGTCTACTGGTTAAACACGGTTCTTTTCTTGATACATTGTGAACAACAAATATGTGTTGAAATCTGCAGGAGGAGAGCTAGTTAGCGTTAGCTGCTGCCGTTTGCGTTGAGTTAAATGATGTATATTGTTTTTGCTTATTTCTACTTGTGGTCATTGCAGACGCGTCCTCGGAGCTGGAGTCCCATCAGGGTTACTACACCAGCATGGTGCAGAAGTCGATGGGTCACAGCAGCTTGGCCACGGAGGAGATCGAGCGAGACCTTCACCGCTCGCTGCCGGACCACCCGGCCTTCCAGAACCCCACCGGCATCGCTGCACTGAGACGCGTCCTCACCGCCTACGCTCATCGCAACCCCAAGATCGGATACTGTCAGGTAGCAGTAGCAGCAGCGGTAGCAGTAGCAGTAGCAGCAGTAGCAGTAGCAGTAGCAGCAGTAGCAGTAGCAGCAGCAGCAGCAGTAGCAGTAGCAGCAGTAGCAGTAGCAGTAGTAGCAGCAGTAGCAGTAGTAGCAGTAGCAGCAGTAGCAGTAGCAGCAGTAGCAGTAGCAGCAGTAGCAGTAGCAGTAGTAGCAGTAGCAGCAGTAGCAGTAGCAGCAGTAGCAGCAGCAGTAGCAGCAGCAGCAGTAGCAGTAGCAGCAGTAGCAGTAGCAGCAGTAGCAGTAGCAGCAGTAGCAGTAGCAGTAGTAGCAGTAGCAGCAGTAGCAGTAGCAGCAGTAGCAGTAGCAGCAGTAGCAGTAGCAGCAGTAGCAGTAGCAGCAGCAGCAGTAGCAGCAGCAGTAGCAGCAGTAGCAGGTGTTTTATTTTTGTTGTAGTTCTGAGGTTGTTAGTTTCAGAGGAAGGTTATTTCCTACAGCTAGTAAATCTATTATTCTGAAACTTCTGGCTGTCTAAAATAATATTGTAATTAAAAAGAATATACATTTTATTTAATAGTTCTGTAATTAACACACAAACCAAATCCTACCTACTGATAAGACCTCATACTAAACTTTATAAAGGATAAATATTATATTTACAGACGGTCAGAGTTCACTGTAAAGATGTTAGTAAATCAAGCTGAAAATATAAAAGTGTATTTATTTTAAACAGTGGAAATTAACCCTTGGGTACTTGTAGTAAAAACAGTAGCAATTTTTTTTTTTTTTTTTTCTTTTTTTGTGGACGTTATGAAGCCTCCAGTTCGGCATTTCGTCCGTCGCCATCTTGTTTTTTTGCAACCAGTGAACAGGAAGTGACCATATGTGGACTGAGGAGGAGTGAGGTAGAGACGCCGTATACGTCTCTGGTAGAGACCTGTCAATCACTGTGTAGCCCCGCCCCTAAAGCATCCCCTGCTTTATGGTCTGTTTGACTCTAAATGGACCATCATTTACTAAATGAACATCATGCTGTATTGAAGAAGACTTGAGACTAGAGATTGAGACCTCTTCCTGGTTTTAAGGACCTCTGACCCTGGTGTTTGTTCTTCCTCCCTCCTCGTCTCCCTCAGTCGATGAACATCCTGGCGTCGGTGCTGCTGCTCTACGCTAAAGAAGAAGAAGCTTTCTGGCTGCTGGTGGCCGTTTGTGAGAGGATGCTGCCGGACTACTTCAACCGCAGGGTCATAGGTGAGAGGTCAGAGGTCAATGTTACACTGCGTTTGCCTCCAGTGAGCTGCTTCTTGTTCAAGGTCACGTAACCGCCGTGTGTTTGGTTGTTTTGGCAGCTGATCAGACTCCAGACGGATCATTTTCATCCTCATTTCCTGTTTGTGAAGCACTTTGTTTACACTTTTAAAACGATTTCCTCTTCCTTATTAGTAATGGATGTTTGTGTTTATCCTTCTGAGAATTTATCTTCGGGGCTGCAGTTATTTCATCTTTTTTATTCAGTTTCCTGAACCCAGAGGAGATAAAAACAAAGAGTGTCGAGCACATTAGTAATAAAAGAATCATCAGTAATAGTTTGTAGATAATCAGTCAATACTTCTTAATTGTTTGTTTTTGTTGAGAATATTAAAATGATGAAATCACATGAACATCATATTTTTAAGCAGATTGTAATTTATCATATAAATCAACACTCGGACTGAATGTTCAGCTTTTGCTGCCATCTAGTGGTGAAAACCATGAAAACCATGAAAAACAACCTGCTCATCAGAATCACTTTCACTGACTGATCCCTCTGGTTATTGATGTGTACAGTTCCTCATATTTATATATATATATATATATATAGAAATAAAGGATTATGTAATAATAAATGGTCTATTACGTTTATTAAATATAAATGCAAGAATAGTATGAATAAGAATATCTCTTGAAATGTACAGTATACATAAATGCAGTATTAATGGCTCACTCACTCACTCTCCCCCTCCCCTCCCTCCTCTGCAGGAGCTCAGGTGGACCAGTCGGTGTTCGAGCAGCTGATCCGGGAGCGTTTGCCGGAGCTGGCCGAACACGTGCCGGATCTCTCCACTCTCTCCTCCGTCTCCCTCTCCTGGTTCCTCACCCTCTTCCTCAGCGTCCTTCCCTTCCACAGCGCCGTCTGCGTGGTCGACTGCTTCTTCTTCCACGGGATCAAAGCCATCTTCCAGCTGGGTCTGGCGGCGCTGGAGGCCAACGCGGCGCAGCTCTCCGCCAGCACGGACGACGGCCAGGCTCTCATGATTCTCACCAGGTACACTCGTATTATCAACGTTAACTAACATCATTCATCTTATAATATAGTGTGGTCGGGCAAGTTTAACTCCAAATAAAAAGCTTTTTTAAAATATGCTTTCAACTAATTCTATAAAAACATGTCTGTGATGCGCTTTGTGGTAAAAACAGCTGTGAGGTTAAATCTGTGATTTTAAAGCGTGAACGTGTCGGCAGCTTGTTCTCCACCAGGGGGCGATGCTTTCATCACTCATGTGTTAAATACGTTTTAATAAAATAAGTTTCAATAAAGGTTTGCATCATGTCTGGATGATTTCAGTCCAACAACTTTGCAGAAACAAAGAAGCTTTTCTGTTTGCAGAAAAATTAACATTTCAATTCATTGAAAGAAGGAGTGACTTTGTTAACATATGAAATTGAAGGGAACAGCTGTACATCTATGTATGTATATTAACTTATCCGACGACTACAAATATTCCTTGTACTTTCTTTTTTATTATTTTTATTTTTCCTGGCTTTGAAGATGCACTGCACCTCTCTTTTCATTATTTTCTCATTGCTTGTGTGTCTATTTGTACGCTCGGCTCTGTTTCTTGTAGTTTTCTGGATCAGGTTGGAAGTGAAGAGTCGTCGTGTCCTCCGTCTTCACCGCCTGCTGCAGAGGACGCCAACAACACCAGTAGCACCCCCAACACCACCAACACCCCCCCCAGCAGCAGCAGCACCACCACCACCAACACCAGCAGCAGCAGCGTTGATATTCCCGCTGTGAGAAACACAAACATCAGCGACCTCATCAACGAGTCCTACGAGGTCAGACACACAAACAGCTCCTCTTGAAGTTATTTAAAAAGCAATCTGCATCCTTTTTACGACGTACTATGATTTGTTTCCGTCTATCTTGAGGGACTCGCTGCTCGTCTCTATTTTCCGTCCTCGTGGCAGTCTGTTAGCTGTCGTCCTGAACCTCCAGTGACTCTCTTTGTCGTTTCCTTCGTCAGAAATTCGGAGACCTCACGGTGAGGCAGATCGAGAGGCTTCGCTGTCGACACAGAATCCAAGTGCTGCAGGCTCACGAAGACACCACCAAAGACAACGCCGTGAGCAGAACCGAGCACACCGCCGTGTTTCAGGCTGACGTTCAGAGTTCAGCGTCCTCTCACACCTCCGTCTCTTCCTTGTGTTTGTGCAGCTGAGGGTGGTGACTCCAGATGTCTCCATGTCTGCAGAGAACCTGGCTGACGTCTACGACCTCTTCAAGGTATCTTCTCATCCAGAGACCAGCTTCCTGTGTCGGTTGTGTCTTTGAGCGTTCATAACTCCTCCTCCTCCTCCTCCTCCTCCTCAGACGGAGCACTTCATCAGTCTGTACTGGGGCGACAGCAGCTCGGCGGCGGCGGCGGAGGCGGCGGCGTGGCGTCAGGGCGACTCCGGTCGCTCCTACGTGGAGCGGCAGTACCGGCTGGACCGGCCGCAGTTCAAGAGCCTCTACGGGCTGCTGGCGCCGTGGCCCGGAGACTCCAACCAGCACGCCGACACGCTGGCCAACCGCACCTTCATCCTGCTGGACCAGGACTGTGACAGCCTGGTCACCTTCAGGGAGTTTGCTGGCTGGCTGGGTAGGTAAAGGAGGAGGAGGAGGAGGAGGAGGAGGAGCATCCTGAATAAATAGATAACAGAACCCTTTATTGTCTCTCTCTCCCTCTCAGACACTTTGTACTGTGAAGAGCTGAATGAGAAGATCCGGCTACTCTACCGTCTGCACATCCCACCAGGTTACTTCTTCTGTTAATATCAAGTCATGAGAGTCTTAAGCTGCTGGCAGAGCTGTGGTCCATTGATTGACTTTCAGTGTGATAAGTTTTCCTCTTTCAATGGAATCGCATGGTGATAAAATCATAAATCCAGATATTGTGATACACAAACATATCGTCTAATAACTCAAATCTCTGAGAATCTGATCAAACTCACTGAAACCAATCTCTCAATCTGATGTTTTTGCATTTGGAAATATTTAAATATAACATTTGTGTTTTTCTCTATAATGTCACTTAAAACTGTTAATGTTAATTTAGCACTAAAGTTCTTGATTAAAGTACTTTTTTTCACTTTACCGTCTGGTTATTTCATATGTTTATATTCCCTCAAAACATTCTGTGATGTATATATTTTCAAGATATGAAATATGAATCGTGATTTTAGATTTTGGCTAAAGTTGAACTTAACTGTGTGTGTGTGTGTGTGTGTGTGTGTGTGTGTGTGTGTGTGTGTGTAGCTCTGACTGAAAGTGAGGATGACCCCTCTCTGATGAAGAGCTCCCTGCTGTCCTCAAACAGACCCCTCTGTGTTAATCGGCCCTCTGGTTGGTACAAACGCGCTGTGATTTATGAGCTAAGCACAACATCACAAATAGCTTAAAAGACGTGTTAAAGATGGATTTACGTTTATCTGCGTGTGTGTGTGTGTGTGTGTGTGTGTGTGTGGGGTTCCAGGTGTTGAAGCTGTGGAGACGGATTACCAGGAGCAGCTGAAGCAGATGCTGAAGGATCTGGTGAAGGAGAAGGAGAGAGATGTGGAGAAACCTCTGCCCCTCATGAACCAGGTACTGATGGTGTTTTAGTGGTTTAAGGACTAACCTGTTATTTAGTGTATCATTAATCATATTCTGAGATAAACCCTCTTCCTCTCCGTCTCCACAGCGTGAGTTCATCCAGTTCTGTAAAACGCTCTACAGCATGTTCCACGGCGACCCGGGGGAGAACGAGCTCTTCCAGGCCATCGCCACCGTGACGAGTCTGGTGCTGCAGATCGGCGAGGCCGGCCACCTCGGCCACCGCGGCCCCGGCTCGGAGGTCACCGGCCCGGCGGTCACCACCGCGGACGACGGCAGCGCGTGGACGGTCAGCTACGCTCAGATCCTGGCGTCGCTGCTCACCGAACAGGCGCTGGTGAACTTCTTGGAGAAGCCGGTGGATCTGTGTTCAAAGGTGGCGGCGGCCAAAGTGAAGCAGTATCACCAGCGGGCGGGTTTGCTGACTCTGCAGCAAGGGAGCAGGTGACTCATCGCACCACGATATCAGCGTCGTCTGACACAATGTGACACGTTTCACGTTCACTGTGACATTTACTGAATCAGTAGTAAGACGGGACGCTTTGTCCTGAAACTGACACACACAAAGGAATTCAATCAACACATGGAAGGTCAGAAGATCTGCAGATGATGAGGCCTGCTATCAAACCTTCTAACCAGTTATTATAGTTAGTAATTACTTTATTAAAGGTCGATCAATAATGTACTAATTCTGTATAAGACATGAATAAGTTGCCAGGTTGTGAAACATCTGTGGAGACTCATTCATGAGTTAATTAATAAAAGGTGACGAGTGTCTCGCTTCCTAATTACCAAAAAAAATGTATAAATATCATTAATATGTTTTGCACATTTCTTACTTCATAGGAAGCGACAGACAAAGTTATTAAATAATCATTAAAAATGTAAATTAATTGAGATTAAAGTAGTTTTTAATGGTAAATGTGAATAAATCCATTTTGATGCAGGAGGTCAGAGGTTACCTGATAAACCACCGCTGGAGATTTACACAACCTGGCAACCCAAAAAATGTCTCCTATTACTCGCTTCTAACTGATAAAGGCGTTAATTATAACTCACCGTGTGAATCTGTTGTATTATTATTATTATTATTATAATTATAAAAGCTGCCTTATTAGGAAGTTGAGCCGATAATCCTCACAAAAAACACACACGCTGATCTTTTGTATTGATTTTGTAAACGTCTGTTTCTTTAATAATAAATGATTTCAAATACAAAAATAAATATATTTTTTCAAATTATTGGGAAAATAATCCACAGCAACAGATTGTTGAGCAAAAGAAAACAAAGCTGGAATTGTCCTTTTGAAATAAAAGACATTTTAAAGACGTCGCTTCTTTTATTCTCTTAAACTCGTCTGATAATCTTTACACTTTTATTTTCACGTCATTCTTTCACTTTGATGTCATTTCCTGTTGAGCTGGTTTCTGTTTGGGGGAAGTTTTTATTTTTGAATCAGAAGTTAATAAATATGCAGATTTTAGAGTTGTGTTGGAGATGAATTATGAGCTTTTTATGGAGCTAAATCCAGGTCACAAGTTATCATTTGAAAAAAAAATGTGAACCTGAAAGTTCAAGCTGTGATCTTAAACATTGAAAAATACAGCAACGTATTCAAAATACAAACAAGTGAATGAAAAGTGTTTTTGGGTTGAAAATAATTTTGATTCAGTTCTGGAATTCTTTTTGAATACATGTTTTTTTTTTTCATTTTCCACTTTAATATATATTTTGATATTTGAGTTCTGATATTTTTCAGTTTCAGATTTTATATTTTCAGATTCAAATCTTTTTTTTTCTTCAGATCAGACTTTTGAAGGCCGAGGACCGTCCTCAACGGGCACCGCGAGAACTATGATTCAACACTTTTATACACCATATTCACGTGATGAAGTTCGTTAGCATAGCCGTTAGCATAGCCGTTCATTCACCCCAGTTTAGTCTGCTGGTGTAGTTGCCATGGCAACAAGTGCCAACTGATGTTAGCCTACATTAGCTTAGCTTAATAAAACCGAGTAGCCATACTATTACAATTTTGCATTTTTTTTACTAAACCAATTGCAACTACCAACAGTCATAGCTTCAAGGACCTTAATGTGTTGTCACATATTGTCAAATAACGACAGATAACGGCTAAACTGCCGCGGCTCCTCTCACACATACGCCAGCTGAGCTAGCAGCAGGAAGTGTCTCTACGAGCTGCCGCTGCCACATTTTGACCCCTTTCTCGCGGACGCCATCGCGAGGATACTACGCTGCGTTCACAGCAGTGGCGGGCCGTGGATTTTATACCTGGGCCTTCAGTGCTGTTCTCCACTTCTAATAACCTCATTATGACGTCACAGCTACGGGTTATTATTTGTTTCGTGTAAAAGCCGCATATTCACATAACACTGCAACATTTGACAAATGAAATAAAATGTGCAGATACATGAATACGAGCATGACGGGACGCTGCGTCATTAACGGACAATATAGTCCAAATCAATGTAACACAATGACAAACTCACAAGAGCAGTCGCATATATTCATATGACAACAAAGCAACAAATCAATCCAGCAGACCTGCAGCGGATCCACGCATTCCACCACACGAGCACGAGCCATTCAAATACTATTCATAAAAACGCCACGATAGACAAATGAACAGTAGAGGTAAACAAACGAAGTTCACTTACCAAATGCTGTCTATGCTGACAAAGAGTTTAATCCCAGTACATCAGTTCCAGTAAGAAGTCCAACCGGATCTGCCGCCGGGCGGTTGTCCGTGGTCCGCCGCTGTTCGGTCGTCGTCGTTCGGTTGTCTTCTGCTGCCGGTCGCTTGTCCGTCTTCCGCGGCCGGTCGGTGGTCCGTTTTCCGCCGCAGTACGGTGGTCGCCTTCGACCGTGTTCGGTGGTCGTCTTCGGCCGTGGACCGGCGAAGGGCGGGCCGCGGTTGTGAGTTGTAGATCCACTCGAGTCTCTCCAAAAGTACCGACGCTCAGTTAAAATGAAACACATTCCCAGCCATAACATGTGCAACGCTTCTGACGCTGCATACAAATCATTTTCCTGGCTGGTCAGGGCTGCTAGCTGTGGGGTAATTTCTTACTGTCCAGTTTGTTCAGAAATGTCCTTCTTGAGAAAAGCGTTCCCAGTAACTCCGCCACTAAATCCGTTTCTCCTCCTTCCGCCATTTCATATTAAAAAAACAAAGCTAGGTAAAATGTCTTTCAAATATTTCCACTTGAACTCTGTCTGCTACAAAGCTCTGCTAGCAATCATGTTTCGCGGGCACATAGTCACGTGCCCGCCCACTGACCAATCACAGCACACTCTGCACCTTGCTGGCAGAGAGGCATCTGGACTCTGAGCTGACGTAACTAGGCCTGCAAACTGCTCTGGTGGGGCCATGAATCCCAAACTAAAGATCTGATTGGTTGAATCAACAATATCGTCCCCATTCAATTTAAACTGCACATGGCAGCACTGGGTGAGTCTGCAGGCTGGGGCCTCTCTTCTACCTAGAGACACAGAGGTGAAATCTGATTGGATAAAAGCTCTACTTAAAACAAGCTGCACTGGAAGCAGAGCAACTGAGAAGCACAGTAGCTGTGCAATGAGAAAATAAGATAATGGGAAGAATATTTTTATAAATTATAATACATATAAGAAAAAATTAAATGTATTTAAGAAAAAATATTAAATTATAAAATAGCTATAACTTTGTGATTCTGTTTAGGCCAGCAGAGAAGGCTTTGCAGGCCCTGACGGCCCGCCACTGGATTTAACTGAATGTTTGCATATATTTAACTCTTATTTATCTTATTAACTAATATCAGCTTTAAACAGTGTTTTTGATGGAGGAACCTGCTTTACAGCATGAGAAGCGTTCAGTGAGAATAAAAAGTATCTGAAGAAGAAGAAGCTGAGAATGAAAGGACGGAGGCGGAGTGCTGCAGGAGCTCGTGTGCTTTATTAGCTACCGATCAATAATGGAGGAAAAGAAACACACATTCTACTTGTGGCCGGCCGTCAGTTCAAAGGAGGGAAGACTGAGGCTCGACTCGTACGACTCTTCAGGAGCGGCTTCATCGTTTCATCGTTGTCGTCTTTTCTTTGTCTCTCCATAGCATTTCCATTAAAGACATAATTGGAACTATTTGAGAAAAGAATGTTTTTATATATATTGTTTTTTTAAATATACAAAGGGCGTGTTGGTGGTGTTGGTGCGTCTCAGAACAGTTTAAACAAAGTCATTCGTAGCATTTATAATCAGTAATATTTATATGATGTTTACGTCACATCCACAGGAGACAGCAGCACATGAAAGATGACGGTTACAGAGCGACTACAATTACAGGCTACAAGCTGCAGGCTACAAACTACAAACTACAGGCTACAAACTACAAACTACAGGCTACAGGCCGATCCGTTTTCGTCCCGTGGATGTGTCGATAGGTCGGGCGCGTCGTCTTCGTCGTCTCTTAGATGGCCTCGACGTAGTTGGCCGGCAGCATGCCGGTCTTGCCGGTGCGCTGCACGGTGCCGTACATCCAGCCCTCGTCGATGGCCTGCACGTTCACGATGACGTCGCTGTCCTTGAAGGACACCTCGTCGCTGTCGGCCGCGCCGTAGTCGTAGATGGCGCGCACCGTTTTCTGTGGAGAGTGACAGGAGGTCAATCAGAGAGTGTGTGTGTGTGTGTGTGTGTGTGTGTGTGTGTGAGAGTAGGTTTGTATGAGGGTGTGTGTGAGTGTGTGTGTGTGTAGGTGAGTGTATGAGGGTGTGTGTGTGTGTGTGTGTAGGTGAGTGTATGAGGGTGTGTGTGTGTGTGAGTAGGTGAGTGTATGAGGGTGTGTGTGTGTGTGAGTAGGTGAGAGTATGAGGGTGTGTGTGTGTGTGAGTAGGTGAGTATGAGGGTGTGTGTGAGTGTAGGTGAGTGTGTGTGTAGGTGAGTGTATGAGGGTGTGTGTGAGTGTGTGTGAGTGTGTGTGTATGAGGGTGTGTTAAAGGATGAGGTTGGTGATATTCTATATTCTTCTTGTTAACAAATAGCATTAAAATAACAGCATTTTCATGACTATGACTTTTTATGACATTTTTACAACAAAATATACTACATTTGACTTTTTTTTGTTACTTTTCATGACAGACTATACTGTGTGTGTGTGTGTGTGTGTGTGTGTGTGTTACTAACCCCGGTGGTAGAGGGGTGTGAGGGGACGGAGGACACGGTGGTCTGCTGGGTGGCCACTGATGAGGACCTCTGCTGCAGCTCCACAGTCTTGGCGTGCTGGTAACCTGCACAGAGAGGAGTCAGATACGATGCTAAACCCCACATTTAAATCCTAATATGAGACGCAGCTCTCGTACCGGCGGAGGTGGCCATGAAGCCGTTGCTGTAGAGGGACATGTGGTGGTGGTCGGCGTCCTGGGACACCTCGGACTTCTCGTCGCCGACGCCGCTCAGAGCGCTGGTGGAGCGGGAGTGCTCCTTACTGCGACGCTGAGCGTGAACTGACGGGAGAAAGATACGGTTCTTATGGTCACACGTCACACTTACAGCTTACTGGAATAAAATGTGTTTATATTAATATGTTGGTTTCTTATTCAGCTGGACTGACAACATTCATTTTATCTTAATTAATTAAGAGTTTTAACGTCTCGTGTGAGCAAACGATTTCTTTAATGTGTGTGATTGAAATATAACATAAGATATGATTTACATTATTTATGATAACAAGCACTTTAATTTGCATTAGGGTGTGTTTATTATTCACTCATTGTGTGTTGAAGTGTTTATTTGGTATATAGATGCTAAATGTGGAGTTAAAACTTATTAAACAATATTGTAAACCGTGACAAAGTAACTCAAAAACTAACGCTGAGATTTCTATGAACTCATTTGAACATCAGAGTGTAATTGACAGCGTTTCAGCTGTTATTACCGTGTAATAACCTGTTGATGCATAACACAGCTGACCTGCTGTCTGGCTCACCTGACATCATGTGGAGACTCCTGGACTGGATGTTGTCCTCCGCCGGGTCGTAGTCGAACACGGAGCCGGGGTTTGTGCGCCAAACACGCAGATCTGAGGACGCAAGAGTCAAACGTTCCGTTAGAGGATCAGACCGTCAGCGGAGTCTCTAGTCTGTTCCTCCTGTTTATTACAGTTACATACACGACGACCTTTGGAAACCAAGACGGTCATTTAAGAACACTTTGAAGAGTCGCTGAGGATCAGTTATTTTAAAACGTATCTGTCCTGTTAGGATTTTCAACCTCTTGTGGAAACAAAATAACAAAATCTTGCTCTTTTTGTGTGAGAAAATACAAATCTAGATGTGTTATTGTGTTTGAAATAGCTTCAGTTGACACGAGATAAATAAAGATGAACGTTTTTAAAATGAGATTTACGTTCTTGAGATTAGGGAATAGAGTTAAAAATCTATTTCATCAGAAAATGTCATATTTTCTCTCCAGATGAATAAAAGGAAAGTCTTTAAACATCAGCGACAGCAGCAGAGGAGTCTGAATGCTGATGGTTTAAAATGTGCTTTTATCAAGACACCAAGATCTAAAGTCTATTGTTGAAATGTGGCTTAAAAACTGGATAACAAGTCAGTTTATGATCAACACAAAGAGGAGACGACGCCACTGACAGGCGATGATGTTAATACACACCTCCATACAAAGTTACATATTATACCTTTAAGTTAACAAGCCTTCAAAGCCCGTCTTTCGTCCGTTTCTTTCCAGTTGAAATGTCTTTTAAAGTACAACTCTTTCACTGTTATGTCGATCTCTTTGCACGTTAAACCAGCAGCAGGTAGAACCTAGTGACGTACCGGTGGTGGTCTCCTGGTCGTGCTCGATGGTGCGCCTCCTCTCCATCTCCACCACGCGCCTCTGGATGCCGCGGTAGTTGATGTTGCTGAAGTCCTGCGTGTTCTTCTTCACGCGCTCCATCACCATGTCGGTGGCGGTGGCGGTGAAGCTGCCTTTGCTCTTCTCAAAGTCCTCGTGGTACCTCACCTGAAGACATCACAGATCACAGCCGTGGTCACAGGAACAGCGGGGAACATGGATTATAATAAACAGAACTATGTTCTCATTTATTTACAGAGACCTGAGACTTAGAATAGTCCTTCACAAATGTGTTAGGAAACTACTGAGCCTTTAATGGAAGTAAAAATGCTTATTTGTGACGTGTTTTTGAAAATGAGAGACAGAAATATGGGGCTGAGATCTACCGACTAACAGCAGCCGTGTCCTCATGAGGAACAGAGGCCATGAACGCTCACCCCGGAGATGTTGCGCTGGGTCTCCCTGACGCGCCTCAACTCAGGCGTGTCCAGAACGAAGGAGGCCTTGCCCTGGACCTGCTTACGGAAACTGTCAGAGTACAGCACCTGGTGAGGAGGCAAGGGGTGAGGAAGAGAGGACACACAGTGAGGACACACGGTGAGGACACAGTGAAGAAGTGAGGCGTTTCAAACCTGAAGCCATCGTAAAGCGTTTAGCAGCACAAAGAGAGGGGGGGGGGGGGGGGGCTGAAGTATTAAAGGAAAACAAGATTATGTTCCCAATCTGCAGGGGGAGGAAGAGGAAGAGGAAGAGGAAGAGGAGCAGGAAAGCTGAGCACAGACGCACGGGTTAGAGGTGGAACACATCTGCAGTAGAATGTGTTCCAGAGGTGGTTCTCAAAGTACCGAGCTAATGTTCTCCTGGTTCCTTTTCACTCGCTCCATCTCTGGGGTGTACACCACAGGAGTTCCTTTGGCTGAACTGTCTTTATACAACACCTGGAGGAGAGAAGCACAAGAGCCAATCAGACGCCGACACACACTCAGAACACACACACACACACCTATAGGACTGGTTTCATAGACTCCGATTGGAACCCTCTGAACCCCAAAACCCACCGGCGGGATTAAAAAGCATGTTTTCTTCAAACACATCGTGTGTGATGAATGCAGACGAAGCAGCCAAAACAAAGCCTAGAATCCTGATATTTAATTAAATATAGTATCACTATAAATCTTGTCTTTGTTTTAACCAGATTCTGTTAAAAACATTAAAGTGTGAGCTCCTCAGTGAAACTATGACGTCATGATTGATTCATCTGAGACCAACAGTCATGTGACCACAAGAGAGGAGGAGCTCTGACTGAACTACAGGAAGTGAACACGGAGGAGAGGAGAGGAGAGGAGGAGAGAGGAGAGAGGAAAAGAGAGGAGAGAGGAGAGGAGAGAAGAGAAGAGAGGAGAGAGGAGAGGAGAGGAGAAGAGAGGAGAGGAGAGAAGAGAGGAGAGGAGAAGAGAGGAGAGGAGAGAGGAGAAGAGAGGAGAGGAGAGAAGAAGAGAGGAGAGAGGAGAAGAGAGGAGAGAGGAGAGGAGATAAGAGAGGAGAGAGGAGAGGTGGAGAGGAGAGGAGAGGAGAAGAGAGGAGAGAGGAGAGGAGAAGAGAGGAGAGGAGAAGAGAGGAGAGGGGAGAGGAGAGAAGAGAGGGGCAAGGAGGGGAGAGAAGAGAGGAGAGGAGAAGAGAGGAGAAGAGAGAGGAGATAAGAGAGGAGAGAGGAGAGGAGAAGAGAGGAGAGGAGAGGAGAGGAGAAGAGAGGAGAGGAGAGAGGAGAAGAGAGGAGAGGAGAGAAGAGGAGAGAGGAGAGGAGAGGAGAGAGAGGAGAGAAGAGAGGAGAGGAGAAGAGAGGAGAAGAGAGAGGAGATAAGAGAGGAGAGAGGAGAGGAGAAGAGAGGAGAGGAGAGGAGAGGAGAAGAGAGAGGAGATAAGAGAGGAGAGAGGAGAGGAGAAGAGAGGAGAGGAGAGGAGAGGAGAAGAGAGAGGAGATAAGAGAGGAGAGAGGAGAGGAGAAGAGAGGAGAGGAGAGGAGAGGAGAGGAGAGGAGAAGAGAGGAGAGGAGAGAGAAGAAGAGGAGAGAGGAGAGAAGAAGAGAGGCTGGAAGTAGAGGATGTAAAACTGTAAAACATGTAGAGTCTCACATTATTTCCAACATTGTAACACTTGTGGACACTTGCAACATGTTGGATCTATAGATGTGATTGTTTTTTAAATGTTCAAAGTAATTAAACCTGCGTTTTAATGTTTTTTATGATTGATGTCTTCATAACTGTTATTGTGCACTAAAGACATGATGTTCTCTCTTCTGGTCGTGATGGTTCTGTTCATAGAGGAGCAGAACTTTATATTACAGAGAACATAAGCAGAGAAACACGGGACAGAAGCGGGAACACGTCTCAGGGTTCAGAGGGTTCACCTTAAATCACTGAAGATAAAGAAAACAGGATATTTCAAATAAATTGAAGTTTTCAATGGAATAAATGTAAACAGCGTCTGAGAAATTGGTCCTATAGTGAGAGTGACTTCTCCTGGTCCAACGGCCAGGATCTCTGTTGTGGGAACAAAAACACAAAACACACTCCTAAAAGGCTTCAGCAGGAGGTTTAGTTTGTCGTTAGCTGTAAGAAGAATGTGCTTAATGTGGAAATAGAAGAGGTGTTAGAAGATACGGGACATGGGGGAGGACAGAGAGGAGGGGTTTGATGGTTGAAGATTAAAGATGGAGGGGAGACAATGAAGGTGGTGAGCTCAGGGAACGGCAGAGAAACAGGCTTGAGAAGGGGATGAGCGCTACTAATCCACTCAGTTAGGGGAGCACACGTGGACCGTTTCTTCTACCGAGCTGATGTTCTTCTGGCTTTGTTTGACCCGCTTCACCTCCGGGAGGTCGGAGATCGCCGTGCCTCGACCCAGGGAGTCCTTGTACTTTATCTGCCCAACAAACAGCGGGATGGAGGTTTTTAGAAAAGAAAAAGTAAGAGAGACAATCAGACAGAAATCCAGAAATCCAGGAGCAAACACAGCATCCACAAAACCAACCACAGCAGACATGACACGACGAATTAAACCTGAGGAATGGAGAAGCGGGTTATTAAAGAGGTTTAGCTGAATGAGGCTCATCGGGGGTTAAATCTGCATCTGAAGGCTGAGGAGACTTTTGTTAAGTTTGAGGGTGAGGAGGGGGGAGGAGGGGGAGGACTCTGTGGAGTACCGTGCTAATGTTGCGCTGATTGCGTTTGACTCGCTCCATCTCGGGCGTCTCTGACACCGACGTGCCTTGTTCCACTCCTGCTTTGTATTGAATCTTATGAACGAGACAACAACATAAAAAGAAGTTCAGTATGACGGTAACACTCAGAGGAGGATTAGTTTTATGAGATAATCCAGGGAAATGGAGACTTGTTTAGGATGGTTTTGGGTTTTTGGTCATCGAGGGTCGTGGTAAAAGAAAAGGAGTGATTCATGAGCTGAGTTAAAGATGGAGGAGGGGGAACGATTACTGAAGACACAGGAAGTGAAGTCTGCAAGGCTGCGGTCGAAAACTCAAAAAGTTACCTCCTAACGTCCTTTCCTAACCACTTCTCCTTCACCTCTATGGAAAACGCCACGAGGTCAAGGAAACATGTGAAGGAGACTTCATGAGGAGTTAGGAAAAGAGAGAATCAGACTCCACTTTCACTAAACTAGGACATGACTCCATGAATCTATTGTGTCATTATGAATCTGACAGGTTTAATAATTCATAAACTCATGTAAGACAAACACATCGTTTGTTTTCATGGTGCGTCACTTTAAATGTTGCCGCCGCAAGGAATTGTGGGTCGGCATCATCTCCTTTCCTTTCATAGAGGAAGGTCCCGTGTTTCCTATGCTAAAGGAGATAAGGAAAGGAAGCATTGAAGTACCTTTCCTCAGCTCTTATCATGGAGGACTCTTTCACTCAGCGAGGAACCTTCACGAGGTAAAAAAAGGACTTTTCGACCGCAGCCTCGGACTCTTTAGTGGGAGAGGTCAGAGGGCGTGTTGGGGAATGATTTTAAGGGATCACTGCGGTTCGTTTCCTCTACCGAGCTGATATTCTTCGTGGTTTCTCGGACCCGCTTCACCTCAGGCAGGTCTGGGATGGACGTGCCTTGACCCACAGACTCCTTGTACTGAATCTGCCCGTTACAATAAACGACACAGAGTCAAACAAACAGGAGACAAACAGCAGCACAGCGAGTACGGCGTTATTTCTGACATGAGGACAGACGCAGGGTCTCTCTCTCTGTGGAGTACCGTGCTAATGTTGTGCTGATTGCGTTTGACTCGCTCCATCTCGGGCGTCTCTGACACCGACGTGCCTTGTTCCACTCCTGCTTTGTATTGAATCTTATGAACGAGACAACACAACATAAAAAGAAGTCAAACATGACGGTAACACTCAGAGGATTAGTTTTATGAGATAATCCAGGGAAATGGAGACTTATTTAGGATGGTTTTGGGTTTTTGGTCATCGATGGAGGCTGGTAAAAGAAAAGGAGTGATTCATGAGCTGAGTTAAAGATGGAGGAGGGGGAACGATTACTGAAGACACAGGAAGTGAAGTCTGCAAGGCTGCGGTCGAAAACTCAAAAAGTTGTATTGAATCTTATGAATGAGACACAAAAAAAGTCAAATATGACGACAAACACTCAAAGGAGGATTAGTTTTCATTTTAAGAGGGAAGGAAACGCTAAAAAATAAGATATCAAATTAAAAACAAATCCAGGGAAATGCGCTTATTAAGCGAAGCATTGAGGGAAATTATGTTCTTGAGGAGATTCAAAAGGAAGTCGACAAAAGCTGATAAAAGCTGATTTATGAATCAGTTAGGATGGAGGAGGTAAAGGTTCATTTCTAGACTAGTAGCAGAGGTCAGAGGGCGTGTTGGGGAATGATTTTAAGGGATCACTGCAGTTCGTTTCCTCTACCGAGCTGATATTCTTCGTGGTTTCTCGGACCCGCTTCACCTCAGGCAGGTCTGGGATGGACGTGCCTTGACCCACAGACTCCTTGTACTGAATCTGCCCGTTGCAATAAACGACACAAAGTCAGACAAACAGGAGACAAACAGCAGCACAGCGTGTACGACGCACACACGCACACGTCCATTCATTCATCACTTAACAACACGGTGTTAGTAAAACCACATATGACGGCAAGAAATACGTTTGATATGCTTTCAAAAATAGATGAAACTTCATTTAGATGTAATGAATTAATATGAAAGAAGTCCCAGTTAATGATGAATAGTTTGCTGTATCACTAAGAGCCTTAAACCAAAAGTACACAATGTACTTTGACACAGACGTCCAAAATACTTTTACGCCATGTAGTGAAAACAAAGGACGACGTATCAGGACCATCGTGAGTGAAGACGATGTACTGAGAGTTACTGTAAATTTACAACTAAAATGAATTCTGTCAATTATATTCTGAGAGTTGAATCGCGAACTTACTAGAAAAAAAAAGTATATATATATATATATATATATATATATATATATATATATATTCTGAGATTAAAATTGTAAAACTCGATTAATCTCTGAGCGTGAAACCAGAACTGGATGGTGTGATGTCATTGATCTCAGCTGTTTGGTTCCTCGACAAAAAACAACACAAAATGTCCTGTTTTTGTCTCGAAATTTGTGACTTTAATCTATAAAGAAAATTCTATTTTTTTCGTAAATTTGTGCGTTTATTTGTTCTAAATTTCCGTCTTTAGTCACAGAAAGAGTTTTTCCTTTGAATATTACCTTCCACGGCTGCGTAATTTGCATATTTGAACTACAATGGCCCTCACACGCCGTCATAGAAACAAATTAACAAGTTATTATCTCGCAGCAATGAAGTTGGCCAAAAACAATCTAAAAGTAAAATAAAGGTAAATGTGTGTTGGGTTGAAGATGTCTATCTGAAGGTCTGGTTATATTCCTGGTCTCTAGGGAAGGAGGGAGTAAGGAGGGAGTAAGGAGGGAGTAAGGAGGGAGGAGTGGGTGGAGGAGGAGATGACGGAGGGCAGGGTCACTCTGTGGAGTACCGTGCTAATGTTGCGCTGGTTGTGTTTAACTCGCTCCATCTCGGGGGTCTCAGGCAAAGACGTTCCTCCTCCCACAGACTCCTTGTACTGAATCTGCCCGTTGCAATAAACGACACAAAGTCAGACAAACAGCAGCACAGCGTGTATGACGCACACACACACGTCCATTCATTCATCACTTAACAACTGACAACACGGTGTTAGTAAAACCACATATGACGGCAATAAATACGTTTGATATGCTTTCAAAAATAGATGAAACTTCATTTAGATGTAATGAATTAATATGAAAGAAGTCCCAGTTAATGATGAATAGTTTGCTGTATCACTAAGAGCCTTAAACCAAAAGTACACAATGTACTTTGACACAGACGTCCAAAATACTTTTACGCCGTGTAGTGAAAACAAAGGACGACGTATCAGGACCATCGTGAGTGAAGACGATGTACTGAGAGTTACTGTAAAGTTACAAATAAAATGAATTCTGTCAATTATATTCTGAGAGTTGAATCGCGAATTTACTAGAAAAAAACGTATATATATATATATATATATATATATATATTCTGAGATTAAAATTGTAAAACTCGATTAATCTCTGAGCGTGAAACCAGAACTGGATGGTGTGATGTCATTGATCTCAGCTGTTTGGTTCCTCGACAAAAACCCACAAAATGTCCTGTTTTTGTCTCGTAATTTGTGACTTTAATCTTTAAAGAAAATTCTATTTTTTTTGTAAATTTGTGCGTTTATTTGTTCTAAATTTCTGTCTTTAATCACAGAAAGAGTTTTTCACTTTGAATATTACCTTCCACGGCTGCGTAATTTGCATATTTGAACTACAATGGCCCTCACACGCCGTCATAGAAACAAATTAACAAGTTATTATCTCGCAGCAATGAAGTTGGGCAAAAACAATCTAAAAGTAAAATAAAGGTAAATGTGTGTTGGGTTGAAGATGTCTATCTGAAGGTCTGGTTATATTCCTGGTCTCTAGGGAAGGAGGGAGTAAGGAGGGAGTAAGGAGGGAGTAAGGAGGGAGGAGGAGATGACGGAGGGCAGGGTCACTCTGTGGAGTACCGTGCTAATGTTGCGCTGGTTGTGTTTAACTCGCTCCATCTCGGGGGTCTCGGGCAAAGACGTTCCTCCTCCCACATCCTCTTTGTACTGAATCTTTACACGGACGAGGAATGAAAGCAGCAAACCAGCGGTTAGCCTGACGTCAACTCTGATATATATATATAATTATATATACGATGAGGACGAGCTCATCAAACAGAGTCTACACTAGATTTAGCTGCGATGTAACAAGAACACACGGAATGAAACAAACCAATCCACATGTAGAGGAACACGTACTGTGAACACGTATCTAACAACACACAAGCTCCGCACTAACCAGTATCACCGTTACCCTAAAGAACCACAGGTCAGGTGTTAGTGGCGTGAATTAAACTGCAGAATCCACGAGGTTAAAGATAAAGAGATGAAGGGCTGCATACCAGGGTCGTGTTAATAGAAAACATTAAGAATAATATTATGTCGTAGATACCAAGCTGAAATTCTTTGTATTCTCTTTAACACGGAGCATTTCAGGAGTGTCCTTTATAGTGCACACTTTGCCCATTATGCTTTTATGGTCAATCTGGTACTGATGCTACGGGGAGAAAACAGAAGTGCAGTTAAAATGTTTCACAGTGAGAAAGAAGTCAAAGAGAGACACTCCTCCTCCACATGAACAGAAACATTCAATTCATTAAGAGAACGTCGTAGAAAAGTCTAAAGTATCCAAGATCGTACTTTGCAGCAGACGTGGAGAGAAACACAGAGACACCAGAAGAACCTCCGTCTTCACACGGAGAACATGTTCCTACTTACAGTGCTGAAGTTCTTCTGGTTCTCACGGACTCTCTGCATCTCCGGAGTGTCCAGGACGGGAACGTAGTGAGACATGATCCTCCCGGCTTCCTCTTTGTACTTTTTCTGTTGGACACAAACACAAACAACAGGAATATTTCATTAAAACAGAGAGTTATAAAACAGTATTTCAGTTGCCTCCAGATATTTCCTTTAAAAGAAGCTTCTTGAGGATTGGTTCTGGTTTTGATAACCCGACCTGGCTGATGATGTTCTTCATCTGCTGAGCGTGGAGGATGTCTGGAGTGTCGATGACACTGGTGAAGCTGGCCCTGTCCATCTCAGCGGTGTGTTTGTATTTAGTCTGAGGAACAGAGAACATCAGTCAGCACAGATTCTGACTGTAATATACCAGAACTGCTGCATGAGATATTTATGTATTTACCCACAATCAGGCAAGGCTTAATATTACTTATTTATAACATTATTTCAGCTTCCTCCATTAATGGACAGCAACAAATAAAAACCTCCGGTGGTGAAGTCGATGCTTCACGTGTTAAAGCTGCATTCTCTCTAATGTCCACCAGGGGGCGACTCCTCTGGTTGTATAGAAGTCTATGAGAAAATGACTCTACTTCTCTCTTGATTTATTACCTCAGTAAACATTGTAAACATGAGTTTATGGTCTCAATCTCTAGTTTCAAGTCTTCTTCAATACAGCATGATGTTCATTTAGTAAATGATGGTCCATTTAGAGTCACACAGACCATAAAGCTGGGGATGCTACTGATCAGTCAACAGAATGTGAAACTTTGAGACTATTTGTCAACAATGAGTCAGTTTGAGTCGTGTGCACAGCGGCAACACGAGAAGATCACAAACATCTCAAGCAAAGAATCGGTAATAATATTATATATTACTGCCACAATCTATTATTCATATTCTTTTAGTGCACATTGTTTTCTGGAATTGTCCTCACCTGTTACCTGTTCTTTGACATTCTTATAGATCAAAGCTGCACTAATCAATCCGTTCAGACTGAACCGAATTTTAAATGTCACCTTTAAAACATCCTGTAAATAAGCATTTCATTTCATGCTCGTCTTTGAACATATAAACCTGCATAATATTAAACTATTCATTGTGATTCATTGAGGTCTCGCCCATTTCCATTTGTCTATCCTTTCTTAGTGATTATCATAGTGATGCACCTTCTTTGCCCAATATTGTTCATGGTGGCGTTGAAGTAAATATTATAATTCATAATATTATAAAGTCATGTCTCGTGAGGCCCCAGGACTTAAGCCCCGCCCCGTTAACTACATTCATTTAGGCAACATCGCCCACGAAATGAAAACAGGAAGTGAGTCAGACCTGACTGAGGATGTCCGTAGCGTTCCTCGCCCTCATGAAGTCCGGCGTGTCCGTAGCCAAAGCCAACATTCCCTTTCCCCTGATCTCCAGCTCCAGCGACTTCTTGTACTCCCTCTGCAAACACCAACAGGTGACTCATGTTACGCAAAAGCTCTGTTCGTTCAAAGCGGACGACTAGTGAGAGCAGCTCCACTCGAGTGTATTAAGAGTGGGGCTGCAAAGCCAAACACGTCAAGGGAACCGTGAATAAAGAGTTAGAAGAGGTTAGGAGGCTTTTAAAGAACAGCAGAGGGTGAAGCTCCACCCAAAACTGAAACACAAAACAGCAGTTAAAGGAAGTGTGTTAACGCATAATGTTATCTCAGTTTATCTACAGTGCGATATCTATCATGCACGACACAAACCAACCTCTAACAGCATGCAGAGCACAAAGAAATTCACTCAATGAAAATGAATTTAAGTCAAAGTGAATCTTTGAAGCCATCTTGAATCACAGCATTAAGCGTGTGCTGTAATATAAATATAAAGCATGTTTCATCAAAACATCAGATGCAACTAAATATGCTTTGAGCACGTTCAAGGTTCCCTTTTGGAATATTTATCAGACGTAAAAGTATCAGAGAGTTTCGTACGAACATCAGATTCTAGAAATCACAGAAGAGGGATGCTGGAATGTTAGTGATGTCATGAAGCAGGGATACAAGTCAGAGTCAAACCCAGCAGCGGCCCTTCATAGAGGGATGAATAAGCTCAGTTAAAGCGGCAGAACGCAGCGGATGATTGTGAGGAAAAGGCACTCGGGTTGAGAGCTCTGTCAGTCGTACCTCACACAGGATTTGAGTGGCATTCCTCGCTCTCAAACGCTCCGGAGTTTCCTCCAGTAAAGTGAGCCCTTTACCCTTCACTCCCTCCTCTAGATCCCTCCTGTACTCTTTCTACAGGACGGAAGAAGAACAGAGAGACTCGGCGAAAGGGAACACAAGGCAGGCCGAGGCCGAAGGCATACAGACGGACAAGATACGGCGCTTGTCCCACTCTGAGCTCAAAGTCACCGAAGACTCTGAAGACTCTGAAGACTCTGAAGACTCTGAAGACTCTGAAGACTCTGAAGCACTGATGGCGTCAGAGTTCAGGTCCATCATATCATTATAAACAGTCGGCCATTCAGAGGCGGGATGAGAGGGCAAAATGAACACAATGCATCCCCCCCGTTAACCTCAATGACTGAGGTTTGTGCAAGTTAAAATCTACAATCCCAAGTCTCTTATTTGCATCCATTGTTTCCTTCACTTGCGTCTTTTCCCTGCCTCCTAGTCCCTCCCACCAGGGATGCATAGACAGACAAGGAAACCACACGAGGAGAGAGGAAACAAGGAAATGAGATGGCGGATCAGCTGATCAGCGGTCAGTCGGCTTCAGCAGCTGGAGTTTGTGTCTGCACACGTGTGAACTGTACTAATAGTAATAAATTAGCCTGTTAGCTGTTTAACATGCGTCCATTTCTACCAGCAGAATGTATTTATTCATTATTAGCTTCTGTATTTATTGATATTCTGATTGTGAAGTCTTTATTTAATAACACAGAATATGACTCTGAAGTCTTTTGAACACAGGAAATTGTTTATTAAGCTAAATGTTTTGGGGATAATCCAAAAATATCATCAAACCTCACTCATGATCAGCCTCACGTGACTGAATGGAAATGACGATAAATGATGTAAAATATGTTTCTTGCGGCTCTCTGACTTTAATTGAATCCTTAATAAAAGTGAATGAGATCTAATGTTTCTAATAAAAGAAGAAAGTAAGAAATGATCCTCTTAGGTTTCATCTTTGGTTGCTCTTAACTTCAGTAATATCAGATCAGTTCAATCAAATAACTGATAATCAATGAGGGAGCTTGTTGCTCGTGATCAGAGATCTGGGTCCTTTGAGATGTTCGGAGCAGAACAACTTCAACAGGAACAACAGGAAATATCAAAGAAGAGACTTGAGATTTACACAGAACTCTGAAATATCAACACAAAGCGCCTGCTGATCATAAAACAGTGAAACCCGGAGACATCGGTGACTTCGGCTGAGAATCCTGATAAACCACAATGTGGAAACAACAACATGACAATTCAAGTCAACATTTCACATTGTGAGACTCACATGACTGCATGCAGACTTTATGTTGTTAACATGAAGCTGTTAGTCGTCTTGTGATTGTGAAATGAGTCCAACGTGTAAACAGACAGAAATATAAATACAAGCAAACAAACAAACACTAAACTACGGAGAGAGAGAAGACTTCTCAAGAGTTTAGGGATCATGCAAACAAACTAAAATCATCAAGAAAGAAGGAAGTACTCGTGAGATTAAATTACATAAGGAGGTGAGAAGGAAGCAGGACCGAGGTGGTGATGTGGTCTTAGTATGATTATCAGGGATGGGTGAGGGAGGTAGGGGAGCTTCTCAGGGGTAAATCGTCCTCTTAGTTACCTCGCTGGCTATTTTGGTGGCGTGTCTGACATGTAACATGGCGGGGGTGACCTCCAACCCTGAGAGGTTCTTGCCCTTCATGTGCTCCTCAAAGTCCTTCTTATAGTCTTTCTATTGGCCGGAAAAGACAAAGACAGAACTCAAACAGCATGCGAGCAAAGCAGCAGTTACCTGATACCCGGCTCACACACAGCCGCGGTACTCGTGGTGACGCCGTGTCTTTAAATGTGACGTAGTCGTGCATGTGTGGAGCGATTATTGAGACTAAAGTCTGGAGTTTTGCCACCAGAATAGCAACAATCTGGATAAATGTTGAAGCTCATTCTAGTCAAACACTGGAGCCACAAGAAGGTTCAACAGACTGAGACGAACACACACTTTACCTTCGTCATCTCTGCAATGTGGGAGTAAGATTAAGCAGCATAATATACGCAGTATATTATATAGTACGAACAGCGATACACACGGCGTTCAGAACACATTTTACAGGCCTTCTCCCAGTTTAGTGCCGGCTCAGATTTGGAAATGGGAACGCTAACACCCATCAATGTGATCCCAATGTCTTGATGTTATAAACTGGCATTAAAGGCACTATAAAATAGAAATAGCTGGACATCCAACAAGCTGAAGCACAGACATATATATATATATATATACTATTCTTCACAGGAGCAGAGGCTCAGAGGCTTGTGATGAAGAGGTTTGTGCTCTTGAACCTCAGAGGAGGCAGACGGGGTGAATTACCTGACTCTGCATGTGCTGCGCCTCCTTAGCCGTCACATATGTGGGCGTCTCGAAGTCCAGCATGGCCTTTCCCTTCTCCTTCTCATACTTCTCCTTGTATTTCACCTGCACAGCACACACACACACACACACACACACACACACACACACACACACACGTAATGTCAGACAGATCGTTGGACAGATATCATGCTGCCACATAGTATTTAATGTCTGCATTCATTTCAGTCCGCTGGGAGAATCAGAAGTTAATACAAATACGTTGATAAAAGTCTGCACTAGCGATCATAAATGAATACACAACTCTTAATATAATCATTTAACTTATATTCTATGGGCATGAATGGAAACTTGTAGCTGCTTAGAAGGTAAAAATACTTTATAAAATCTAAAACACGACACCATCAACTGCAAAATGGGAATACAGTAAAAGTTTGCACAGTTTGAACACATGCAAAACGCCTAAAGCTGTCTAAGAATAAACCAATATTTAGAAAGTTGAGAGATAATCTCAGATCAGTTTGTTTCTTATTTATTGATCTTATGTATCAGGAACCACGAGCAACACTAAACATAAACGTTGCTGTTTGATGTAGCGTTAGCTTAAAGCTAATTTACTGTTATTGGCGACATCAGCCTCCTGTAAGAGCAGGAGATGAAGATTCAGAAATCACATCGTCTGAGTAGAAAGTACTGTTGGAGTTCGTTGAGCCACCGTCGGTTCCACTTACGCTGCTCTGGAGGTCAGAGGCCTCCCTGTGATGCAGGTGTTCTGGTGTGTCAGCGATCATGTGGTAGTGACCCTTACTCTCCTCAAATTTCTTCTTGTAGCAGTACTACGGGGGGATTACCAGTACAGTCAGAACAAAACACGGTCTGGAGTTTACTCGTATCCATTACAGGAACAAAAAGAACAAAAATAGTAACATAATAATTGTGAAAACTACGTCGGCGTATCAGGGCCATTGTAGGTCAAATAAATATTATCACAGAGCCGGGGGAGGGGGGTAATATTCAGAGTAAAAAACTTCAGACTTTGGTAGAATAATGAGAAAAAACTCACAAAATCACCAGAAAAAATTCAATATTTTCTGAGATTATGAAATCATAAATTTGCGAGAAAAAAAATAATCAGAAATTCTGAGATTAAATTTGCAAATTTACAAGAAAACATCTCAAAATAGTGATGGTTTGGTTAAGATTTTTTATCAAGGAAGCACGTGGCTTCACTTTGCGAGGTTGAATAAACTTCATCAAAATATACGAGAACATCTAATTTATCAATAAGGAAATACAAGTGATCGTAGACCAGAGGCACACTGTGATGATCGGGACTTTGAAAACACATTACGATGGATTGGGTCAATTCTGAAGAAAACTTGCATAAAAACATTAAGGGGCTTTCTCGTCAATTGAACGAGAATATTCAAGTTTTTTTCTCAAAAACGTATAATT
This sequence comes from Pholis gunnellus, assembly GCF_910591455.1. Taxonomy (NCBI): domain Eukaryota; kingdom Metazoa; phylum Chordata; class Actinopteri; order Perciformes; family Pholidae; genus Pholis; species Pholis gunnellus. Next base: position 23,557,715 of record NC_136539.1, read on the forward strand.
TTAAAGTTTGGAAAATCTGAGTTTCCCTCTCCCGGCTCTGAGCAACGTCAAAAAACACGACAATAAGCGGAAATTAAAAATGGTGGTTATGAAAAATGATCTAGAATCAATGGAGGAGAAGGGAGTTTTGTGTTTAGTGATCATTAATAAAAGATGAATTTGTAGGAACTACGGGAGGAAATAGATCAAAGGAGTGGAGATCATTAATAAAAGATGAATTTGTAGGAACTACGGGAGGAAATAGATCAAAGGAGTGGAGGTTACAGGAGGTATGAGGGGGTCAGAGGTGAGGATCACTACCAGATGAGGTCACAGAGTAATGGATGTGTGGATGACGGATGCAGATGAACCCATGAGGTGGTCAACGATCGTTAAAGTGGAGACGGAAACACTGAGTTCAGACACATATCGAGGAGGCCACGCCTCCGAAAAAATGATTCTGACTCCCAGCAGCTTCCTGTGAGCGCGTTAACGGGAGCGAACGTCTTACGCTGCTGGACAGCTTGCTGGTGCTCAGGTTGTGCTGCATGGACAGAGACTCGGCCATGTCGGTCACCGGCTTGTGGAGCTTCTTCAGGTCCAACTTGTACTTCACCTGCACGGACACATTTATAAAATGAACACGTCTCACCTGATATTCAGTCATTTCCTGAGGTTTTTTATGATAGATTTGTAATTAAAGTCGTGGTTTTACGTCTCAAAGGGTTTGTTACGTACCTCACTAGCCAACACACTGGCATCCTTCAAAGTCTGGTAAATCTTACTGTTCTTCAGGTCGTATTGTGGTCTCTTTCCCTTCATCTCCTTGTCAAACTTCTCCTTGTACTTCAACTATTGTGGGGATACATGTGGGAGTTAGTGTCAGAGGAGACAAAAACAGACGATTTACAGAACAAAATGCTTCTTTTCTAAAGTGTATAAAAAGGGACGGTTTTGTTTACACGTTTTAGAAATGTTGCATAATGTATGACTTTAAATATTAAGACTCAAATTAAGTTTGCATCCCTTGTTATACATGTAAGGTTTTTACAGAAAATAAAAGGCTGGACCCAAATGCAGGGAGACACGGGAACCGGAAGGTTGGATGATTGTAACAAAAAAGTATTTAACACAAAAACGTGTGAATCACAAGTCCATGAAAATAAAACATCCAAAGAATCAGGGAACACGGCAAAGGGGAGCAGACACGAAACGCACCAGGAGGAAAAGGCAAGCAGACAAGAGGCAGACCAGGTTACATTAAAGACAAACGAACACTGAGCCGAGGGACACACAGGGCTCACATACACAGGGAAGGTGCAGGTGATTAGACGCAGCAGTGTCTCATTAGGGACGGGCAGACCATCACAGGGGGTAAGACAGACAAAGGCAGGAAATAAAGTGCAAGACACATGGAACATCTCAATAAAACAGAATAAATAACTAAATCCAAACATAAATCGTGACAATACAAGAAAACTGTGTGTCCTGTAAATCTTCTCATGCATCAGTTTATTTCCACTTTTCATTCAGCGATCATTAGTCTGCAGAACAATAGAATTAATCACATCCTGGTTTATTTCTCAATCAGATCGAGGTGGACTGCAGCAACAAAGTTCACAAAGCTGGAATCGAACCCGGGACGTGGTGGTGACGCGGCATGCTGCTCGCACACAGGAATGCACCGCTGTCTCTCTTTTGGTTTGTTTGTCATGTTCTGCGTTTAGTTGTTGCATAATTAGAATAAACGATCCTTTAATATATAGTAGAACCAGCTCAACAAATGCAGTAATGCAACAATGATCCACAGTCTGTCAGGAAAACCAAAGAACGGAGGTTGCACACGATGCTGAACTGCAAGAAAAATCAGTCAGTCAACAGATGGACGAGAAGTGGACAGAAAGACGGAGCAGGTGGACCGTCGAGGCGTGAACCTCCTTACATCACTAGTCAAGACACTCATTTTCTTAATGTGGCGCATCTGGAGGGTATCATAGGAAGCGACTCCGTGGAGGGAGGGCTTGGCCTGCACCTACAAAGCGCAGTGAGATGAAGGGATGAAAACACACAGACAGCGACATCATGGAAGAGGAGAGAGAGAGACGAGGAGTAAGAAGAGGAGAGTACAGGAGGACGAAGGAAGAGGACAGGTTTAAGGATGGAGACAATGATAATAAGCAGTTAAAACATGGAAATGTACTTTCGTGGAGACACGAAGACAGATTGAGACGAGGAAGATAATGCAGGAGGGAAGGAGAAGCGCTACGGAGGAGCTGCTAGCTTTATTGTTCGGCCTCCAGGCAGTGTGTGAAATACCAGAGTAGATGTTCAGGGACGATTATTTATCAATAAAATCTCTTTTAAAAGCGTATTAATGCCCAGCAGCTGCAGAACATTTTAAGTGTTCGCGAGAGACGACATAAATGACAACAGGTTGCGTGAAGCGTTTGTGGACCTACACGGACCCTCTTTAGACAAATCTGATGCAGCACCTTTTAGTGAGAACCTGGGTTAAAGCAGGACGTCTTCTCTCCTCTTCTTGGATACCAGGATGGCAACTAGAAGAAGCCGAGCCGAGGTCTGAGTGTCGGGTTAGCGAGGGAGGAGAGTATTGGTATTCTGCTGTGGAGCGAGGTTGGTGCGTTGTGTGTGTGTGGGCCTGAGTACCGCAGGGTATTTTTGCACACTGCCTACAGGACTGCTGCTGAGTATCTACCACAGCAATGCTGGTCTGACAATGACGCCCACACAGAAGACCTTTGCAGGTGACTGATTCTGGTCGTCTTGTGTGATAAAAGAAGGTTTTCTAGGAGGTGAAGACGGTAGTGGAGAAGCAGCATGTCTGGCCTGGTTGATTTGGGGTTTTGGCGTACCTGGCTGTTCAGCTTGGACACCTCAGTGGCCAGAGTGATGTCTGGGCGGTGGTGCAGAGAACCTCCGCGGCTCGCCTCCTCACGGGCCTTCTCACGGTAACCGATCTGTTCAGAGACGAGACCAGAAGAAGAATCAGTGGACCATGAAACAGACAGCAGGGGGGGACTGTTTCCTGTCGTTTCGTCTGTTTGTTTGCAGGGCTGCACAACGAATCGAGTTCTAATTTGCAATCACGATTTTGGCTCCCCGCAAATAGATGAACACGGTGGTCTGTGATATTTCTTTTATATGCAAACTTCGGTTCACGTATTCATGGCTAACTGTGGGAAAAATCAGGCTTGTGCACTGAGATTCTGCACATTTCTGCTTTTGTGTGTGTGTGCAGCTTTTTACGCATAAACTCTGTGATTACCTGACTGATGAGCTTGGCGGCCTGAGTAGCCTTCTTTATGTCGGGACGGTCGGCCACGCTCGTGTAGTGGAGGTTGGTTTTGGCAGCTTTCTTGTAGGCGATCTGTAGAGGTTGTGCAGAGAAGCAGAATACAGTATATGCACCAAACACAAAGGCTGTGAAACTATCCCAACGCTGAGATGGTGTGCTGTAAAGGAAACGAATAACATTCGACTCACGTTGCTCTGACTCTTGGCCACTCCCATGGCGTGCTGAATATCAGGTGGAGCGATCATGTTGTTGTATATGGACTTGCCCTTCTCCTTCTCAAACTTCGATTTGTACACTTTCTGTAAAAGAAGGAAAAAAAGGAACGTCAGGGACCGCCGCACCAAAGGAGACGGCCGAGCTCCTTTCAGTCAGGTGAAGGTGAGTCTTCGTACCCCGCTGATGAGCTTGTTGATCTGCTTGCTGTGAGCGGTGTCACGAGTCTGCGGCAGGGTGGTGAACGAGCCGGACTGCATGTCCTTCTTACTGGCCGCCTTGTATTTGCTCTGAGGATGAAAATTCATCAGAACGCATGTAAGAGTTAAAGTCATCACAACAGCCTCATAGTGCAAAAACATCTTATTCTTAACATGCACGATGACCGGTTGCCTTTTGACTGAAGGAAACGTACCTCTGACGCCAGAGTGCGCACGGACTTGGCGTGCAGGATTTGAGGAGTGTCGTTAACGGGACCGTAGATGCCCTTTGCCTTCTCATACTTCTCTCTGTACTTCACCTGGAGAGCAGCAGCAAACAAGGATCAACATTCAATTCTGAGGACAGTTGAAGTAACGTCATTGTTATCGTAGACGACGTGGAGAAACTTACCGTGCTCTCCATTTCTGTGTTTTTCATATTCAGGAGGGTCAACCTGTCGTCCACCACGGGGATCACACAGCCCTTCATGCTCTCTCTGTCGTACTTGTACTCAACCTGTGAGCAGAAACACCGTTTATCAAGTTTCATTCAACAGAGGATACAGTTTAAAAAGGCAAAAGAAAAGAGAGGACTTATTTAGAAATGAATCAAATCAAATATATATAAAAGAATAAAAAGATTCAAATCATATAAATAAATAAACAATAATAATAAGGACTTGGGTTTTTACAAAATAATATGGTTAAAAGCGCCTGAGAACAATGCTTTAAATGTTTGGGATAACGACTAACATCTGCTTCTCCTCGTTCAGACTTTGGTCTGAGCTCTACTCGTCCAGATACATGAAGACATTTATAGATCAGTAATGAGACTCTGAAATGGATTCTGTTCCAGGTGCCTAGTGGATGTATTTTGGGGTCCGTTGCAGTAATTCATTTTGCCGGGAGATAAAAGCACGAATCGATTTCTCCAAAGTCCTGTTTCATCGTTCGGTCCCTGACTTTGTCTTCGAGGTGAAGAAATGCTGATCTTGTTATTGCTTCTTTTACAACAACACTGTTGGATTGTTGTTGAAATGAAAAACCACAAAGAAGAAGAAGCATCGTCTCACATCGCTCTGCTGCAGAGAGTTCTTGGCGGCGTTGAGGAAGTCGGGTCTGTCCGCCGTCCAGATCCACTTGCTCTTGGTGGCTTCATACTTCTTCTTGTAGGTAAGCTAGAGAAACAACAGCATTGAATCAATATTCTCAGGTGTGTTGAGTTCAACCTGAATCACTGATGGCTGAATCAGTGAAGACACTCACATTGGTGATGTTCCTGTAGGCCTCCTTGGCAGCACGAATGGAAAAGGCCTCGGGGTCGATGTTGATCTGGGCTTTGCTCTTCTCATAAACTTCTCTGTACTTCAGCTGCAAGATGCATGAAAATAAAAACACCATCAAACACCAAAAACACGTGTTTCATATTTCATCACCATGTGCAGCCAGTCTGAGCGTGACCTACGTTGCTGCCGATGTCCTTGACCTTCTTCATGTGCAGCTGGTGTGGAGTGTCAAAAGGTAAGGTGTATCCCTTCGCCTGGGTCTTGCTGTTCTCCATCTTGTAGATGATCTAAGGAATAATCATCGTCACATAGTCAGGAAAGAATTCAAAAGACACCAAACATAACGACATAATGAAGCACTTTTTGTCTGATAGAAACATTTAAAAACTCACATCTGTGATTTTCCTGTTGTGTCTGTGGGACTGGTAATAGGGAGTCTCCAGAATCGAGGTGAACTTGTCCTTGGCCCGTTCGTACTGCTCCCTGTACCTCCACTGATGGAGGACGATGACGTGCAAACACCAGAAAGTTACTGACGCTCAGAAAATGGATTCACCACTGTAATCAATGACTCGTTATGAACGTTGTGTGTATTCTTGACAACGTGTTTCAAATCTACGAAGCTAAAGTAAAGACAGAAAACTATCCATGAAAAAGGTAAAAGAGACGATGACTTTTTAAATCACGTCCTCCTCCGAGTCAACTCAGATGAAGAAGTTTCTGTTATTACATAATAAAACTAAAATCAGACTCTTTTGTTCTTCTTGGATAGTTCTCCAGCAGAATAATAAAATAATACAGTATGTTTGAAGAGTGAAGAGGTGACGTGCACAAGCTTTATGAAACATGCAGAAACGTAAGAGGGATTTTTCTTTCCAAGATGAAGATGAAGACGAGGACACCGTGTTACCGCTATTCAGTCGTGACAGTCTGCAGAGTCCACGGAGCTCACGGGGGAACAGCAGCGCATCGCATGCAACAGCTCACTGAATCTGAGGCTTCAATAAAGACGAGGCACATTCAAATGTAACTCAGAAATATGTTTGACTCGGAGCTATCGCCTCCTCAGAGTATGTTGGCAGCTAAAGTTTGACAATGCAAAGAACAACCGCAACACTATGTTGGTTGGAATACTATGAATTACAGCAATAAACACTTTTCTTAAACTCTGGACATCTCTGCACTGGACGATTAGGAGGAGGAGGAACTGAGAATATTTCTTCTGGAAAAGATGTCGAGGGATTTATAAAGCTATGAGCACCGGTCTGGACCCCTCTGGACTAGACTGTGTTCTCCCTGCTCAACACCAGCAGTGACTACAGCTTCACCTGGTCGTGTAAATGGAAAATTAGTCAGCGTGGTGGTGCATTTATTTCCATTTTCTCTTGCAAAGTGTTTGTAAAGTTGTGCCTCCAGCTCATTTTGAGTTGTGTTTTGTTGAGCTTGTTTTAAAAACTATATAAAAAAAAGGATTTGTATTTATCTGGACCTGGAAGTAAATGTAATTGTTGCCGGAATCTCAATAAAAAAAGGTCATAAAAACACCTTGACCAATGTGTAGATACATGAAATCTTCTGTCTCTACAGAGTCTGTAATGCTGCATCCGTCTGCTGGTGCACAAATACTACACTGCATTTTAAGATGAGTTAAATATGACTGTAATTCATAACGTTTACATTCATATTTTAAATCAACATTCAAATGCTGCGAGGGATTCTTTGTCGTTGTGTTTAAAGCCGGTATTTGTGCTCAGTGTCAGACAAAGATCGGGCTTCACTGATATTATTCGTATGATAATATATTTGTTGAATTAGATTCCAGTGGTGGCTGCGTAGGATTGGATCCAAAAGACAAAAGTTATTCTAAATTCACATGTTTTTATCTAACGAACTATTCTGCTTCGATCCATATTTGGTGGATTTGAGCCTTTTTAGCCTTCAGTCAATACCAACAATAACAACAAATGTATTTTCTGGTAGCTTCGTATGTCCAAAAAAAAGAGGACATTTGGTAAAGTCCTTAAAGGTTCGATAATCAACGAGACATGAAGAGGAGAGAACAGGCGATGGACGGATTACAGCATGAAGAGAATGGTGGAATGTGTGGCAGTTAAAACCCCTTCAGGAGTTAAAGTGGTTGGAATGGAGGGAAGTAGTTTCTACAGGATGATTAGCAAAGAGAGGAACAAAGTGACCTTGTGACTACACAGGGATCAGGTCCTGCTTGTTTCACGGGTCACTGCTCTGTGTCCGTTTACCTTACTGCTCAGAATGGACTGGTGAAGGGCTGTGAGGATGTCAGGGCGCCGAAGCTCAGTGCAACCGCTCTTTAGCAGATCCTTTGCTCTGGATTTATACCTTACCTGTTCACACACACACACACACACACAAAAAGCATGCCAAAGTTGAGGACACGAGAAAATAACAGCAGTAACACTGGGAGGACTGGAGAAGTGCTCCGGAGATCCAAGTGTGACGGAGGAGCTGTTTGTCCTCATCTGTGCCTTCAGAGGGACAGAAATCTTTATATTCATAAGCTTGATGAACAAATGAATGAGTGAATATTCGGTTCTATTTGGCCCGCTAGATGTTTCTTGAAAAAAATTATAACAATTATCCAAAAAAATTGCTGTTTATGCTGGTATATGTTTTGTGAGTAAAAGATGCAGAACTCCTAATTATCAATTGTTGGAAGTCAGTTTGGTGCGAAAGAAGTAAGAAACAAATGGAGAGGCAGCGGCACATGGAAATAAATTAAAGGACCAAAGGATCCTCGTACCATTTGGCATCTTAACAATACAATACAATCTGTGTTTGCTTTTGGCTTGTGGCCCCACATTAAGTTTCAGATTTGGCCCTTTAAAAAGGGAAAAGGTTTGGGCCCCCCTGGATTCATCTGTCTCTCTCCGATGGCACAGATAAAGGAGAGTCCTGCTCACTCAACAAAGCCGTCCAGCTGCTCTTTGAGTGGCGCCGTTTACAACGACCTAAAAGGAAAAAGACGGACCCGCAAAGAGAGAAACGTGTCGCGTTGGAAGCTCTATCATGCGACGACCTCATGCACCGGTGCTGGAGGTCTGCAGGGACCGGACTTGCAGCGGAGGAGGCGGGCCGGGTTGGTACGCAGCAAGAACGTGACGTTTACCTGGCTCATCTTGTTGTTCGCTCTGGCCAGAATGTATCTAGGATCGTCTGTAGTTATGGTGAACTTATCCTTGGTTTTCTCATAAGTAGCTCTGTAGGATCTCTGCTCACAACGTCAGAAGGTAGTTAAAGACAAACGTCCACAAAACAATGTGCACGTTTTCATGTGATGAGGCTTTCTAGTGGTGGAGTAAAGTACATTTACCTGAGTATTTACATTTTCTGCTACTTTATTTCTACTCTACTACATATTGTTCCTTTTACTACATTTATCTGACACTTATAGATACTTTGATGCCGTACCAACGTATACTTCTTATCTACCGTAGTATACAAAGTATCTCATTTTGGCTCCACAATGATGAACTACAACTGGTCTTCCATTAAGTCTATTTGTAGTGATAAAAACTACATATTACAACATTCTATCATAACATTACATTTTGAAAGGAGCCATTCCACATAATACTTTTGATATTTAAAGTACATTTTACTTATTAGAATGGAGTACTTTTAAACTGTAGTATTTCTAGGATCTGAGTACTTCCTCCACCGCTGAAACAAGTTGATACAAAGAACATTAGACACATTTTTATACATTTGGTATTATGGTTACCTATAAAAAAAGAGCAGGTAATAAACATTTCAGTCAATAAACATAATAACAATACTATGAATTCACATTCTTTTACCTCCAAGCTGAGAGTCCAATAGAGATGCACAGAAACAGAGAAGTGGGATTAAAATATCTACTTTACAAATTAACTACAACAATTATAACAATGTTATAATGTTTTTGCTGGAAAACTAAATGATTGCGTTGAGTTAAAGGCTGAGGGGACTCACATCGTCGATGAGGGTGGAGGCATACTTGGCAGCCTTGAAGAACGGACTGTTGCAGGTGTACTTGAAGTTGTCTCTGTTCTTCTCATAGGAGGCTTTGTAGAGTCTCTGTTAGCAGGAAGTGAAACGGTCATTAGGAACATGCAGAGGAGTCAGGTTCTCTAATGGCTGTTTATGATCATAAGGAAGGCAGCACCAGCATTTCTTATGCAGCGCTTCAAAAGATGTTTGAACATAAAAACAATGCGGAGGCTGACCACTCGCAGATTTTCTGGAATTTGGAAATTGGCTTAATGTAAACATTTAAAAAACAGGAGCAGGGGCTGGAAATTGTCCAAGACATCTTTGTCATGGAAAAGTTAACATACACTTAATAAGAATGCTGAATATGATGCTGAAACCGACATGTGAATAAGGAGAGTACAGCCACATCTTTATTTACACTTAATAACTTTAAGACATCACAAGAAGTATTTTCTATCATATGAAATAAAAACAAACAAGCATATTTGCCACATTTCATCACATGATTGTTAGAGAAGATAACTGATGAACTGAACGGATTCCCTCACCTCACTGTACAGCGTCTTGTTCTTCTCAGCCCGAACCAGCTCAGGCGTGTCCCACACGAAGCAGCCGATACCCTTCAGCCACTGCAGGTCCTCCTTGTACCTCACCTACAGAGGAACATTAAAAAACATGTTTTTTATTCAAATATCAAAGACCCTATTTGCCATTTTATCTAATGTGGGAGTAAATATTTCAACACTGGGCTCATAACTCACGATGCTGGCGTTCTCGTTGGCAATCCTGCTGAAGTATAACTCAGGACGGTCGGGGATGGACTTCCACGTTCCCAGAGAGTTTATGTACTTTTCTCTGTATTTCACCTGAGGAAGAGGAACAAAAAAAACAGTAAGAAAGCTGAAAAATGATCTTAAATGTCTCGTTAACATTGTCTAAATATAAGATGAATTAATCCGCTGGTGTCCATTGCTGACCTCGCTGACGTCATCGGTGACCCTGCGGTGGTAGCTTTGGTTCAGAGCGTCCTTCACCGTGTGGCAGTGGCCCTTAGCGAGCTCAAAGGTCTCTTTGTAACGCAGCTGCAGATCAAACACAAAGACACAAACACATCATCCACAAGCCAGACATATTGTAAACACTTTTATGGTATTTTTATATATATTTTTCTTGTATTTCTCTTCTGTTCTCTGTTTTTAGATAGAGTTTATGTTATGCACCAGTACACCAAAGCAAATGCCTTGTATGTGAAATCTTACTTAGCAATTTTCAAAGATCATAAAACTTGGTATTGCCATGCTTTTCTTTTGTTGCATATAAACAAACATAAAGTCAAAAGACGCACACTCAGAAAAACTAATCAAATTAAACATAAAATACAATAGAATAACATTCGAAATAAATAAATCAAATCAAATCTTCATTTACCAATTCCCATAGTGTAATTTGAAATCTTCACACTCACACACAGGTTTACTGCTAAAGGGAAGGTTTATTAATTATTAAGTGCTCTGAATGTTATTGTTTCGCCAATGAGGAACTCACATCACTGGACTGGAGGTAGGCTTTCTTGGCCCGGATCAGGAGAGGAGTGTCAGCGATGGCGGTGTACCTGTGCTTCATCTTCTCATACTGGTCTTTGTATTTGTTCTACGGGAAGAAATAAGAGGAGAGTTTAATCGTACTTGTTACATAATCACTGGCATTGTTAACATATACTTTAATTCTACAGGTAATGAAGGTACGATGGGAAGAAACGAGGAAAAGACTCACATCACTGTAGATCACTTTCATTCTTCTAGAATGGCCCATGCTTGGAGTTTCAATCTCTGGAGTGAAGTGAGATCTCTCCTTACTGGCCACAGTGGTGTACTGGAACTGTAGAGAAACAGATACTCATTAGACTATCACCAAAAGAAAAATACATCGATACACCCAGTGAGTGACAGGTGATTTAGAACTTGCATGGTTAGTCAGCTGCTGGGCCCATTTGGCTCTCAAGATGTCCACAGAGTCCACAGTGGTGGAGACCTTCGCCATTTCCACCCTGCTCTGGGCTTTGTAGATCATCTGCAAATAGAGGAGCAGAAAAAAAAGTCTCAGATGTGTCGCCATGTTGGATTTCTGACAAACAGAACACAAACCTCTGGAGGTGATGCCGGATATTTAACCTAGACCTGAACCAATAATCTGGAAGTTTTAATCTACATAAATGTCTTTTAAGTCACAATCCATCGCACAATGAGGTAACACAAGGGTGATAAAAGTATTTATATATTTGCAGTATTATGAACTGAGAAAAAAACAAACAGTATCTACTGCTGCAGCTTCACTTTAAAAGCATTTAGCTGACTTTTATTCTGAAGTATTGACAGGAAATGCAACGTATTTGTTGGTGAGCTTGACATCGACTGCTAACTGAAACTAAATGTAAATCATACGCTCTAAACTACATGTAAATCATACGCTCTAAACTAAATGTAAATCATACGCTCTAAACTAAATGTAAATCATACGCTCTAAACTAAATGTAAATCATACGCTCTAAACTAAATGTAAATCATACGCTCTAAACTACATGTAAATCATACGCTCTAAACTAAATGTAAATCATACGCTCTAAACTACATGTAAATCATACGCTCTAAACTAAATGTAAATCATACGCTCTAAACTACATGTAAATCATACGCTCTAAACTAAATGTAAATCATACGCTCTAAACTACATGTAAATCATACGCTCTAAACTAAATGTAAATCATACGCTCTAAACTAAATGTAAATCATACGCTCTAAACTAAATGTAAATCATACGCTCTAAACTACATGTAAATCATACGCTCTAAACTACATGTAAATCATACGCTCTAAACTACATGTAAATCATACGCTCTAAACTAAATGTAAATCATACGCTCTAAACTAAATGTAAATCATACGCTCTAAACTACATGTAAATCATACGCTCTAAACTACATGTAAATCATACGCTCTAAACTAAATGTAAATCATACGCTCTAAACTACATGTAAATCATACGCTCTAAACTACATGTAAATCATACGCTCTAAACTAAATGTAAATCATACGCTCTAAACTAAATGTAAATTATACGCTCTAAACTACATGTAAATCATACGCTCTAAACTAAATGTAAATCATACGCTCTATACTACATGTAAATCATACACTCTAAACTAAATGAAAATCATACGCTCTAAACTAAACTGATATCAAATAGTTTTTCTGAGCTTGTTTATAAGATATTTAGTCAAAGCTGATCTAAAGAGAGAACCATAAGGTGCATCTCTGGATGGATGATGACTCTTCCAGCTCATAAATAATTCATAAACTGTTACTGATTATTTTGGGTTCCACTCAAATTGAATTGCTCCCAATTTTAAACCATTGACTGAAAATAAATAAGATAAAACAAAATCATCAGACTAAAAAGATATTAAACATGTACAAATAAAACAACCCAGTAAATCTGGGACCTGAATGAATTAAACCCCATTTTGCTGTTTCCACCAATAAAACGATAATTCAAGCAGGACTGCAATCTGACTATAATGCGATAAACTACTTACGCCGCTCATGTGGGTCTTGAGCTCGGTCACTCGTTTGTACTCTGGTGTGTCGAGGACCACGGAGAAGTTGGCGAGGTTCTTCTTCGCCTCCACCGGGTAGGTCACCTATAAAACACAGGATTTCATATGTGCAATGAAGTCAACTCAAACATTCACTTTGATAATATTTGACTTATTTATTACGTCTCTACTGATGCCTCTTGTTGTTGCACTATCCTCTTTGCTGCTGTAATACTTTAGATTTGCGCTGTGGCACTAATTAAGGATAATCTTCTCTGAAATATTGAAACACGTACCCTTTGCTTGGTGATGTTGCGGATCTTGATCATCTCTGGGGTGTCGTACAAGAAGCAGCCGAATCCTCTCAGCCACGTCAGATCCTCTTTGTATTTCAGCTACAACAGAACAAACAAAAATGATTTCAACCAACAAACTAAAACTAAAGTTTTAAAGTTACCTCCGTGTGTCATGTGTCTTGTCGTCACACCTCGCTGGTGATCTCGTTGACGTGGAAGCAGTGCAGCAGCTGGGGCGTGATGGGCAAACTGATCAGCTGGCCTCTGGTATTGTAGTATTTCTCTCTGTAGCACAACTGGAAATGAGATGGGAACAAAAAGGCAGAATGATGAGAAGATACCACTCATCGGGAATAAAAAGCAGGTGGACGGATGACTTGAGTTGTGTGGAAACGGTTCCCTACGTCGCTGATGTGCTTCTGGTTCATCTTGACTTGTCTGATATCCGGAGTGTCATAGGTGGTGTGGATCTTGTCCTTGTGCTTGTGGTATTCCTCCCGATACAGACGCTGTGGAGGGAAAGGACAGAAGGCAACACATGAGAGTGTTTTATATCTAGGTGCAACGGATCATAAAACTCACGGTTCGGATCAGCACAAAAGGAATAAAGGATTAAATAGAACTTTTAGATCGCTGATCAAGTGTTTTTGCCGCTGATACTAATTGATGATCTTTGTTTATCCATATTAACAGATACAGATCTCTTTGTTGTTTGATTAGAGCAGCTGGTCTACAAGGATCCAGAATATTTTTGTTTTTGCCACCGTCCGAAAAATCATTTTAACCGCTCTGAAGTCATTAAACCATCAAAAATACAAAATGTTATACTTTTACTTTGTTATAGTCATTTATAGTGTTTTTTTTCTTCATAAAAACACAACATTCAAATTGTATTTTTATTCGTTAAAATAAATCTAATCATTGTTATTTTGAATGATGTATTATAATGTGCTTAGAGCTCGTGTTAGGAAGTTAAAGAGCTCATAATTCATCTCTAATATCTATATTATATTCATGTGAAAAACATCCATGATGTCCTGATCACATATTTTACTGAATATTGGAGGATAACGATCGTCAGTACAACTTTATTTACACTGTGATGGTTAACGTCAAACTGTGTCATTAATCTGAGGTTCACTGTGTGATGAAGCGTGAGGGGATCAGTTCGGATCACGGATCCACTACGATCTGTTACGCCACTAGTTTTATCCAGTTAAAGAGAATCTGTGTCTCATCTTACGTTGTTGGTGATCTTGTTGGCCTTCCTTGAGTTGACGAAGTTCACGTCCTCTGGGTGAATAGTGTAGGCCTTCGCTTTCGTCATCTCGTAGACTTCCTTGTACTTCACCTGCACAAATAGAGCAAAATATGATTCAGTAAGATAAAAAAAAGAAAGAAACTCCATTAGCAAACAAGTTCTTTGGATGATGGTGGACTGTACTTACACAGCTGGTGACGATGCTGTTCTTCTGAGCCAGCTTGATGAGAGGGGTGTCGTGGGGGAGCGAGTAACCGGTGGGCATCATGATCTTGTTGGCCTCCTTGTACCAGTTCTGAGAGAAGACAAGACGACAAGGTGAGACGGGACGTTAGAGAGTCAAAGAGTGTTTGAAAAAACAACCCATTGAAAGGTTGTTTCAGTGCCTATAGGACACCTAGATCCAGGACTGGTTCAGGACCCACAGGAGGTTTGATTTGGGTTTTTACATTGGTCTCTTATTTGAAAAAGGAAATAAAAGAGATACCCTAAAGTATTTAACATGTGTTTATGGATTCAATTACACATTGATAAAGCAGAGCTGTGATTTATCAAACGTAAATCTCTTATAAATGGCTGGTTTAGCGCTTCAAGTTAATATAAGGTGATGTGGAAAAGTCAGTAAAAATGATCAGGAACGTTCATTTATGAACAGATTCGCTCTTCTCATGATTTATAGACGAGGCCTGTTGTGAACTAGGTCGCAACGGTTTGTTATTTTCAAGAAATAAAGTTTGTGACACTTATACAGGGGACTCTAAGAGTCCTGCTAACTACAGCATGAACAACAGTCTGTCTTGTGTTGGATGCTCCTTCTATCCTTCTATACAAAATTTAAAAAAATACTGTTACAGTATACATACACACATATATATATATATATGATAATCTTCCTTTAAATCTTCTTAAGTCTTTTCATCAAATGTCTTTTACTTAACTGATGGTATGATGTTGTATCTGTTTAAATGATTCTATCTTTTATTATAAAGCAGTTTTTCATCATTGTTTTTGAAAAGGTGCTATATGTATAAAGTTATGATCATTATTTGTAAAGGCTGAACATTAGGGAGTGTTGTTCTTACTTCACTCTGGATGTGGTTGGCCATGCGAGCTCTCTCTGTGTCGACGGTCACAGCCGGAGCCGTGTTGGTTCCCTTGATGTTGGCGTTGTAATCGAGGCGGTAGTGCAGCTGGAAAAAAACAACAGAAGGACAAAACGATGAGATGTACAGTCATGATTTTTTTTTTTTACTTTGATATTTTTGTAATAAGTAAACATTTTTAAGAAGATTTCACTTACGTCACTCAGGTTCTTAGAGTTCTGCTTGGACGTCTCGTACACCGGAGTGTCCGTCACCACCGAGTAGTCCTTGAAGGACTCGATACCTTTGGCTCTGTACTGGTTCTGGAACAAAAACACATTAAACACTAGATGTTTAAAAAGTCGATGGAGGATTCATTGAGGCCTTCCTCAAGAGGCAGAAAGTTGGGAAAAAAAGCAGAATAACTGAGGGAGGATGTGAAGTGGAGTGAATGTGTCCTGAGTGCTGACCTCGCTCTGGAGATCACCGGCATGTTTGACGCGGAGGATCTCCGGCGTGTCCCAGGCGTAGCAGCCGATTCCCTTCAGCCAGTTCAGGTCGTCCTTGTAGAAGATCTGTGGAGAGAACACGAGAAAACACACACCGTAAGTTACTTTGTGTGATTGTACTGAAAAACCCTTTTTCATACAGTATACACAGTCAAAAAACACAGTTTGCAGCAGCTTATTAGATTTCCTAAAGATTCCCTAAAGAGCACAAACTTGCCCATGAAGATTTGCAGCTGAGGGAATAAATAATGTGTTTATCTGTTCATAAAATAACATTATTTAGAAACAGGTCTTAAAAATCAACTTTTGAATAAATATGTTGCCTCTAAATCAAATAGTTTACAGGATATTCAACCTTTGTTTCTTTGTAATACATTTAATACTTGATTTCTTTCTTTACAGGGTTTGTATAAAGGTAGTAAAGTAGTTTATGAATATGAGATATGAGTTCTCGGTTGGTGTTTTGCCGGTCTTCTTGATTCTTCACAGTACATTTTGTTTGTACGTCCTCATTTGAATAGAAAAGGGCCAATTTTGCGCCAAATGTCTGCATATGAACAAATTTAAATACGAGCAAAAAGCACAGAAGCACCGATTAACTCTTCTCTTGGCAGCACAGTTAGAAGTGCATTTCACTCGTTGAGGTGCTTTGAGAATCACACGTTTGTTCTTCTCTTATTTGTGCAGGTTTAGCAGCTGCAAAAGCTGTGCAATCATTTAGTGAATTCACTCATCTCGCTTGAATTTTTAATGTATTTTTTAATATAGTAAATAAGAAGGCGGCTGGTCGCTTAACGATAAAGTTGCCATGTTATAATAATATCTTGCATTGTATAAAATACTTAAACAGTGCTATAAAATGCAAGATTGTGGCTGTCCCTTCAGCTACTGATGCAGTGAGAAGCAGAGAGGATGGAGAGTAGTTACTCACGTCGCTGAGCTGCTCGTTGACTTTGCGTGCCTGGGTGTACACCTGCATGTCAGGGAGGCAAATCCACTGATGCAGGTGCTTGCGGTAGTTGATCTCGCTGACGTGGATCTGGGTTTTGTGGGCAGACAGGATCTCCAGCATGTCTGCTGGGATATGGTTCTTGGCCTTGGTCTTCTCGTAGTCCTCCTTGTAGAGACGCTGTAAAGATGGGACAACCCCGGCTTTATTCTCCCGTATCCCTCCTCGTTAAAAGAAAATGCAGATGAAACGGCTCGACGGATTCTACTTACGTCCAGGACCAGCTTTCCAACTCTGAGGCAGCGAGCGGTGGCGGGATCGTCCTCCAGAGACTTGGGCAGACTGTAGAGGGATTTGAACTTCTCGTAATCCTCCTTGTACTTCACCTAAAAAAAAAAAGAAAAACAGGGGCCACGGGTTTCATATTGTGTAACTTAAACATCGAAGCGCAGTATTAACATGAGATGGAATGAACAGAAGTTAAACTCACGCCGCTGAGGAGGATCTTCTGCCGCTTGGCGTGCTCCATGGCGTGTGAGTCGTGTGGAATCTGGTAGCTGTTGGCTTTGATTTTGTCCCAGGCGGCGCTGTACTCTTTCTGTTGACAGAAGACCCCAAAAAAACATTACGTCATTGCACGTGACGACGCCGTCTACAAAGCTTTAACCGTGATCTCATCTTACTTTGCTGAAGAAGTGCTTGAAGTTGTGGCATCTGGCGTAGTCGTGCGTATCCAGAATGGTGGTGTACAAGTGCTTCTCCTTATGATAAGCCTCCCTGTAGTTGAGCTGTCGGTGACAAAGTGTTGAATTAACGCACTCAATCCAGGCAATTCAAACTCAAACATTATATTTGTGTTTTTAAAAGTCCAGCTCACTCACATCACTGGCCCAGGTGTGACCCAGGACAGCGGTCACGTAAGCCGGGGTGTCCGTCACGATGGAGTAATTGTTGAATTCTTTCTTGGCCTCATGTCTGTATTGAAGCTGAAAGGGAAAACGTGACACGGTTAAATATAGAATTAAAGTTAATCATGTGAATATGAATATCATTTCTGACGGATCTTCCACGCTGTTACTCACTTCGCTCTGCTGCTCGTAGGACTTCTTGGCGCGGAGGATCTCCGGCGTGTCCCAGATAAAGCAACCCATTCCCTTCATCCAGGTCATGTCCTCCTTGTAGAACACCTGTTGAATGGCAACAGCAAAGTGACACGTTCAATGATGGAGAGAACATCTGAATTGGGATTTGTGGATACAAGCTGCTTGTCAAAACAAATAAAAGTCTCACTACATGAGAACAACTCCAAGATTTCGGGTTGCAAAATAGCTGCTCTTACAATAGCTCTACATCTTTAAAGATCCTAAAGTTACTACAAGGAACTTTCATTTTGTGTTGGTTCTGGCGCCCCCTGTGGTCTAAAGCTGTAGTGTCTCTGAGCACCAGACTCTCAGTCCTGGTTCTGGTTCTCCTGTGCCTCCCTTCCCTCCAGCGGGTCCAGCAATACGTCCTGGGTCTCCAGCAGAGAGGAGAAGCTCTGCTCCTGGAGGAGGAGGAGGAGGAGGAGGAGGAGGAGGAGGAGGAGGAGGAGGAGGAGGAGACGCTGCTGCTGCCGGGAGCTGAGCTCTCCTCCTCCCTCCGGAGCTCCGACTGCAGGTCCAAGGCTGCAGGTGAAGCCGGATCTGGGTCTGTCCACGGTGGACCGGTCTCTGCTGGAGGATCTGGGTCTGTCCACGGTGGACCGGTCTCTGCTGGAGTCTGAGCTGAAGGAGGTTCTGGTGAACCTGCATGAGTTCATCTGGTTTCACCAGAATCCGACCCGGTGGCTCCGATGACGAGCTTCAAGAATAACTCTATAGAAACAGACCATCTTCTCTCTGATGGTCTCTTTACTGATGGAGGTCTGATAGAGGATCAGGACTACACTGAGACTGGTTTATAACCAAGTGAAGGTTCCTCAAAGTAACTTTAAGAGAGCTTTCATCAAATACCAACCACAAATCATATATATAAAGACTTTGGTGAGTTTGTCCAAACGAGTCAAATCACATAGCGAGCAGCAGATGAGCTTTGAAGAAGAACCTACATCACTGAGAATCTCGTTGTTCTTGCGGGCACGGATGGTGTCCATCTGGTCAGGGTGGCACGTCCACTGGTGCAGGTAGGTGCGGTAAATGACGTCGCTCAGCATGTCCTGGCAGCGCTTAGCAACCTTGTTGGCGATGATGTCTGGTGGGAGGTGGGTCTTGGTCTTGTTGTGGTGGTAGTCCCTCTGGTAGACCCTCTGTGAAGACATTCAGACCATGGGAAGTTATTGACATTGTCGTTACCAATGTGACACAAATTGACCTAAAATAACATTTTTGAACAAATGTAAATAATCTCTGGTCATATAAATGTCTACAAGGTTTATGGACACGTCCCTACCAACATGGAACAAGAAGCAACTTCCAGTTCTTTAAGTGAAGTCAAAGCTTCACGTGTTAAAGCTGCATTCTCTCTAGTGTCCACCAGGGGGCGTCTCCTCTGGTTGTATAGAAGTCTATGAGAAAATGACTCTACTTCTCTCTTGATTTATTACCTCAGTAAACATTGTAAACATGAGTTTATGGTCTCAATCTCTAGTTTCAAGTCTTCTTCAATACAGCATGATGTTCATTTAGTAAATGATGGTCCATTTAGAGTCACACAGACCATAAAGCAGGGGATGCTTTGGGGCGGGGCTACACAGTGATTGACAGGTCTCTACCAGAGTGTCGTTCACTGTTCAGTTGTACTAAAAGACACTCTTAGGAGGCGGCTGTTTGTTTTTTCCAGTAAGTAGATTTTGTTTAAAGTACGTTTTCTGCTAGCCACCGTTAGCGACACAATTAATATCCCAGTTAAGATGAATTATAGAAGCACCGTGCTAACAAGCTTTCTGCGCTAGCTGGTAACTTAGTATTTTCTATGCTAATGGTAATTGCCCCCGCCGGGCCTTGCTTCTTCCAAGCTCCACCCTCTCGTAAAAATATAGTCACCTCTAGCTCCCAAAAAAAAAAACAAGATGGCGACGGCCAAAATGCAGAACTCTTGGCTTCAAAATGGTAGTCAGCTAAACCAGTAGGTGACGCCCCGGTGGCTACATCCACTTCTTCTATACAGTCTATTGTATGAGACAAATACAAAAGGTATTTTGGATATCTTACCAGTCCCTTGTCCTTCTCCTGGGCGCCACAGCGCATCACCTCGGGGAAGTCCACCAGCGTGTCAGCCATGTAGTGACCCTTGGCCTTCTCATGGCAATCCTTGTACTTGACCTGGTAGCATCCAGAATAAGAAAAGTCTCAACTGTTATTTACATTCCACAAGAAGACAAAAACATGATTCCTTATTGTCGGCAATGACGCCTATGAAGAAGACACGTACATCACTGATGATGTCTCTGCCCTTCTTGCCGCTGACAAGTGGGATGTATTCATGGTCCAGCTGGTAGCCTGATGCTTTAGTCTTGTCCCATTCCTGTTTGTAGAGTTTCTGAAATCACACAAGCACAAAGTGTAAAACAAGGCTAATATATGGCATCATAAAAATGAATGCAATAATAAATACTTTGCATACCTCACTGATGTTCTTGGACACCTCCCTGCTGTGAGCCAGTTGAGGAGTGTCTTCTGAACCAATATAATGACCCTTTTCTGCATTGAAGGTCTCTTTGTACTTCAGCTGTAGCAGGAAGCAAAAACAACAGATTTTGTTTATTACCAAGCTACTTGAAATTAAGAAGTTTAAATTAAGATTTTTTCTTGACATACATCACTGAGGTTTGCATCGTGTATCCTCGCCAAGACGAGCTCAGGACGGTCCACGATCAGGGTGAAGTTTGGGAAGCAGTCCTTGGCATCCTTCTTGTAGTGCCTCTGCAATGTAAAACATACAGCATTGAGGTGAGACCTCAACCAACTGGCACGACAAAAGTGGAAAAAAAAGGTGCTAAAAGACCGGAATGAAATGCAGTTCACCCACCTCGTTCATGATCTCCTGGGCATTTCTGACCTTGACGTGATCAACAGACTCAGCTGCCGACCAGCCGCAGCCACGGAGCCATTCCAGATCAGACTTATACACATTCTAAAGACAGGAAGCAAGACGGTCAGATACAGTTCATTGTATGATCGATTGATTTGTTTTCATGTTATGCACATAACGTGGCCGACCCTCATGGGTTTATGAGACACCAAAATGTCCAAAATGTGGTCAAACATTTCATTCAGTTTCATGTTATCTCACCGCTCGGTCTTAAACTCATTTCTCTGCCTTCTCTTCCAGGCTTGGAAAATAAAATCTGCTACAAGGAAGGTTCCTTTCTTGATAGGACAGCAAAACAAAAAGTGCACCTCGCTCACACAATAAACAAGGTCTGTCCTCCTCTGAAGTGAGGTTACTGGGGCTGAATGGGAATGTTCTAACTGTGCACATATCTTCACATAAAGTTCTGCACTGTAGTTATTTTTTATGAGATTTGTTTACAGACAACTTTCTCTCTATGCAGGAGAAACATGTTGGTCCTAATCTAAAGATCACGAAGTAGCCTTTTTTTTTCTGGAAAATGACAAATTGTTCATTAAAAAAAAACATGACAGAGGAGTCCCGTGATGAGCACTCACATCGCTTTGAAGATCGTAGGCTTTGCGGGCCTGGATGACATCGGAGGAGTCCGGCATGCAGGTCCAGTTGTGCAGGTGGGTTCTGTAGTTGAAGTCGTTGACTTGGATCTGGCACTTCTTGGCCAGCTCCAGAGTCAGCATGTCTGGCGGCAGGTTGTACTTGGTCTTGGACTGGTTGAAGTCCTTCTTGTACAGGGCGTCACTGGCGATCTTGGCTGAGTTCATGGCCAGCATGATCAGAGGGTCGTCCTCGACGCAGCGAGCGCCGATGTGGTGGCCCAACTGCTTACGGTAACTCGAGAGGTACTTATGCTACAGGACGGACAGAAATCATAAATTCAGCTCCACAATTCTAATAAACGTTATTATGAAAAACAGAACTTTGTCCCAAATACTCACTTGACTCTGAACTTTACTCGTTTGGATGCACTGCTTGATTGGAACAGCATCTCCAGGCATGAAGTATCCCGTGGCTTTGATCGTATCCCAAGCTTTGGTGTACAGTTTCTGCAAGAGATGGAAGTAGTTATTCGGGTCAATAATGATGTCATGCTTATTTGGTACAGGACAAAGTATTGTTGACTTGCTGAGGAGCTGGTCTTACCGGGTGAATGTTCTTCGCCACCTCTCTGGCTGTGGCGAGCACTGGGGTGTCTAAGATCGTGTACTTGGTCTTGTCCTTGTGCCAGGCCTCACGATATTTAGCCTGAGCAGAGCGATAAATCAAAATTCAGTTACCAGAAAGAAACCTACACTTTTCACGTCACAATTGTGTCACTGGTTCCCAATCTAAGGGTAAACATTTGAACTAGTAGAGATCACAATGAAACCTCCACAGTTATTACTTACAAATTATTTTTTGAGTTACAAGTTTTTCTGAAAGTTTATGTTTTAATATCCAAATGAGGCTTTTTTATTACCAGAACATAAATGTGAACATGAGATAAAACCAGGTTCAAAATTCTTGTTTCATTTGTTGACACATTAGAGTCAAATATTTGCACAGAGGGAATGTTAGATATCTCTTTGTATCACTCCATAAATCAGAAAACAGCCATTAAAAAAATAAAGATGAATTTTGTTAAATTACAGACATTTTGGGGAATAATGTATAACTAATAGATATCACCATGAAATAAATGTTTTAGGAACTTTTAATATAATTCTCTGTATTGTGTTTTATTTTAACAATCATACAAACTTAACAGGCCTTTTTTGGACAAATTCTTGGCCGTTGTTCTGTTACTGCTATTTGGTTGTTTTATCTGCGTACTTTTCTAACGGATAACGAGGCTGTTTAGGAGACATTAGCTGGTGTTCAGGTCTTCACCTTTATCTTTGTTTATATCTTAAAAAATAAGCCAAACTTTAAAAATAACAATTTAATTTAGTTTTCTCCACAGAGACGAATGAAATGCTGCCATAGAGGCCAACTGCATATATTTTGTCATCCTCACCTCGTTGAGGACTCCGGCAGCATTCTTAGCACAAACCATGTCCACTCTGTCAGTTGGACATGTGAATTTCTGATCATCCAACTTGACACGGTAGCCTCTCTGTAAAGAAGCAAGAAAGATACATAAGAACAATAATTCAGCTAATTCAATAAAAGATGAATTTTTTTGTCTTTTTTAAAATCTATAGATTTTATTTACAAATGTATATAAATGTCTGAGATTTCACGAGAAATAAAAAAAGTCAAATTGTAGTGGTACTTACCTCAGCCAGGACCTGCTGTGCATGTTTCACCTTCATAACATTCACAGACTCGTGTGGCACCCATCCACATCCACGGAGCCACTCCAAGTCAGCTTTGTACACAGCCTGAGGACGCAAAGCAGACGCATGTTTACGTGTTTATACAGAAAATAATCACAATGTGAGCATTTCATGGGCTAAATTAGGAGTTTACATATCGTTAAAAAAGATCCAATAAATGTTTGAATATCCACGTGAACCTACATCGCTCTGCAGGTCGTAAGCCTTTCTGGCTTGGACCACGTCGTTGGAGTCCGGCAGACAGGTCCAGTTGTGCAGAAGAGTTCTGTAGTTGAAGTCGTTGACTTGGATCTGGCACTTCTTGGCCAGCTCCAGAGTCAGCATGTCTGCCGGCAGGTTGTACTTGGTCTTGGACTGGTTGAAGTCCTTCTTGTACAGGGCGTCACTGGCGATCTTGGCCGAGTTCATGGCCAGCATGATCAGAGGGTCGTCCTGGACGCAGCGAGCGCCGATGTGGTGGCCCACCTGCTTACGGTATTCTGCGTGGTACTTGTACTAAAAAACAGATGAAAGACTGAATGAAGAAAGTGTCTCATTTATGAATCTGTGTTTAAACCTCATCCAGAGTTCTCTTCTTACGTCACTGATGATATCTCTGGAAGCTCTAGCCTTCAGCACGGCGATGGCATCCTGCTTGATGTGGTAGCCCTTGGCCTTCTGGTCGTCCCATGCCTGTGTGTACAGTTTCTGCACACAGCAAAAAAACATTTGATCAAAAACACTGAAATACATAGTCATCATCAGCAGATGAAACTCATAGGGATCATGCACTGATATGTGTATAGTTTGAAGATATTTATGTAAAGTTTTAAGAGTTTCAGCACCTGCAGAACTCATGCAGATCTTGTAATTATGCAAACTTACGTTGCTGATGCTGATAGCGTTGGCTTTGGACAGCACAGCGGCGGGGGTGTCAACTGGCAGGCGGAAAGAGAGCTTGTCTTTATCCCAGACTTCTCTATACTTCCTCTGTTAGAAAGATAGAAAAAAAAGACAAACATTAACTTCTCATTTATGAAGATATTTGTGCAACAATATGTATACAGTTTTAAACGTGTTATTACTCACATCACTGATGTTGTAAGCGTTCTGCTTGGACAAGACGATCTCCGGGAGGTCGACCACGCTGGTGAACTTCACAGAGCTCGGGGGCTGGCGGTAGAGCCTCTCGTTGATGATGGCCTGAGCGTTTCTAGCTTTGACGACGTCCACGGAGTCATGCGGTGACCAGCCGCATCCCCTCAGCCACTCCATGTCGGCTTTATACACGGCCTGGAAAACAGAAAGCAGTTCAAACCCCAACAAATACTGTTGACTTTCAGTCACCAGTTAACACGGTCACTGGTTAAACTGAAACACCTGTTGCTCTAAAACGGTCGTGATTCTGTCTGATTTCTGTAGAACTTGAGTCGATTCTGACAACTGAACTTAAGACAACCAGACAATCAATGTTTAAAGCTTGATAACTCGTCTGGATATAAGTACATTTTTTGCTGCTGTAACAAACAAATTTCCCCTTGTGGATGAATAAAGCATCCATCCATCCATCCATCCATCCATCCATCCATCCATCCATCCATCCATCCATCCATCCATCCATCCATCCATCCATCCATCCATCCATCAGCTGTCTGTTTTTAATCTTTTATGATTTTCTCTTATTTCTAAATAATAGAGACACTAACTTTCTTCTTTCCTTTTTGTGGATTTGTACGGCTTTTTAAACTTGTGCTTTTTGTTCTTGCTGCTGAATCGTAGCGAAAATAAGCAAAATTATAAACCTCATTCTTATGAAAGGTGCTACATGAATAAAGTTCATTCATTCATTTGTCCGACTACGGGATGTCTAAGAAAATCGGATTTTCCTTTAATTTGTTGGATGCAGATCTTGGTTCAAAATGTAAGGAGGGATCTGACTATCAATGAAACCAACATACTGTACATACAGAATGCTACAACTCTGAGTATGAGTTAGCATGGCCACGAAAACAAATGTAACTTCATGTGCTAATGACGCTTATAGGTGTAACAAATACGATAAGAGCTAAAAATAAACTCCAAACCAATCCTCTCCAGCTTCCCATGTACTCACATCGCTCTGTAGGTCGTAGGCCTTTCTAGCCTGGACCACATCCGTGGAGTCCGGCAGGCAGGTCCACTGGTGTAAGTGAGTTCTGTAGTTGAAGTCGTTCACTTGTTGCTGGCACTTCTTGGCCAGTTCAATCGCCACCATGTCGCCTGGCAGGTTGTACTTGGTCTTGTTCATGTTGAAGTCCTTCTTGTAGATGTTGTCGCTGGAGATCCTGGCTGCGTTAGCGGCCAACATGATCAGAGGGTCGTCTCGGACGCTGAGTGCACCGATGTGATGCCCACATTGCTTGCGGTAACCGGCCTTGTATTTGTACTGAAGTTTTTTTTGGAATGGAAGTATTTTTTATTAGTTTTATTGACAAAAACAAATAAAAAACATTCTGCAGAAGAATTCAGCTTGTGAAGTGAATATGAAAACGAGAGGTTCAGACTTACATCACTGATGATGTCTCGGGAGGCTTTGGCTGCTTTAACAGAAATTGCATCTTTGGGAAGGTAGTAGCCTTTGTTTATGGCGTCCATATAACCTTCACGATATTGTTTCTGGGAAAAAGGAATGATATAGTTAGGGTGTCTGTTATATATATATATATACACCATGGTAAAAAATACCAATTTCCTTTAAGGTCAACAATTATATGTCAATATTCATTCTTCAAACTTTAGCACTCTTAACTGATTAAGATAAAGCTAACAATTACTGATATGATCACTCGTGATTACTGGTTCTACAGCTACATGACGAGGCACTGCATTACCAGACTGGTGTTGATTTTGTTCTGCTTGGCCAGGACGATCTCGGGGGTGTCGGGCATGACGTGGATGCTGATCTTGTCCTTCTCCCAGGCAGAAGTGTAGGCTTTCTGCAAACAGCATAGTGACACGGTTTAGTGAGAAGTGACTTGTCTGAGTCATAGAACAATATCATGAAGCAAACAGAGCTTTGCCTAAAAACAACTTATCCTCTTTGGGGTCAAACAACTGAAACAAAATACCAAAGATTTGGTTTAGAGCCGCAGCTATTGGTTATTTTAGTTATTCAGTATTCTACTGATTAGTCCATCATGAAAAATACTTCTGCTTCATTAAGGAGCAATAATAGTAACTAAACAAAGTTATACCGAAAAACTAATTGGTTTCCTTTTTCCTTTTTATTGCTTAAATTGCATACAATAAAATGAACTGTCAAAACTGAACCCATTTAGTGCTTTGATAAAAAAACATCTTGGCATTAGTAGTTTCAATATATCATAAGCTGCTTAGAGCTAGCTAAAAGTCTCCATCAAACAACTGGATTTATTACAATTTTGAACTGTACAAAATTACATTTGAACACATCTTACAATTTAACTTCACCCAAGACTCATTTTTACAGAATGGAGCTTGAACGCATGAGTGTAACTCAATGCAACCTCTGTTGACGTTAGCAGTTAGCTCGATTATCTAGCAAAGCAGCACTGATTTGCCCACTAGTTGCTAGCATCTAACAGCTAACGTTAACATAAATGAGCTCTCCTCCTGGAGATTTCAACACAGATTTGCTGTTCAATTAAATGTGTGCTTTGTTGATTAGCAGCACGCACAAACCGACTTCCAAAAGATGGCGTGGGCGGGGGGGGGGGGTTGAACGAAACAAGCTTCTTGAGGAATTGTTTTATAATTTAAGAACACTCCCACAAAAGAAAACGAAAATAATAAAGAAGAATAAATCAATAAATAAAATACATTGAAATAACACTAAATACTACCTTGTCCATGGTTTGGGCATTGGTCTGAGCCAGGACATATGGCATGTCAGTTGTCTGGGCGGTGAATTTGAAGCCGGTGGCAGGCTGACGGTACTTAATCTCGCTCAGGATCTCGGACGCTTTCTTGGCTTTTTCCACATCAACTGAACCGATTGGCACCCAACCTGTTCCCCTGATCCATTCCAAGTCGGCCTTGTAAACAGCCTAAGAATCACAGCGGGGAGGACAAACATTGAGTTCTCTTTTTGGAGAAAAACTCTTTGCAGTTTTCAGCAAAACACATTCTAAAGGATTTCTTTATTGCTCACGTCGCTCTGGAGGTCGTAAGCCTTTCTGGCCTGGACCACATCAGTGGAGTCAGGCAGGCAGGTCCAGTTGTGCAGATGAGTTCTGTAGTTGAAGTCGTTGACTTGGATCTGGCACTTCTTGGCCAGCTCCAGAGTCAGCATGTCTGCCGGCAGGTTGTACTTGGTCTTGGACTGGTTGAAGTCCTTCTTGTACAGGGCGTCACTGGCGATCTTGGCTGAGTTCATGGCCAGCATGATCAGAGGGTCGTCCTGGACGCAGCGAGCACCGATGTGGTGGCCCAACTGCTTACGGTATCCCACCTTGTATTTGTACTGTGTAGAGAGAAAGAATGAAGTGATGATTAACAGAATATGGCACAAATAAGCACAAGTCACTATCAGAGAGAATTCATTCATATGTTACGTACGTCACTGATGATTTCTCTTCCACGTTTGGCAGCAACAATAGAGACGGCATCGGTCTTAATGTCGTAGCCCTTCCTAAACATCTCCTCAACACCTTCCCTGTATATTTTCTATCAGCGAAAAGAAAAAAAAGTTTAGTTATAAAAATGAAAATCACATACAACACGGATATTTTCTGACATGGATGTGTAACACCCAGAACAGACCAAAACGTACCTTGCTGATGTTGTAAGCATTGGCTCTAGAGAGCAGAATCTCAGGTAAGTCATAGATCACATGGTTCTTAACCTTGTCAGCCTCCCAAGCAGCAGTGTAGCTTTTCTGTGGCGAGAAACACAAAAAGAAAACACAAATTGTAAACACCAGGAAAAGATGGAACAAATGTGTCAAATTCATAAAACGAGGGATGTGATATTCTTTACCTTGTCGATGGTTGCGGCGTTCGCTTTGGCCAAGACCATGGGGATAGAAGTCATGTCAGTTGTAAATTTCTGTGTGTCTGGTTTCAGCTTGTAGAGATGGTCGCTGAGAATTCTTCCAGCACGCTGGGCCTTCAACACATCAAGTGAACCAATGGGGACCCATCCTACGCCCACGATCTCATCCAAGTCGGCTTTGTATACAGCCTGTTGGGAAAAGCATTTAAACACATTAAGCACGGTCGATAAAAGGCATGTTGAGACATGTTGAATGTGTCAAAAGGAGGGCCTCACATCACTCTGCAGGTCGTAAGCCTTTCTGGCCTGGACCACATCATTGGAGTCTGGCAGGCAGGTCCAGTTGTGCAGATGAGTTCTGTAGTTGAAGTCGTTGACTTGGATCTGGCACTTCTTGGCCAGCTCAAGAGTCAGCATGTCTGCCGGCAGGTTGTACTTGGTCTTGGACTTGTTGAAGTCCTTCTTGTAGAGGACATCACTGGCGATCATGCCGGAGTTCATGGCCAGCATGATCAGAGGGTCGTCCTGGACACAGCGAGCGCCGATGTGGTGGCCCACCTGCTTACGGTATCCCACCTTGTATTTGTACTGAGGATATTAGCATAAAATGTTTTAGTTACAAGTAGAACAACCCTCACATTATGTGTAATACCAGTGTGTCAATCATTGGGCTGTACCGAATGTAATGTAATTCAAAGCTTCAAACACAGCTTTGAATGGAATATATGATTTTGTGGTTATATAGCTTAAATGTAATTTATGATACTGTTAGATTGCTGCTAGACCGCACCAATAATACAGGTGGGTGCAAGAGAGTGAACAGTTTTGACTGCAGTAAAGACGTTGATTTTGAAAGGCTTAACGCCAACAAATAAGGACTAAAGCAGAATATTTTGTTCAATAAAACATGTTGTTATTATTTCTATGTTACAAAAACATTGCGTGTAAAGATTCACAACATGTCAATGTTATGGATAAAGCTTCGAAGCTTCTAAGTATGCGGTACAGTCCTATTCAATCAAATACAAACAGATATTTGATTCAGTATTCAGTCTGAGTCACTTACATCACTGATGATGTCCCTGGAGGCCTTGGCAGCCTTGACAGACACTGCATCCACAGGGAGGAAATAGCCTTTGTTGATGGTGGCCTCAAAACCTTGTCTGTACAGTTTCTGAAAAGTAGAACATACTTTTTAAGGATACTTTTGTGAACTGTTTTAACAAATGGAGGTCTCATCGTGGCACTTAATTCTGGAGAGCTCCAGGCTTTCCACAAACCCAACCTTGCTCATGTTGATAGAGTTCTGCTGAGAGAGGACGATCTCGGGCGTGTCAGGTTGGATGTGCACGTTGATCTTGTCTTTCTCCCATGCCTCGGTGTAGAGGCGCTGGAACAAACCACAAATATTTTGTTACGTGATGGTATCAACTGGAGAGATCTCCATTGTAAAGCAAGGTAGTCACTATGTACTATAGAACCTTTCATTTCAACCAATACAATTACAAACTCTGACCTTGTTCATGGTCAAAGCGTTATTCTTTGCCAGTACGATGTTCATGGCTTCTGTGGTGCTGGTGAAGGGAATCTTCCAGGGCTGCTGGCGGTACTTCCTTTCATTTAAGGCGTCTCCAGCCTTCTTGGCTTGTTCCACCTCGACTGAGCCAATGGGGACCCAGCCCAGGCCCTGGAGCCACTTCAGGTCAGCTTTGTAGACGGCCTATGGAGGCGCAGTAACGCAAAATTAAACTCCTGACATACTTGGCAGCATGAACTTGACATAAAAAAAGAAGAGAAAATAAATTAGCAGGGAAGCTACACTCACATCACTCTGTATGTCATAAGCACGTCTGGCCTGGACGACGTCACTGGAGTCTGGCAGACAAGTCCAGTTGTGGAGGCGGGTGATGTAGTTGGCGTGGTTGACCTGGATCTGGTTCTTCTTGGCCAGTTCAAAGGCCAGCATGTCCACCGGCAGGTTGAACTTGGTCTTGGACTTGTTGAAGTCCTTCTTGTACAGATAGTCACTGGCGATCTTGGCTGAGTTCAGAGCCAGCACGAGCAGAGGGTCGTCCTGGACGCATCGAGCACCGATGTGGTGGCCGATCTGCTTACGGTATCCTGCGTGGTACTTGTACTGGAGGAAAAATGTAATAATACATATACTAGTTGTTGCAGCCCTACTTGTCAATTTGCATTTAAATATATAAAATGAAACACTTACATCACTGGCGATGTCCGTGGAAAGCCTTGCTGCTTTAACAGAAATGGCGTCCTCGCGCATGTCGTAGCCCTTCTTCTTGGAGTCTTCATTTGCCTGTTTGTACTTTTTCTGTACACAAACACAATCATCCCAGAGACGTTAAGTATATCAATTTACCACTGAAAGTAATCCATGAATACGAGTTGAAGCACCACCATAATTATTAAATTCTCCACTTACCAAGCTGTAGTTGACATTGTTGGCTTTGGCTAGAAGAACATCCATAGCGTCGGGCATGATGTGGATCTGTGGCTTCTGATTCTCCCAGGCTTCAACATATGATTTCTGTAGTCATAAAAACCAAAGATATGAGAGCTTATTCATATTATGTACTCTGCAAGTTAGGGTTTTATGAGAGGAGAAGAGAAATAGTTCAACAGAGTCATTTTGTATTATTTACACCTACTTCTCTGAGAGGATTAATGATTTCATACCTTGTTCATAACCTGAGCGTTGGCCTTAGCCAACACCATGGGCATGTCTTCAGTGGTGAGTTTGAATTTGAAGTTGGTCGGGGGTTGACGATACTTTCTCTCATTTAGGGCGTCGCCTGCTTTCTTTGCCTTCTCAACATCCAGTGAACCTATAGGCACCCACCCGATGCCCTGCATCATCTTCAGATCCTCCTTGTAAACATTCTGGACCAAACAGAAAGAGTTTATTATGGTGAAAGATATTCCAAAACATAAAAAATGTACATTCATAAAAATGACAACTTCCTAATATGAACTCAAGGATTCATACTCACATCACTCTGTATGTCATAAGCACGTCTGGCCTGGACCACATCACTGGAGTCTGGCAGACAAGTCCAGTTGTGGAGGCGGGTGATGTAGTTGGCGTGGTTGACCTGGATCTGGTTCTTCTTGGCCAGTTCAAAGGCCAGCATGTCCACCGGCAGGTTGAACTTGGTCTTGGACTGGTTGAAGTCCTTCTTGTACAGCAAGTCACTGGCGATCTTGGCTGAGTTCAGAGCCAGCACGAGCAGAGGGTCGTCCTGGACGCAGCGAGCACCGATGTGGTGGCCGATCTGCTTACGGTATCCTGCGTGGTACTTGTACTGCAGGAACAATTTAAAACAAAGTTCCATGGTTACATTGTACAGAAATACATGTATGGTAGGTGTTTATCATTGTTAAAAAACCCAACAGCTTACATCACTGGCAATGTCCGTGGAAAGCCTTGCTGCTTTAACAGAAACGGCGTCTTGGCGCATGTCGTAGCCCTTCTTCTTGGAGTCTTCATTTGCCTGCTTGTACTTTTTCTGCAAACAAACACAAATGCCCAACAGACATAAGTAAATGCATTGTCCATTCAAAGTAGGACTGAGATATATTAGGTATGTGTTTATAAATGAAAGAAATATCCTTATTAATATAGAATATCTTCGAGTCCTAATTTGTAGCCTTTTAAAAAAGTACTGTATAAATACATTGTATTATTATTATATAATCCATACGTGAGGTGTTGCTTTACTCTTATATGTTAAATTCTCCACTTACCAAGCTGTAGTTGACATTGTTGGCTTTGGCTAGAAGAACATCCATAGCGTCGGGCATGATGTGGATCTGTGACTTCTGATTCTCCCAGGCTTCAACATATGATTTCTGTAGTCATAAAAACCAAAGATATGAGAGCTTATTCATATTATGTACTCTGCAAGTTAGGGTTTTATGAGAGGAGAAGAGAAATAGTTCAACAGAGTCATTTTGTATTATTTACACCTACTTCTCTGAGAGGATTAATGATTTCATACCTTGTTCATAACCTGAGCGTTGGCCTTAGCCAACACCATGGGCATGTCTTCAGTGGTGAGTTTGAATTTGAAGTTGGTCGGGGGTTGACGATACTTTCTCTCATTTAGGGCGTCGCCTGCTTTCTTTGCCTTCTCAACATCCAGTGAACCTATAGGCACCCACCCGATGCCCTGCATCATCTTCAGATCCTCCTTGTAAACATTCTGGACCAAACAAAGAGTTTATTATGGTGAAAGGCAGTCGGGGAATGTAAGTACTGCACTTAAGTATACATTTAAGGTACTTTTACTTTAATTGAGTATTTCCATGTTCTGCTGCTTTCTACTTCCCTCCACTACATCTCAGAGTTAAATATTATACTTTTAACTCCACTACATCTCAAAGTTAAACTGAAAGATGAAGTGTTCCTTTATGTGTTGATGATGAATGTTTGTGATAAACTGAAGGATGAAGTGTTCCTTTATGTGTTGATGATGAATGTTTGTGATAAACTGAAGGATGAAGTGTTCCTTTATGTGTTGATGTTGAATGTTTGTGATAAACTGAAAGATGAAGTGTTCCTTTATGTGTTGATGTTGAATGTTTGTGATAAACTGAAGGATGAAGTGTTCCTTTATGTGTTGATGATGAATGTTTGTGATAAACTGAAAGATGAAGTGTTCCTTTATGTGTTGATGATGAATGTTTGTGATAAACTGAAAGATGAAGTGTTCCTTTATGTGTTGATGATGAATGTTTGTGATAAACTGAAGGATGAAGTGTTCCTTTATGTGTTGATGATGAATGTTTGTGATAAACTGAAGGATGAAGTGTTCCTTTATGTGTTGATGATGAATGTTTGTGATAAACTGAAAGATGAAGTGTTCCTTTATGTGTTGATGATGAATGTTTGTGATAAACTGAAGGATGAAGTGTTCCTTTATGTGTTGATGTTGAATGTTTGTGATAAACTGAAGGATGAAGTGTTTCTTTATGTGTTGATGATGAATGTTTGTGATAAACTGAAAGATGAAGTGTTTCTTTATGTGTTGATGATGAATGTTTGTGATAAACTGAAGGATGAAGTGTTCCTTTATGTGTTGATGTTGAATGTTTGTGATAAACTGAAGGATGAAGTGTTTCTTTATGTGTTGATGATGAATGTTTGTGATAAACTGAAGGATGAAGTGTTCCTTTATGTGTTGATGATGAATGTTTGTGATAAACTGAAGGATGAAGTGTTCCTTTATGTGTTGATGATGAATGTTTGTGATAAACTGAAGGATGAAGTGTTCCTTTATGTGTTGATGATGAATGTTTGTGATAAACTGAAGGATGAAGTGTTCCTTTATGTGTTGATGATGAATGTTTGTGATAAACTGAAGGATGAAGTGTTCCTTTATGTGTTGATGTTGAATGTTTGTGATAAACTGAAGGATGAAGTGTTCCTTTATGTGTTGATGTTAAATGTTCATGATAAACTGAATGATGAAGTGTTTCTTTATCTGTTGAGAAAATCCTCTTCCTACTTCAGGTAAATAAACTCTTTAAAAATCCTCTTGGATCAGCTGGAAAATACATCGTCACAAAGCTGAAAACATTTTTTTTTTCTTTTTAGAGATACCACTGGTGAAAGATATTCCAAAACTCTAAAAATGTAACTTATAAACATGATAACTTCCTACAGTATAAACTCAAGGATTCAAACTCACATCACTCTGTATGTCATAAGCACGTCTGGCCTGGACCACATCACTGGAGTCTGGCAGACAAGTCCAGTTGTGGAGGCGGGTGATGTAGTTGGCGTGGTTGACCTGGATCTGGTTCTTCTTGGCCAGTTCAAAGGCCAGCATGTCCACCGGCAGGTTGAACTTGGTCTTGGACTTGTTGAAGTCCTTCTTGTACAGATAGTCACTGGCGATCTTGGCTGAGTTCAGAGCCAGCACGAGCAGAGGGTCGTCCTGGACGCATCGAGCACCGATGTGGTGGCCGATCTGCTTACGGTATCCTGCGTGGTACTTGTACTGCAGGAACAATTTAAAACAAAGTTCCATGGTTACATTGTACAGAAATACATGTATGGTAGGTGTTTATCATTGTTAAAAAATCCAACAGCTTACATCACTGGCAATGTCCGTGGAAAGCCTTGCTGCTTTAACAGAAATGGCGTCTTGGCGCATGTCGTAGCCCTTCTTCTTGGCGTCTTCATGTGCCTGCTTGTACATTTTCTGTAAACACAGGAAAAAAGTATGAAAAACATTCAAGCATCTTCTGAAAAATGGCGGTGTATTATTAAGTATGTTGCTTCAAAAGCTTCACGTATTTTCAAAATGTCTGAGGACTCACCAGACTGTAGTTGGATTTGTTTGCTTTGGCCAGTTGAACATCAATTGCATCAGGCATGAGATGAACGGTTGTTTTGTCTTCCTCCCAGGCTTTAATGTAAGCTTGCTGTAATAATAATAATGAAAATAATATAAACTTTATCTTTATAGCATCTTTCATACAATAAATGCAACACAAATTGATTAGCATGAAGGGAAAATAGACTTAGAATGAACATGAAAACAGGGAAAATAATACAACACATTTGATAAAGTAAAATAAAAATAAGAAACAGAATTCATACAATGCATAACATGAGATGGAAAATAAAACTGACTGAATAATAATAATTAAAAAACCCATATTTGCAGCATGCACATATCTATCAATTAACACTGCAGCAGCATCAAAAAGTATCCATTCACTTATACTCTGTTCTTTTCTCTGGCTGTAATTAAAAGTTATTGTTTCGTATAGTTTCCATACAAAAAAATATTTAGAAGATTTCATTGGCATTCATTCATAATTAAACCAATACTGATCTTAGATCAATATTCAGTCTTGAATGTGATTTATTATGCTGAATCTAGTAGAGCAGAGAAATATTTCAACAGATCGGCTGGAACTTTATCTCAGTTTTGTACACGTTGAGATTATATTGACTGAATTAGAAATATTCTGTACAACAAACCCCCGAGGCAGCAATCATCACAGAAGGGTCATCCTTATATTTATTTTCTTTAAGCAAAGGCACACAACAAGTTTGCCCTCTATCACAGTTGTTGTTTGCATTGATTGCTGAACTTTTTACTTCATGTGCAAGAGACAACACCAATATTAAAGGTTTAAACATCAGTGATAGTGAACGTGTATCATCTTTCCATGCAGATGATGTGATTTTATTTTTCGCAGAGCCACAGAAACTGGGGCATTTTCTTTTAACGTTGTAGAACAATTTAGGATAAATGCTGACCCTTTCATTGTATACAGGAGAATCTTAAATATTTTGGAAACTATAATTAAATAGCTTGCTTCAAGCAAATTACACGCATCTATCAAACAATATTAAATCATGTCGATAAGAGCAAAAATCTGTGTTGTATAAATAAACATTCTCTAAAATATCATAAAATGTATTTTTTTAAAACAGAAACAGTTACAGAAAAAGTGTTTTCAGTGTTTGCGAAATACCTTGTTCATAACCTGAGCGTTGGCCTTAGCCAACACCATGGGCATGTCTTCAGTGGTGATTTTGAATTTGTAGTTCCACGGGTGTTGACGATACTTTCTCTCATTTAGGGCGTCGCCTGCTTTCTTTGCCTTCTCAACATCCAGTGAACCTATAGGCACCCACCCGATGCCCTGCATCATCTTCAGATCCTCCTTGTAAACATTCTGGACCAAACAGAAAGAGTTTATTATGGTGAAAGATATTCCAAAACGTAAAAAATGTACATTCATAAACATGACAACTTCCTAATATGAACTCAAGGATTCATACTCACATCACTCTGTATGTCATAAGCACGTCTGGCCTGGACCACATCACTGGAGTCTGGCAGACAAGTCCAGTTGTGGAGGCGGGTGATGTAGTTGGCGTGGTTGACCTGGATCTGGTTCTTCTTGGCCAGTTCAAAGGCCAGCATGTCCACCGGCAGGTTGAACTTGGTCTTGGACTTGTTGAAGTCCTTCTTGTACAGGGCGTCACTGGCGATCCTGGCTGAGTTCAGAGCCAGCATGAGCAGAGGGTCGTCCTGGACGCAGCGAGCACCGATGTGGTGGCCGACCTGCTTACGGTATCCTGTGTGGTACTTGTACTAAAAAAAAGTAAGTGTGAGAGTTTTTGTAACCATGCAATGTTGCTATACAAAAGGTAAAATATATAAATAACTACGCAGACACTTACATCACTAGCTATAGCAGTGGAAGCTTTGGCAGCCAGGACTGCAATGGCATCACCACCAACATGATGGCCCTTCTTCTTGGACAGCTCATTGTCCAATTTGTACAGTTTCTGAAGAGAGAGAGAGAGAATAAATACATTTTTATAACATGTAACACTTTGCAATAATAACCATCATTAATAAATGGTAACTTGATAGTTAGTTAAATCTGAGTGTATAGTTATTTTCCTTTTGAAAACAATGAAATGATAATAAATAATGTTTACTAATTATTATTATTTACATTATTTAACAATTTATTATTGCACACATTATAGCCTTTTACATTCCTAAGTATTTGTTAATGATTACCAAATAATTACTAAAACATCTACAAGCATTACATAGATAGATGGACCAGGTATTTGTAATATCTTATTAATGGTAAATAATTGGTTTGTAAACTGTCTACAAACATTATTTCAATTACTATTATAATCATATTTGCAACTGATGATTATAATACCTTGTTAAATGTGTAATAAATAATAGTAAATGTAAAGCATCTATAAACATTATTTAGATATACAGTTAATACCTTATTAAATTGTTTATAAATACTTTGTAAAGCATCTATAAACATTATTTAGATATACAGTTAATACCTTGTTATATTGTTTATAAATACTTTGTAAAGCATCTATAAACATTGATTGGATAGATAGTTAACACCTTGTTAAATGGTTTATAAATACTTTGTAAAGGATCTATAAGCATTATTTAGATATACAGTTAATACCTTATTAAATTGTTTATAAATACTTTGTAAAGCATCTATAAACATTGATTGGATAGATAGTTAATACCTTGTTAAATGGTTTATAAATACTTTGTAAAGCATATATAAACATTGATTGGATAGATAGTTAATACCTTGTTAAATGGTTTATAAATACTTTGTAAAGCATCTATAAACATTGATTGGATAGATAGTTAACACCTTGTTAAATGGTTTATAAATACTTTGTAAAGGATCTATAAGCATTATTTAGATATACAGTTAATACCTTATTAAATTGTTTATAAATACTTTGTAAAGCATCTATAAACATTATTTAGCTATACAGTTAATACCTTGTTAAATGGTTTATAAATACTTTGTAAAGCATCTATAAACATTGTTTAGCTAGATAGTTAATACCTTGTTAAATAGTTTATAAATACTTTGTAAAGCATCTATAAACATTGATTGGATAGATAGTTAATACCTTGTTAAATGGTTTATAAATACTTTGTAAAGCATCTATAAACATTGATTGGATAGATAGTTAATACCTTGTTAAATGGTTTATAAATACTTTGTAAAGCATCTATAAACATTGATTGGATAGATAGTTAACACCTTGTTAAATGGTTTATAAATACTTTGTAAAGGATCTATAAGCATTATTTAGATAGATAGTTAATACTTTGTCAATGGTGAATGATTGGTTTCTGGTCCATCGATCTATGTAATGTTTATAGATGTTTAAAACAATTTCCTAAAGGTTTATAAATCATTTGGTATGAAAACATGCCTAATATAGTAAATAACATGTTATAATGTGTGCAACAATGAACTGTTAATAAATAGTTTACTAATGTAATTAGAATATATCATTTGTATCGTCTCATATAAGCTATGGTACAATTTATGATTTAGAAACAAATTTAGAAAAAGATTATTTCATATGACCACAATAATTTAAAACAAAACACTGAGCACAAAAATATTTAATTCTGTGTTAACAGTAAAATAACTATTAACTAAACTGTAATTGGCTATCAATTTACCATTTATTAATGATGGTTATTATAAAGTGTTATTATTGTATTTTTTACCTTACAAATGATGATGGAGCAAGAAAATTGTGTGAAAATTGTGAGGAAAAATGAAGTTATCACACTGTACCTCACTGACGTTCTTCTTGTTTCCTCTGGCAAGAACAATGTTCATTGCATCAGGCATGATGTGGATGGACGTCTTGTCTTTCTCCCAGGCGGTGATGTAGGATTGCTAAAAACATAAATGTAGTGGATGGCTTCATATCTTAGACATAAATGCTCGAGAAGAGATATTTGTGTCATTTCCACAGCTAGTCCCATCCAGTACCTTATTCATTATCTGGTTGTTGGCAGTGGCCAGTGTCAGATCCATGGAGTGCATGTCCTTAGTGAATTTGAACTTAGCCGGTTGTTGACGGTACCGGGACTCACTCAAGATCTTTCCAGCTGTTTTTACTCTCTCAACATCCAACGATCCAATAGGAACCCATCCTATTCCCTTCATGAAGCTGTCATAATCACTCTTGTACTCGTTCTGAGGGAGAATATCAACAGATTTCCTTCACAACTTCACAATGCAGCACAGTAATGTAGAGCTTTGGATTTTTGTTTTAAAATCTACAAATAAATGTAAATTTAAAAGACGATTAAGTCAGACTCTACATACATCACTGGCGATGAACTGCATTTTACGAGCCTGTTGCAGGTTTATGGCATCAGGGAGCAGAGAGTAACTGTGCTGGATCTTCCTGTATCCGGTCATAGTCTGAGCAGCAGAGGCCTTCTTGGCGTGCATCACGCTCATCATGTCCACTGGGGAGTGATACTTCAGCTTGGCCTTGTTGTAGTCCTTCTTGTAGTTCTTTTCGCTCTGCATCTTAGCCACCTCCATGTAGTGAACCAGCCGAGGGTCGTCCTGGATGCTGCGGAAGCCCACGTGGTGGCCTCTGGCCTTCTCGTAAGCCAGCTTGTACTTGTACTGTGACAGCAAACGCGTACTTTGTCATGCACAGAGACTGTACTCTTATATATACATGTACTATGCAGTATGTATTGTAAATATTGATTTCATACAGGATGTTTTTTTGTAACTTACATCACTGGCAATGGTGGTACCAGACTTGGCAGCCAAAATTGCGATGGCGTCTGCTTTGAGGTTGTAGCCTTTATTGGCCATCGCCACAACACCGGCTTTGTAAAGTTTCTGTAAGTGACATAAAAATGTGTTTACATTCACAAACAGGGTATTTTTTTGGGGGAGTTTGTCCTTTTCTGATGCGATGGTCCAAGGACAGAGGATATCATATGCTGTACGGATTGTGAAGCCCTATATGGAATATTTGTGAATTGAGATATTGGGCTATACAAATAAAATTGAATTGGTTTATGAGTTTCATATATGCCCCTTACTTTGCTCATGTTGAGGGCATTAGCTTTGGCCAGGACAATCTCCGGAGCGTCTGGCATGATGTGGATCGTCCGTTTGTCCTTCTCCCAAGCTGCAGTGTATGCTTGCTGTAGATGAAGACACCAGAAAAACAAACCAAAGATGATTAATGTGAACAATACAAACAACTTTTCTTTGTCCCTGCACTATGGAGCTCAGTTAAACATGCTGCACCTTGTTCATGATCTTGTTGTTGGCAGTAGCCAGAGTCAAGTCCATGGAGTCCATCAGCTTGCTGAACTTGAAGGTGGACGGATGAGTGCGGTACCGATTTTCACTCTGAATCAGACCGCCAAGTTTAGCGGTCTCAACTCCAAGAGAACCAATGGGGACCCATCCGGTACCTCGGATATAGCTGTTATATTCAGACTTGTAGTCCCACTACGAAATAAATAGAT
The DNA here is from genome assembly GCF_910591455.1 of Pholis gunnellus. Taxonomy (NCBI): domain Eukaryota; kingdom Metazoa; phylum Chordata; class Actinopteri; order Perciformes; family Pholidae; genus Pholis; species Pholis gunnellus. Next base: position 23,597,699 of record NC_136539.1, read on the forward strand.
AAATGAGACAGTGAGGTTATGATCAATGTCAATTATCTACTTAAACCTTTTTGCACAAATGTGAAAATCCAAGCACACAATGTAGCTGCAATAAAAGAGACAAATCATTGATGAAACTGTCACTCACATCACTCGTCTGGGCGTTGACCTTGCGACACCGCTCCAGGTTCACGTTGTCAGGCGGCATGAGGTAGTTGTGAATGATTTTCCTGTAACCAGTGAACGTCTGAGCAGCAGAGGCGTGTTTGGCGTGCATCACGCTCATCATGTCCACTGGGGAGTGATACTTCAGCTTGGCCTTGTTGTAGTCCTTCTTGTAGTTCCTTTCGCTCTGCATCTTCGCCACCGCCATGTAGTGAACCAGCCGAGGGTCGTCCTGGATGCTGCGGAAGCCCACGTGGTGGCCTCTGGCCTTCTCGTAAGCCAGCTTGTACTTGTACTGTGACGGTGAATAAATACGTGTTTACCATGTACGATGGGTTGTAGTAGATTAACTTCTTGATTGTGGCACAGGAAATTATTTTCAACTTACATCACTGGCAATGGTGGTACCGGACTTGGCGGCCAAAATTGCGATGGCGTCTGCTTTGAGGTTGTAGCCTTTATTGGCCATCGCCACAACACCGGCTTTGTAAAGTTTCTGTGAAAACAAATACATTCATATGAATCAAATAAAAGTATAAACACGATCTATATCTTTACATTTGTAATGTAACGCCTTACTTTGCTCATGTTGAGGGCATTAGCTTTGGCCAGGACAATCTCCGGAGCGTCCGGCATGATGTGGATCGTCCGTTTGTCCTTCTCCCAAGCTGCAGTGTATGCTTGCTGTAGATGAAGACACCAGAAAAACAAACCGAAGTTGATGCCTATGAACAAGACCATAAGTGATATTTTCTGACCCCTACACTATACACATGCTGCACCTTGTTCATGATCTTGTTGTTGGCAGTAGCCAGAGTCAAGTCCATGGAGTCCATCAGCTTGCTGAACTTGAAGGTGGACGGATGAGTGCGGTACCGATGTTCACTCTGAATCTGACCGCCAAGTTTAGCGGTCTCAACTCCAAGAGAACCAATGGGGACCCATCCGGTACCTCGGATATAGCTGTTATATTCAGACTTGTAGTCCCACTACGAAATAAATAGATAAATGAGACAGTGAGGTTATGATCAATGTCAATTATCTACTTAAACCTTTTTGCACGAATGTGAAAATCCAAGCACACAATGTAGCTGCAATAAAAGAGACAAATCATTGATGAAACTGTCACTCACATCACTCGTCTGGGCGTTGACCTTGCGACACCGCTCCAGGTTCACGTTGTCAGGCGGCATGAGGTAGTTGTGAATGATTTTCCTGTAACCAGTGAACGTCTGAGCAGCAGAGGCGTGTTTGGCGTGGATCACGCTCATCATGTCCACTGGGGAGTGATACTTCAGCTTGGCCTTGTTGTAGTCCTTCTTGTAGTTCCTTTCGCTCTGCATCTTCGCCACCGCCATGTAGTGAACCAGCAGAGGGTCGTCCTGGATGCTGCGGAAGCCCACGTGGTGGCCTCTGGCCTTCTCGTACGCTTTCTTGTATTGGACCTGAAAGAAAAAAGAAAACAAGTAAGTTTCCTGTCGATGACTGTTTCAGCGAAATTGAAAAAAAAAAGGGCTGAATTTATGATTTACATACATTGCTGGCAATGTGTCTTCCGTGCTTGGCATGCAGGATAGAAATAGCGTCAGGCTTCATGTCGTATCCCTTGGCAATATCTTCCAGCCACTTGTGCTTGTAGTGACTCTGTGGATAAACAGCAGTTAAGACCATGTTTGGTACACAGTAGAGGCTGATATACTCTTGGCATTTCAGGAATAAGACTTTGATTTTCAATAAATACATTGTGCTCTAACCTCGCTCAGCGTCTGGGCGTTGAATTTAGCCTGAAGGAACTCGGGGGAGTCAGCTGGCAGATGATAGGTGTGCACAAACTTCTCACCAGAAGCTCTGTAGGAAGCCTAGAGGGAAGCAAAAAGAACAGTGAAACCTGTGAATTCTCGTTCTTGCAGGAGGAGTTTTAGTCCGACATTCTTCAATATTTCAAGACATTTTAAGAGATGCAACATTCTCACGTTGTCCAAGCTCTTGGTGTTGGCCAGAGCCAGAGCTGTGTTCATGGCATCAGTCTTGCTGGTGAATTTGAGAGTACTGGGATGTTGACGGTAGCCCCGTTCAGCCAGCGCGGCTGTAGCAACCTTGGCCTTCTCAACGTCCAGAGAACCGATGGGCACCCACCCTACGCCTCTACTGTAGTTGTTGTAATCTGACTTGTAGAGATTCTGTGTGTTTAAAAAGGAAAACATGTTCAAAAAGCACACAAATGTGTTAACTGGCGTCTCTGTGTTGCTGCTGTGTATGTATTACGTACGTCGCTCTGAATGTCCATCATGCCGCGACACCGCTGCAGGTGCAAGTTGTCAGGCAGCATGATGTAGCTGTGAGGGATCTTCCTGTAGCCAGTGAACGTCTGAGCAGCAGAGGCGTGTTTGGCGTGGACCACGCTCATCATGTCCACTGGGGAGTGATACTTCAGCTTGGCCTTGTTGTAGTCCTTCTTGTAGTTCCTTTCGCTCTGCATCTTAGCCACCGCCATGTAGTGAACCAGCAGAGGGTCGTCCTGGATGCTGCGGTGGCCGACGTGGTGGCCTCTGGCCTTCTCGTATGCCAGCTTGTACTTGTACTGCATAAAGGAAACACATTACATTTGCCATCATTATTTTGATTTGCATAGTATGATAAAAGGGGGAAAATGTGAAAGAAATGTTTTGATAATTGTCGTTGTCTAACTACAGGATATATACATCATTAAACTTGTTTTTCTTAACTATAACCTCCCCTTCAACTCTCACTTCTTTTCCTTACCGTCTGCCTCCGAGCACATATAACACCTACATCCTTTAGATCAAAGGTATAAAAGTGTAACTTTAACAGTGAGCTCTTGTTCTGTGGAGACCATTGATCGCTGTGTGATCTGAGCCCATATGCAAAAGCTATAATAAACTCTTGAAAGACAACTTGGTTCTCAATCTTAATTTCAAATTCCCACCATTTCAGTAACATTTGAATAGTATGATATTTTTACCATATTCACAACTTACATCGCTGGCAATGTCTCTGGATGTTCTCGCTGCAACAATGGAAATAGCGTCTTCCTTCACGTGATGTCCTTTGAGCAGATCTTGACGATGAGCATAGGTGTAGTAATTCTAAACAAAATCAGTGTTATGTTACAAATACAGCAACTATTTCATTTCTTTATACATTCTGCGTGTGCACACACACACACACACGCTAGACAAGAATCTGCGACTGACCTTGCTGATGTTGACGGCGTTGTATCTGGCTTGCATCAGTTCAGGAACATCAGCAGGGAGATGGTAAGTGTGCATGAACTTCTCTCCACTGGCCTTGTACTCTTTCTGCACAATCACAATGAAGAGATCGGGTTTTATGTCTATTCTGAGGAAGGAATTCAAAGACTAAAAATCATCAGATTTATATCTGCTCCTTCTCACCGCATTCATGATCTTGGCGTTGCTCTTGGCCAGCTCCATGCTCATGGAGTCAACGGTGCTGGTGAATTTGAAGGTGTCGGGGCGCTGGCGGTAGTTCTTCTCGTTCAGAGCTTCCCCTGCTTTCTTGACTTTTTCCACATCCAGGGAACCAATAGGAACCCAGCCGATTCCCTTGACTGAGGTCTCATAATCCTGTTTGTAGTTAAACTAGAAAGGAAAAGAGAAAAATAGCTTATCAGACTATTTAAGCCAAGACATAAAGTATTTACCTACATTATCACAACCAAAGTCCCTAAAATCAAGCTTACATCACTGGCATTGTAGTTCATGTTGCGAGCGAGGCCCACGCTCATGGCGTCGGGCAGCATGAAGTACTTGTGGTTGGGCTGCCTGTAGCCGGTGTAGGTCTGCACAGCAGAGGCGTGTTTGGCGTGGACCACGCTCATCATGTCCACTGGGGTGTGATACTTCAGCTTGGCCTTGTGGTAGTCCTTCTTGTAGTTCTTTTCGCTCTGCATCTTCGCCACCGCCATGTAGTGAACCAGCAGAGGGTCGTCCTGGATGCTGCGGAAGCCCACGTGGTGGCCTCTGGCCTTCTCGTAAGCCTTTTTATACTGGACCTAGAGGTTAAAGGACGTTTAACATCTCTAATTATTTAGAGTTTAAAGAATTTTAACGGTTATTTAAAGCAACAAAAAGAACAACATGTCTGGTACAGAGCATGTTAAAATGGAACTTACATTACTGGCAGCATGTCTGGCAGCTTTGGCAACGACGATGGAGATGGCGTCGGGCTTCAGGTCATAACCTTTAGCGATCAACTCCTGCCAGGCGACCTTGTAGCAGTTCTGAAATCACAGAACAAAACATATGAGCATTTTGGCATGAATCCACTACACACACTGCTGCATTTCACTCATTGACCGCGAGACTCACGCAATCCACGCATTTCACGCACTCTCACACAACCGCTACCTTGACTTCCATATCTGTAACTGGATTCATTCATAAACGTGACAGTTTACATGTATGTTAATGTTTAGAATAAACAGATAACAAATAAAGAATAAACCTGAAACATTGTATTAATGATGCCTCATGTTTCAGTTGTCCATCTCTTTGAGGTGTGAGGGGTGAGGATGGAGGGGTGAGGATGGAGGGGTGAGGATGGAGGGGTGAGGATGGAGGGGTGAGGATGGAGGGGTGAGGATTGAGGGGTGAGGATGGAGGGGTGAGGATGGAGGGGTGAGGATTGAGGGGTGAGGATGGAGGGGTGAGGATGGAGGGGTGAGGATTGAGGGGTGAGGATGGAAGGGTGAGGAGCTCCTGAAGGTAAATCGGAGCGATGCAATTTATGGCCTGCAAGAGGACACCACGGGCTCTATTTCCGTGTCCAGATCGCAGTCGAGTGCAACTTGCCAAGTGCATCGGCAGCGTTCCACCAAGCTCTCTTGGCGTCACTGTGGTGCACTTGGGTACGAGATGTGATCCTGGGGGACTTAGTAGTGACATTATTCAGGTATGCTGATCAACCATATTTATCCATTGGTGGCATTTTGTCTATAAATTGTGAATTTGGCTGCTTTTTTAATAAACTTCCTGGGGGGTTGAAGAGGGATGACCTCTGACCCCTTCGGTGTGTGATGTCACAGAAGGCCTCCTCATAAAATGCACCGACACAGAATCTCATTCCAAAACTAAATTGGGGAGTTGGCAGCAGTGACATATACAGTATATCACATTTAGGAGGAAATTAATTAAAACATACCAAAAATAACTGCGTAGGAAGCGTGCTATTAGTAGGGATCCCCCAGGAAACTCGGTTCTTAAAGAGAACCGGTTCTAAGTGAGTAAAAACCCGAAGTATTGATGCGGTTCAGAGTTATCGGTTCTGCTATCGGTACTTTCTTAGTTCTGGAGTGAGACGTCCTCGTATCAAACGTCCTCTCTCTGTCTCTCTGTGTCTCTCTGTCTCTGTGTCTCTCTTTGTCTCTCTGTGTCTCTCTGTCTCTCTTTGTCTCTCTGTGTCTCTCTGTGTCTCTCTGTGTCTCTCTGTCTCTCTGTGTCTCTCTGTGTCTCTCTGTGTCTCTGTGTCTCTGTGTCTCTCTGTGTCTCTCTGTGTCTCTCTGTCTCTCTGTGTCTCTCTGTGTCTCTGTGTCTCTGTGTCTCTCTGTGTCTCTCTGTCTCTGTGTCTCTCTGTGTCTCTGTGTCTCTCTGTCTCTCTGTCTCTGTGTCTCTCTTTGTCTCTCTGTGTCTGTGTCTCTCTGTCTCTTTGTCTCTCTGTGTCTCTGTGTCTCTCTGTGTCTCTGTCTCTGTCTCTCTGTCTCTTTGTCTCTCTGTGTCTCTGTCTCTGTGTCTCTCTGTGTCTTTGTCTCTCTGTCTCTCTGCCTCTGTCTCTCTCTGTCTCTCTGTCTCTTTGTCTCTCTGTGTCTCTGTGTCTCTCTGTGTCTCTTTGTCTCTCTGTCTCTTTGTCTCTTTTCTCTCTCTGTCTCTCTGTCTCTCTGTGTCTCTTTGTCTCTGTGTCTCTGTGTCTCTCTGTCTCTCTGTCTCTCTGTCTCTCTGTCTCTCTGTCTCTCTGTGTCTCTTTGTCTCTGTGTCTCTTTGTCTCTCTGTCTCTTTGTCTCCTCTCAGTACAGCGTGAGACTCACATCATGATCAGAGAGAAGAAAACATTGTAGAACTCTGTTTGTCTCAAACACAATAAAACATTGAGCTGAGAATGTATTTTAAAGATTTTAGAACTTCTTGTTTCAAGAAAGATTATTTATTTACAAACAAGAATAATAAAGAAATTATTAGAGATTATTTTATTAATTTATTGTCTTTTTTTCTCACAGAACCGATAATAGTATTGATTAGAGCTCTAGTATGAATAAAATGCTAACCATACACATCCCTAGTTGTAAAATAATACTTGGTTTGTACGATTTAAAACGATTGATCTCTCAGTGTTTCTGTTTCTCACCTTGCTGATGTTGTAGGCGTTGCACTTGGCCTGTTGGAACTCGGGGAGATCAGCAGGCAGAGAGTACTTCTGGTGGATCTCCTCCAGGCCTCTCTTGTAGAACAGCTGGAAGGCAGAAAAAAAGCACCAGAGGCAGAATTCAACACGAGCCGAACAAAAGCGACGTGAGAAAGATGTCTAAATAGAGCTGAACGTGACTCACATCACTCCTCTGAAGCTGGTTGACTTTGGCCTGCATCATGACGGGGTGGTCGTCGATGGAGGTGAAGGGGATCGTGTCGGGGTGTTGTCTGTATTTTCTCTGCAGGAAGATAGTAAATTACACCGTTAACAAGTAATTAAATAACACGCCACGAGTGTAGAGGAAGACTGAAGCGACACGCGCACCTCACTCAGGATGTCACCGGCTTTCTTATTCTTCTCCACCTCCAGGGAGCCGAAGGGCATCCACGGGGCTCCCTTGACGTAGCTGTTGTAGTCTGACTTGTAGTCATTCTGCAACGCAGACAAAACAAAATCAAATGGTGTCACTGAATATATATATAATTACTCTCAAAATAAGCATGCGAGTACAGGTTTTATATTAGGATTAAATACGTACGTCACTCTGGATGATGTTGGCTTTCTTGGCCGTGGTCAGCAGCACGCTGTCCGGAGGAAGGAAGTAGTTGGGGCTGATCTTCCTGTAACCCGCCATGCTGGCGATGCCCTGGGACTTCTTAGCCAAGGTGACTGACATCATGTCCAGCGGAGCGTGGTACTTGGTCTTTATCTTTTCGTAGTCCTTTTTATATTCACGCTGTGGAGATAATCAGGGAGAGAGTGTTGAACTCTTATTGCAGCTCAGATGAATTAATATCAAAAGTGTGAAGTTTCCTTTTTAAGAGGATGTCCAATCAGTGTTGATGGTAAATGTCGTCAATTTACACTTATTAATGGCTTTAATGTACTTTCTCTTTAACCCTCTGAACCCCAAAACCCGCCGGCGGGATGGAAAAGCATGTTTTCTTTAAACAATCACCAAAACTACAGCGTTTATTACAGCCTGAAGCTGTAAAAACTCTCATAATCATCAGATTTTCATCTCTTCCGACAGTCCTTGAACACATCATGTGTGACGAACGCTTCCGTCAGAAAAAGCAACCGAAACTAAGCTTAGAATTGTGATATTTCATCAAAATCTCATTTGATCTCACCCCGAATAAACCGTTTGTTTTAACCAGATTCTGTTAAAAACATTAAAGTGTGAAACTAGTGAAACTATGACGTCATGATTGATTCATCTGAGACCAACAGTCATGTGACCACAAGAGAGGAACTCTGACTGAACTACAGGAAGAGAGGAGAGAGGAGAGGAGAGGAGAGAGGAGAGGAGAGGAGAGGAGAGAGGAGAGGAGAGGAGAGAGGAGAGGAGAGAGGAGAGGAGAGGGGAGAGGAGAGAGGAGAGAGGAGAGGAGGAGAGAGGAGAGAGGAGAGAGGAGAGGAGAGAGGAGAGAGGAGAGGAGAGAGGAGAGGAGGAGAGAGGAGAGGAGAGGAGAGAGGAGAGGAGAGGAGAGGAGAGAGGAGAGGAGAGAGGAGAGGAGAGGGGAGAGGAGAGAGGAGAGAGGAGAGGAGGAGAGAGGAGAGAGGAGAGAGGAGAGGAGAGAGGAGAGAGGAGAGGAGAGAGGAGAGGAGGAGAGAGGAGAGGAGAGAGGAGAGGAGAGAGGAGAGAGGAGAGGAGAGAGGAGAGGAGGAGAGGCTGGAAACATGTAAAAAGACATGTTCTAGTTCTCTCTACCTCGGTCATGATGGTCTGTTTCCAGAGAAGCAGAACTTTTATTTGAAGTGAAAATCAAGAAGTGAAGAAACGTCTTTGGTTTCAGAGCGTTGAAGGAAGCATGTTTTTAAATGCAGAGAGCTAACGACTCACGTCGCTCTGGATTTTGGCCACGTGAACGGAGTGTAAGATCTTGGGGTCGTCGTTAATGCTGAGGGCTCCGACCATCTGTCCTTTGTTCTTCTCATACTCCTTCTTATATTTAACCTGCAAGGAAGAATATACGGTGATCAATGAGTGGATGAATAAAATATACCTGACACACAGAACCCAGAGCGGCCGATGCTGCAGCGGACTCACGTCACTGGCGATGTTTGTGTGAGCGCGGGCGGCGAGGATCGAGATGGTGTCGCCTTTGATCTCAAACTTCTTCGCTTTGGATTTCTCCCAATCGTACTTGTAACAGTTCTGCAGAGAGAAAGTCGAGCTGTTCAGGAAACTAAAAGTCTAAGAAGTCTTAAGTCTAAAGCTCGCAGCCATTGAACTTCAGGTGAGAGGTAGAGAACGAGGAGCGGAGCGGCTTCTTACGTCGCTGAGGTTAAAGGCGTTGACTCTGGACTGGATGAAGAAGGGATAGTCTGGAGGGAGGCAGTTCTGGAACTTTGTGTCCTCGTACTTTGCTCTGTAGTTCAACTGCAAAGAGAACAAAGTCACAAAGTTATGTTTCACTCTAAGGTGACACAACACAGGCGGAAGATATCCTACTTCATGCACTGGTCATGAAGTAGAAAGTCTGTTTATTTATATTTAAACATAAATAACTCCTCCTCTTAGTGTTCTTGATGAAGTGGTGAAGCTTCATGGTGAATCTATGAGTTCATGTGTTAACTCTTCACCTGTAGAGTCTCTAAATGTCTGTAATGAACTAAACGTCTCTTTAAAGGACGTTTTCTCTCAATGAGTTTGTTCTCAGACTCTGATGATAAATCTCCTTCAGCAGCTCTTACACACACCAAACTTCACACGTTCACTCCTCTCTATGTGCTGAAGGTTCACACAGCACTCACACACTCATTCATACATTTAATAATAACAACATGGAGGAGAGGGATTTTTATAAACTATGAAACAAGAATGTTGAACTTGGCTTTAACCAACGTTCAGATTTCTGAAATTTAAATGAGCACATATTTAATAATGCATAAAAAAATAATACTATTTGTCTTTAGTTAGAATGTGATTCAGCTGTCGTGCTGCTCGTTGCAGGTTAATTGGCAGACTGGAGTTGAGGTGACGTGTTATCTTTGTGTCACTGGAGGGCAGCAGAGTCTGAGCTGGGCTCTATCCCCCCCCCCCCCCCTCTGATCACAGGGTTTATTCTGGGCCGACTGAACGCTCGTTTCTATTTATACCGCTGAAGAGACGGCTCTCCAGTTTCCATGGCGCCCACAGAAAGACAGCTGGGCTACAGTTTGCAGATGATTGATTTTCAGATGATCTGCATATTCTGGGAGGATTTGATCGAGAACGTTCGCTCAAGATTGAGGCAATTTGGTGTCAATGAACAGACAATAATCTAATAATAATCTACCTAGCAGCTCTACCGCTGCAGCCTCAGCTCTGGTTGGTCGTTACGGTTAGAAGACATTTTATAAGGTTATTAAATATTATTACCTACAATATCTCACTATGTTAAATAACTTGTAATCGTCTGCTTTAGAACTATTCTTCCTCTTTCCCTTCACGTCTTATTTCCTCTTTATTTTAATATTTGACGGTGTTTTAGTTTGCAGACGGGTTAGTCTGCTTCAGTGCAGGTTTACATAGTTAAAGACACAAACAGGGGCATGAAACACATAATGTAATGTATTAAAACAATAAAAGAAACATTTTACATGTTTAAATTGAGCTTGTTATCATATTTGTATATGCACTTCCATACCTTCCTCTGTTTTAAATCCATTCATTCAGTTATTTGTTGTTTTATTGGTAATATATTTCCTTTTTTATGAGCTCACCTCTTAATGTATTATAAATGTCCTTTACTTAAAGTGGCAATCTTGGAGTATTTAAATATTCATATATTTGCAGCATTATGAATGTTTTTCACATTTCTGACTCTGAAATGATTCTGTTCATATTTTAACCTGTGCTGAAGCTTGAACAGTGCAGTAATAAATGAAACGGTTATTATTACACTACTCACGTTAACAACAGGTTAAAATGTGTGAATTGAAACGGAGGCGGCGGTCGGTGCGCTCGTACGTACGTCACTGAGCTGTTTGGCGTTGATGGCGGCTTGAAGCTGAACTGGAGAATCCACCACTTGTGTGAACTTCACTGTGTCTGGATGCTGCCGGTACGTTTTCTGCAAAAGCATTTCAAAAGAGAAACGTTCAGAAACGGGAGAATCTGACTTGACTGCAAAGACGTCTCGTTATGAAGCTACTCACATCGCTGCACTGAAGCAGCTTCTTCCCGGCTTCGTACTCGGGCGTCAGCGTTTGAGGGAAGAAGCATTTCGTCTTAATGTCTTCATAGTCGGCTTTATAAAGTTGCTGCGAGATGAAAGAGGAGAACATGATGAAGATGAAACTCTTGCACCGGGGATTTAGATTTTTAGAAAAATTGAAAGAAAACAGTTTTACCTCGTTCTTCATTTCCTCGACTTTCTGGCAGTGAAGCATGTAGACGTCTTCATAGCTGCCGATGTAGTGACCCTTCACCTCGTTTTCATACTTATCTTTGTAACGTAGCTAAAAAAAGAAATAAATCAAACTGTGAATATTGAAAACAATAAGATCACAGCTTTCCTTTCAGCTCGCAGCTTCTTCTTACATCAGTGAACTTCTTGAGGACGGAGTCCATCTGAAACTTGGGCGTGTCGCAGTAGTTGATGCTGGAACCTCTGGCTTTCTCATAGCTGGCCTTATAGACTTTCTGTAAAGGAAGATAGAACACGTCACATATGAGGAGTTATGATCAGCAACTCAAATAAGAAAACACACACACACACACAGCTGAACGCATCATCGGACTGGCTGCACACACGTCAAGTTCATTCAATTAAATCGACTTTTCGATGAGTTTCTCTGCATGCAATTGACTTTACAGATGGTTTAATTAACAATCCACTCAGAGAAGCTTCATGTCAGACGCTGTAAATAAAAGCCAGTCACCTCAATCATTCAGCAGTCACCTCATTCTAGTCTAACCAGAGTAAATTCATGTCTCGTGTCTACACAGGACACAGACATGGAGACCAGGGGACTCAGCTCAGAAACGTACAAAGTCTGAAATCTTCTCTTAACTTAGTTTAGATTTAGTTTTTGGTTGTTTGCCTCCACCAAACCAGTAAAGTGTCAGTTTACATCCATGTCTGTCCGACATACTGTAGATTCACTTCATTATTTTATATTTGTATGAAATTGTCATAATAAGCAAATCAATTCTTGAGTTATGGCTCAAAAAGGCCTCCGACACAAATGTTTGCCACCAACAGAATCGTACTAATTTAGGGATTTCCCCGAGTTAGGAGGAGTGTTTTCAGACAGCTGTTGATGTTATTGCTCGTCCATCGGGAGAAGATAATTCACAGCTTAAGTTAAGATAAGATAGGAACACAGCCATGAGTGGAGGAATTAGCATTAGGAAGATTTTTCCTATGTTGTAAACTTAGGATATTTTTTACTGTAAAGAGCCCAAAACATGCTCCATCATTGCTCTATAAAAGCAGCTGTAGTTTCTCTTCAGACTACCCACATCGCTGAGGATGGTGCCGGCGTATCGGAGCTGTCTGAGGAGAGGATTCTCTGTGGCCGGCAGCGTGTTGTAGTCGGCCTGTGCTTTGCCCTTCTCGTACTCCTTCTTGTATTGGACCTGAAAAAAACAAACAAAAAACACAAAGAGTTCAGCTCAGGCTGGTTCACGCTGACTCGTATGACGCGACGGCGGTGGAAAACCCCGCTGCATGTGTCTTTATATTCTTTGATAAAATGACGCATGTGTGCATGAATGTGTGGGTGGAAGTCTGATATGTTGCACTTTGTTGCAGTGGCATTGAATTTAAATGTAGGTCTTGTGTTACAGCGCGTCCCTGCGTCAGTGTGTTGACTCACACTCTGCTCTGAGACACTCTGCTCTATCTGGAGCTCTAGGACCTGTAATAACACTCTGATGTCCTCTGTGTGGACTCACTCTGCTCTATCCGGAGCTCTAGGACCTGTAATAACACTCTGATGTCCTCTGTGTGGACTCACTCTGCTCTATCTGGAGCTCTAGGACCTGTAATAACACTCTGATGTCCTCTGTGTGGACTCACTCTCTGCTCTATCTGGAGCTCTAGGACCTGTAATACTCTGATGTCCTCTGTGTGGACTCACTCTGCTCTATCTGGAGCTCTAGGACCTGTAATAACACTCTGATGTCCTCTGTGTGGACTCACTCTGCTCTATCCGGAGCTCTAGGACCTGTAATAACACTCTGATGTCCTCTGTGTGGACTCACTCTCTGCTCTATCTGGAGCTCTAGGACCTGTAATAACACTCTGATGTCCTCTGTGTGGACTCACTCTCTGCTCTATCTGGAGCTCTAGGACCTGTAATAACACTCTGATGTCCTCTGTGTGGACTCACTCTGCTCTATCTGGAGCTCTAGGACCTGTAATAACACTCTGATGTCCTCTGTGTGGACTCACTCTCTGCTCTATCTGGAGCTCTAGGACCTGTAATAACGCTCTGATGTCCTCTGTGTGGACTCACTCTCTGCTCTATCTGGAGCTCTAGGACCTGTAATAACGCTCTGATGTCCTCTGTGTGGACTCACTCTCTGCTCTATCTGGAGCTCTAGGACCTGTAATAACACTCTGATGTCCTCTGTGTAGACTCACTCTGCTCTATCTGGAGCTCTAGGACCTGTAATAACACTCTGATGTCCTCTGTGTGGACTCACTCTCTGCTCTATCTGGAGCTCTAGGACCTGTAATAACGCTCTGATGTCCTCTGTGTGGACTCACTCTCTGCTCTATCTGGAGATCTAGGACCTGTAATAACGCTCTGATGTCCTCTGTGTGGACTCACTCTCTGCTCTATCTGGAGCTCTAGGACCTGTAATAACACTCTGATGTCCTCTGTGTGGACTCACTCTGCTCTATCTGGAGCTCTAGGACCTGTAATAACACTCTGATGTCCTCTGTGTGGACTCACTCTCTGCTCTATCTGGAGCTCTAGGACCTGTAATAACACTCTGATGTCCTCTGTGTGGACTCACTCTCTGCTCTATCTGGAGCTCTAGGACCTGTAATAACACTCTGATGTCCTCTGTGTGGACTCACTCTCTGCTCTATCTGGAGCTCTAGGACCTGTAATAACACTCTGATGTCCTCTGTGTAGACTCACTCTCTGCTCTATCTGGAGCTCTAGGACCTGTAATAACTCTGATGTCCTCTGTGTGGACTCACTCTCTGCTCTATCTGGAGCTCTAGGACCTGTAATAACACTCTGATGTCCTCTGTGTAGACTCACTCTCTGCTCTATCTGGAGCTCTAGGACCTGTAATAACTCTGATGTCCTCTGTGTGGACTCACCCCGCTGGCAGCGATGCGAGCCTTCTTGTTGGCGTCATAAACGGGCGTGTCCGTTTGCATGAAATAGATTTGGTCTTTGTTGTCCTCGTAGTCTTGCGTGTATCTTTTCTGCAGGGAGGAAAGGATCAGGACAGTGAGATGCAGTTAAAGTTATAGCGTTCAGAAAACCTTCAGGTGGAAGTCGGCTCTTACGCTGCTGAAGTTTTCCATCGCCACCCTGGCAGTCGCCACGTCGAAGTACGGCGTCTCGCACCATTGACCCTTCACGTTCTTATTGTAATCTTCCTTGTATTTAAGCTGTGGAAAACAAAAAAAAACAAAATAATAATAATGGCGTAATAAAGCCAGTTATATTCACTGTGGTGTTTAAAGGAGGCAAACGTCTGATTGAATGCAGAACTTGTTTTCGCCATCATTTAAACGCAGAATCAGTCAGAGACAGAAGGAAAGTTTGAGCCTCTCAAATTAGATTTCCCTGAGAAGCCCTGAGGTTGATTATTCTCCTCTGCACTTATCATTAATAGACACATAGACACATTAAACGCTTACATCACTGCGCTGGTCGTTCACTCTCCTGGCCAGCTCCACTTCAGGAGGATCAGCCAGCGAGGTGTACTTCGCCTTACGCTGATCGTGACCCTTCTTGTAGCGAATCTGCAGACACACACACACACACACACACACACACACACACACACACACATACACACATTAGGAGTTCAAATTGACTGAGGTGGGTACATCTTCAACATCAATAGCTGAGCTTAGCACACAGATCGTATCGACTGGTGACATCAGCAGAACAGGTTACACGCTAACGACCGTTTTAATTTCCTGCAATGTGAGTGAAAATAACTACATGTGATAAATCTGACTCAGCACAAAATAAACAACATTAAAGACGGAGACAATGTGCTTGTTGATGTTGAGGTAAAGTCACAGCTACTTAGATATTCTACATTGTTTCAATGTAAAAACAGTCATTCAAACAGTTTATCATACGGATCAAATCCTCTATCGTGCTATGTTTGCTGAACACAATATCAATATACGGTGTGTATGTTGTGTTTTGGTATTCCAGATGAATAAACCAGATGTGAGAGTATTCTTCACTCTCCTTCTCACTGAGGATAATAAAAGCCAGTTATATTATATTATATATATTATATATTATATTATATTAAGGAGAGCGCTGCCGCAGAATAAACGGTTCAGCAAACTCTCTGCCAGCTGACAACATTCTCATAACGTACATTCTCACATCACCAAACCCTAAAATTGTTAAAAGCTTTTTCACAAATATTATGTTTTTGTACATTATTTGTACAATTTCTGGAACAAAACTACGTCTTGTAAAAACTGCACAGCTCTTCCATGTTTAAGTCAGATATACTGTAGATATTTTATAGTATTTTGTCTTTAATTTTATCGTATTTTTCTTCTATTCTATATTTATGTGTCTTGATTTTTGCAATACTTGCTTTTATTTGGAATTACATTTTTATTACAATTTATTTAAAAAAATGTTTTTATTATTTATTTATTTTAAATATATTTTATTTTAATTTATATTAACTTCATTTAATTTTCTCTTACGATGTTTATGTTATGCACCAAAACACCAAAGAGAATTCCTTTTACGTGATGACCTCCTTGGTAATGAACCCGGTTGTGAAGCTGGTTTGAAGCACACCGGTCTAACGTCTGAAGGCTTCGCTGGCTGCAGGTGAACTCTGGTTGTCCTCCGTGAACTCAACTTACATCACTGAGGACCTCCTGAGCTTTGGCCACCCTGCGCAGCTCGGGGCTGTCGCTGTACGGGTAGAACATGGTCTTCTCTTCATCCCAGAGCTCCGTGTAAAGTTTCTGAACAAGGTGTAAAACAAGGTGAATGCATTTCTTTGTATTAAACAAAGCATCAGATGTTATTTCTGCCGTCAGAACGTTGTCTTTACTTTGCTGTAGTTAGCGGCGTTCTTCACAGCCAGAACCAGCTCAGGAGCATCCGGAGGCAGCAGGTACCGGTCCTTCGTCTCGTCCCACTTCTGTCTGTACAGAACCTACGAGAGACGAGCATCGGTGTTAAACATTGAGACGCTTCTGCTCCTCTGAGTCTACGTTCAGGTGACTCACCTTGCTGATCAGTTCGGAGACGCGCTTGACGTGGGCGACCTCTCTGGCCTGACCGTCGTACAAGCTCGTTGTCCGAGCCTTATTTCCCTCCATGCGGTATTTAACCTGAAGGCGATACGTGTTGGTTATTATCATTCACGACGAGAGAAAATCCACCTTTAGTGTTTAGTTTAGAGTTCTATTTATAGCTTTATCTGAAACCGTTATAATACGTTTCAAATCATTTACAGTGCAGCCGTTTCATCATTCAAAACCCACTATGATAAAAAGGATGGGTTGATTATTTATCATTATTATTATTATATTTTTTAAATGTTTCTTTCTTTTTTTGTATAAAAGAAAACACCTAAATAAATAAATGTAAATGTGTCCTTTATGTTCATTGTAATTCATTGGTCTGTTAAATGAATAAACACATTTATCAAAACAATATATATAAATAAAAAATTAGTTTAGCATGTCTGCTCTATTGCTGACAAAGAATAATTTAATTTAATTTAAATCAGCACTATTTTAATAAGCCTCTGCCCTCAGCCTTGACTCTCAGGCGTTATTATTACCTCGCTGAGCTGCTCCTGGGCCTTCCTGATGCGGATCATTTCAGGAGAATCAGTGATGATGGCAGGAGGATTCCCTCTGGTCATGTCGTACGCATGCCGGTATTTGTTCTGTCGAGAAGAGCCCAATAAACTTAAATACAATTTAAAAACAACACTGAAATAATCCACCGTCGTTTACAGCTGAAGCAGACAGAAGAGATTGTTTTGACTCGATGCTCACGTGACTGTACTGCTCCATCATCTTCTGGCTGTGAGCCAGGTACGGAGTCATGAACTTGGAGGTGTCCACCTTCACCTTCTTCCTGACTTTCCTGGTGGGCAAGCCAGACTGGAGGAGGAGGAGGAGAGAGGAAACACAATCAGCCACCCGACTACCTGAAGAGGGCCTCGGCTCCTCCACGACAGGAAGGACAACGCACAACGAGGTGATCGTAGACACGACGAGGAGGACTCAGCGACGTGACAACAAAACAAACCGTTTCAGGTATTTTACGACAGTAATGTGAATTTGTTGATTAAATAACGATCTGATCGTGTCAAGATGAAGAGAAAACAACCTACCTATCACTCTAATAACTCAATGACTCAATGTGAAGACTTTAAAGGGAGAATAAGTCAGTAACAGATACAGGCGGTTGGGATAAAGGCATGAATGTTGGATGAAGAGCGACTGAAGGACGAACACAACAAGCAACAGGCGGTGAAGCTGAATGTGCGGTCACAAGCAGTTAAATGAGCTCAATGAAGCCATTTCTTCTGGAAGGTTTCATTCAAACAGAAAGCCGGTAGCACTATTTATAATGTGTTAAAAGCATATACGTATAATGTATTATTGTAGATTTTCAAGTATCATCTATATATTATAATTCCTATAGTTGTAACAAATTATAATCACTGTAACATATTTAAAACATTATAATGTGACTATAAGTAACTCTATGTGGTCATTGTTTGCTTAAAGTAAAGTGAATAAAATATAATTAAATCTATGCAAGAACACAAAATGTTGTTAAATACATTTTCTGTCTTTATTTCAATTAAACAATGACCACTTAAAGCAACTTAAAATCACATTATAATGCATTATAACAGTGATTATAACGCATTATAAAAAATATTATAATGTGTTACAACTATGAGAATTATAATACACAATGATCCTCACATTGAAATAATGTCAGTGACATGATGATGGTTATAAAGCATTAATAATATTTATGAGAGCTTATAACTGATTACACAGTGATATAAGCAGATTATAACACATTATAAGTGTTTATAATGCGTTCATGCAGAGGTTTAACTGATTTCTTGTAAACTTTTAAGGCTTTAACATTAAAAACGTGCCAACATCGAGGACAACAGGTGAAATAAGCAGACAGGTTATCTATGAACAGACATGCAGATGATGGGGGGGGGGGGGGGGGGGGGGGGTGCACCGCTGTACTGTTTGAACTGTTGTCTCTTGGGAGAGGAGGAGGTGCTTTACCTGGATCTCCTGAGAACTCGTGTGCTCAGTCGTCGTTGTCATCTGCTCGACATATTACAAATATAGGAAACACTCTGAGGTTTGACAGCTACCAGAACACGTTACGGGAGAAACAGCAACAGTATCTTTTGATTCATTGGATTCAGATTGAGGGTGATTTTTCTGCAGCTCTGGGGCACAGTTAACACCTCCGGTGTGACAAAGTAGGACGTCACTCTACACTGCATCGCATTAGTGGTTCTGTTCCGTCAAACGCCCTCAAGAAGAAGAGAGGGATCTTTGTCCTAACCTGTAATAAACCGGTGAACGTTACTGTAGTAAGACTGTAGTCTAATTAAGCCTCTATTGCACAGCAGGACAGAGAAGCATTGATATGCTCTGTTATATGAGCCTGAGTGCTCTAACTCTTTGAACCTGTCTATAAACACCAGACACTCACGTCACATTATATTTAGACCATTGTTGTCATCCAGCCCTGAAATGCAATCTATTGCTTTCTTTTACAGGGACAACAACTGTCTGGTTTTTTTCTTGTTGCTCAGCACGAAAATAATGCCAAAATAATGCCTGTTGGTTTGTTGCCTAAACCTAACTGTTGGTTTTGTTGTCTAAACCTAACTGTTGGTTCGTTGTCTAAACCTAACTGTTGGTTTGTTGCCTAAACCTAACTGTTGGTTTAGTTGTCTAAACCTAACTGTTGGTTTGTTGTCTAAACCTAACTGTTGGTTTGTTGCCTAAACCTAACTGTTGGTTTGTTGCCTAAACCTAACTGTTGGTTTAGTTGTCTAAACCTAACTGTTGGTGTTGTTGTCTAAACCTAACTGTTGGTTTGTTGCCTAAACCTAACTGTTGGTTTGTTGTCTAAACCTAACTGTTGGTTTGTTGTCTAAACCTAACTGTTGGTTTGTTGTCTAAACCTAACTGTTGGTTTGTTGTCTAAACCTAACTGTTGGTTTGTTGCCTAAACCTAACTGTTGGTTTGTTGCCTAAACCTAACTGTTGGCTTTGTTGTCTAAACCTAACTGTTGGTTTAGTTGTCTAAACCTAACTGTTGGTTTTGTTGCCTAAACCTAACTGTTGGTTTTGTTGCCTAAACCTAACTGTTGGTTTGTTGCCTAAACCTAACTGTTGGCTTTGTTGCCTAAACCTAACTGTTGGTTTGTTGCCTAAACCTAACTGTTGGCTTTGTTGTCTAAACCTAACTGTTGGTTTAGTTGTCTAAACCTAACTGTTGGTTTTGTTGCCTAAACCTAACTGTTGGTGTTGTTGTCTAAACCTAACTGTTGGTGTTGTTGTCTAAACCTAACTGTTGGTTTGTTGCCTAAACCTAACTGTTGGTTTTGTTGTCTAAACCTAACTGTTGGTTTGTTGCCTAAACCTAACTGTTGGTTTAGTTGTCTAAACCTAACTGTTGGTTTTGTTGTCTAAACCTAACTGTTGGTTTTGTTGTCTAAACCTAACTGTTGGTTTGTTGTCTAAACCTAACTGTTGGTTTGTTGCCTAAACCTAACTGTTGGTTTAGTTGTCTAAACCTAACTGTTGGTTTTGTTGTCTAAACCTAACTGTTGGTTTTGTTGTCTAAACCTAACTGTTGGTTTGTTGCCTAAACCTAACTGTTGGTTTTGTTGTCTAAACCTAACTGTTGGTTTTGTTGTCTAAACCTAACTGTTGGTTTTGTTGTCTAAACCTAACTGTTGGTTTAGTTGTCTAAACCTAACTGTTGGTTTTGTTGTCTAAACCTAACTGTTGGTTTTGTTGTCTAAACCTAACTGTTGGTTTAGTTGTCTAAACCTAACTGTTGGTTTAGTTGTCTAAACCTAACTGTTGGTTTGTTGTCTAAACCTAACTGTTGGTTTTGTTGTCTAAACCTAACTGTTGGTTTAGTTGTCTAAACCTAACTGTTGGTTTAGTTGTCTAAACCTAACTGTTGGTTTGTTGTCTAAACCTAACTGTTGGTTTTGTTGTCTAAACCTAACTGTTGGTTTGTTGTCTAAACCTAACTGTTGGTTTTGTTGTCTAAACCTAACTGTTGGTTTTGTTGTCTAAACCTAACTGTTGGTTTGTTGCCTAAACCTAACTGTTGGTTTGTTGCCTAAACCTAACTGTTGGTTTAGTTGTCTAAACCTAACTGTTGGTTTGTTGCCTAAACTTAACTGTTGGTTTTGTTGTCTAAACCTAACTGTTGGTTTGTTGTCTAAACCTAACTGTTGGTTTGTTGTCTAAACCTAACTGTTGGTTTGTTGTCTAAACCTAACTGTTGGTTTAGTTGTCTAAACCTAACTGTTGGTTTTGTTGTCTAAACCTAACTGTTGGTTTGTTGTCTAAACCTAACTGTTGGTTTTGTTGTCTAAACCTAACTGTTGGTTTTGTTGTCTAAACCTAACTGTTGGTTTGTTGCCTAAACCTAACTGTTGGTTTGTTGCCTAAACCTAACTGTTGGTTTAGTTGTCTAAACCTAACTGTTGGTTTGTTGCCTAAACTTAACTGTTGGTTTTGTTGTCTAAACCTAACTGTTGGTTTGTTGTCTAAACCTAACTGTTGGTTTGTTGTCTAAACCTAACTGTTGGTTTGTTGTCTAAACCTAACTGTTGGTTTAGTTGTCTAAACCTAACTGTTGGTTTTGTTGTCTAAACCTAACTGTTGGTTTGTTGTCTAAACCTAACTGTTGGTTTTGTTGTCTAAACCTAACTGTTGGTTTAGTTGTCTAAACCTAACTGTTGGTGTTGTTGCCTAAACCTAACTGTTGGTTTGTTGTCTAAACCTAACTGTTGGTGTTGTTGCCTAAACCTAACTGTTGGTTTGTTGTCTAAACCTAACTGTTGATTTGTTGTCTAAACCTAACTGTTGGTTTGTTGTCTAAACCTAACTGTTGGTTTTGTTGTCTAAACCTAACTGTTGGTTTAGTTGTCTAAACCTAACTGTTGGTTTAGTTGTCTAAACCTAACTGTTGGTGTTGTTGCCTAAACCTAATCTGAGGTTATGATCAAACATTTCTATATGGTTAGATACCGCTGGAAGAACACGTTTTATCTGATATTAGGAGAAGAACAATCTCATCTATTTATGGGGAAAGCCTCCTAAACCTCCGACTAGCTGATCCATGAATAGCCCGTCTAACTTACAGCCTGCCTGAATTACACTTCTCTACTCAGGAAGTATTTACAGGCACATCAGGTGGAACGTTTGGACCTGAAGCTGACCAATAATAACTTCAAATCTAGAATAAACCAGAGCTGCGAGAAAGAACATCTCAAATCCTTTTTTTGTGTAAGAGGCTTCAATATCTGGATCTATCAGACAGGAGAGAACCATAGGTGTGAATGAAACACGTCGCCACAAAGCAACGCAAACAGAAGCTCTCAGTGTTTCCATCTCTCTCTCTGAGTGAACGCTGTGACGTTAACGCGTTCCAACGAGTGTGATTTACAGCACAGAGGCTTCTCCCTCTCTCTCTCTCTCTCTCTCTCTCTACCTCTCTCTCTCTCTCTCTCCACTCCATCTCTCTGCCAATCTGCCGTAGATGTCCACTTCTAAATTTGTCCGGATGCCAGACAGAACTCTTCGCTCCGCCCCTCAATAACCTGAGGAGTTAAAGGGGAACTACGCCTCTCTTTAAAAAATTATTATTCCTACTGTCTGAAAATATGAACAAATGTAAACAACTCTCTCCAGAATCCAAAAATAAAATAACATTTTATTCCAGTTTGCTGCTCCAAGTGACTGGAATGAGTTGCAAACACTCACATATTCACAATATGTATATAATATATATTGTGCATATGGTGATGTTGTAAGTTTTGTTTGAGATTTTTTTCTTTGTTTTATTTTGTCTTGTATCAACAGGTTGTCATTGTAAACTGGTTCTCCATTGACTTATCTGGTTAAATAAAGGTAAATAATAACAATAATACATATATCATCAAGTATAAACTGCTGCATAGATATTGAATTGATAAAGATGTTATAGACGACACTGAGAGCGACCAGACTCTTCTCATTCTGTTTCATAACTTCAAGACAATGAAGCTCATTTAGGGATAAAAAAAGTAAATAAAACATGAATTGTGTACGAATACGCACGTACTCAAGTTCAACACACTCTTGTGTGTATAAACAGTAGCAGCATCTTTTCTGACGCACTGATCTGTGAGAATCCTAAAGTCTGAACTCATTTGAAAATATATAACGTAATAATATATAATAATAATAATATCACGTCCAGCAAAGTCAAATCTTACTCTTCAATTGAAGCGTTGTTGACGTTGCAGAGCTGTCAAGCCATCGTCTGTTATGAATTATGTCGTGACTACCGCATTGCATTGTGGGATATTGATGCTGGCTTCGTGTCCAGTGTTTGCATTACAGTAAGCAATGTGAGCACTATTGGTTTCATAATGAGGTTTCAGACATAATAAAAAAGATGTGCACATTACTGTTTAAGCGCAATTAATACAATTTTGGACGCAAACATAAAGAGCTGCAGGAACGAGTCCTGAATGGAAGAATCCTATTGGCTGTTTGTGGAGGAAACCAGTGATGATGACTTCCTGTTGGACTTCAAACATCCGTCATTCCTACGAGAATCTATCGTCTGTGGAGCAGCTCTATACGTGATGACACCACGTCTCTGCTTTCTGAGAGAGAGTAGCTCACGTCAATAAAACAACATGAAATTTAGGTTTTGTTCATTTTAATATGAAGAAAATATGACTCATGATCATAATGAGGTATAAAGTAGATCATTAGCAAATGAGTAAACTAGATCTATGTTTTGTTTTCTCATATACGAGCTGAACAGTCGTACGTATGTTTCTCCACATTCTGTAGATTGAATAAGAAGCCGTCCCACCGTTTACTCAAACAATGCAACTTTTCTCCACAGTGTAGATGAAAGCGCCAGTGAAATCAGAGTGTATTGATTTTGGTTGATGGGTTGTTCCGCTTGTTCCGCCTCCCAAACGATTTACATCTTTGCAGTAAAGATGGTAAATCTCTTTGACACAGTCGATATGTTATACGGGAGTTAAATGACGACTGATTGATTGGCAACACATTTGATTTGAAACCATTCAGACTCCCCTATAAGATATCAGCAATATTAAGTATGAAGAAATATATACGAGGCAAACTTTAATCCTATTTCACCAGGAAATATGAGATTAAGCTGTTCGCCTTCTGTTTTCACTCTTCCATTGGACACTGACAGGAAGACCTTCACACACATCAGAATATAGTTCAGACACAAAACGCTCTCTAGAAACATCCTGAACTCTCACGATCATGAACATGAGGTTCGATCATCTGGAGACAAATGTGACAGGTGAACACACAAACAGGTCAATTTAAACAAAGCTTGCTGAAACTTGTACACTCCTGAATTCTCTGTAATCCAATCTGCTCTATTTATGCTACGAGAGGAAGAAGATAGGTTAGACGAGCTGCAGATATCTGATGATCTGTTAAATCATATGCAAGAATACAATCTTGTGCATCTGGCTGTTGTCACTAGACTCCATTATATATATATATATATATATATATATATATAGGATGGCATGCGAACTACATATGATTTCCTGCCATCTTTACATTTATAGCACAACAATATCCCCGTAAAATATTCTGTCTTGAATTTGAACTAGTTTTGATTTAAGTGGCTGTTAAAGGCAATCCAGGACTCACAAGGTGTCCGTCTGAAACCGGATCCACCAGAAGAAGCTGTTCCATGAACTGCTGACTGGAGGGGGGGGGGGTCACTAACTTAACTATTCATAGGGGACTAGAACCTGCAGGTCCTGTATTTAACCTCAACTGAATCATTTCTCATTTTTGTAATCGTATTTAGGCTGGAAACAATCAAAGATAATCAAATACAGACAACAGTGAGAAAACTTCCACTTACCTCTTCCACAGTCTCCTCCTCAAACTCCTCATACTCCTCATACTCCTCATACTCCTCCACAACTTCCGTCATTTTGAGACGGATTTAGAGGATCTGCGCAAAACACAGATAACATTTATTATTCATCATTTAAACTGTGAATGAACAAAGTTCAGAAGTTAACGTAAATGTTCCATCAGTAGCATCGAATCACACGCGTCAGACAGCTTATCCCGGGGCTCAGACCAGAGATCAGACAAATGCACCCGTGATATTTTAGGACGCGGCCAGTCATCCCCCCACTGCTGAACCCAGTTACCCCGATTCAAAAATAGGAGATAATACACAGCAACCGCATGCTCGAAAAAAAATACACAAAACACATTGATGTTAAACCAACAGTGTGTGTCGTACCAGCGAAAGATTCCCGCCGTATTTTCCTGACAGTAAAAAAAAAAAAAGCCTCACTTTCCATCCACTAGGGTCTCAAACTGAACCGCCTGAATCCTAAAAGCAAAGTGACAAAAGAAGTGTGTGAAACACCTCACAAAGTGTAAATCAGTAGCTGCAGATTAGGAAGGTGAGACACATTACAACAGGCCCGTGAATGTGCGACAGCCACAACACAGCTCAGAGGAGCTGAAGGTTGGCGACAGCTGCCCAGCAGAACTTCAGCTATTTGACATGTAAGCTAATGCCGCAGCCTGATTGGTTGACTCTGTTTAGCAAACGGTGGGGCCAATGCCTTCTGAGGCTGCAGGTTAAATATAGGATGGCATACTAAGTACCTTTTTTAGCACTTCATTACCCTCTCTTTAATTCAAAAGGCAATTTTCTCTGTACAATAATAAGAGAAATAGACGAAAGGGCAAAAAAAAAGCTCGACAGGTGTTGAGATTTCAGAGACAAGGCCGCTGCTGGAATTTCAGATACATCCAAAGAAAAAAGAGAGGCCTGGTTTCATCTCGTTGGATTCTTGCAGATCTTGATTGTTGGGTTATTCCTTCAATGTGCAGCAGAGCCTTTACACTCTTTATCCCTCAATCAGCTGGATCCAGATGGCAGCAGAGGACGGAAATAACGGACGTCCGAGCAGATGGAAAGCCATGCAAGTGTGTAGAAATATGGATATTGAAGGGTTTTTGGTTTTCCTTCTTTTGCTTTCTTACCGGTTATACAAAGTTTAAAGGTCTCCCAAGCCGCCAAAGTCTTCCCTGCTTCCCTCCAGAGAAACACCGGGCGACAGCACACAGCTGCGATTTCTACCCAGGTTATCATGTGGCCGACTCAGCCAATCACAGGCCGGCGCTCTCAGGTTTCAGGATCTAAATATACCTAAATGATCCCCTCAGAAATGAGCACCTGTCAAGGCGAATGCATCAGCGGTACGGTTATGAGGAAGGAACGGAAAGCACAAGAAGAAAAGAAGGGTCAACCCCGACTACCACAGCAGCACTCTGTGTGAGGGGGTGTGTTGACAAATGCTAGCTTGTTTTGTGTTTTCTTTTTTGCAAAAGGTTTTGGAAGCAGGTGTGATCTGTGAGCTGAAGACCCAGCAGGGCTGAGAGCCAGACCTGTTGAGGTCATCTGTTAGCTGACCCTGAGCTGGTCCTCTCTAGAATCAGGTCAACATCAACCTCAAGGAGGTTTGATGACTCTATCTAAAAGAAATGAGGTCTGACAAATCACCAATGCCCCTTGGATTACAGACAAAGCCTGTAAATGAATAATGAGTCAACCCACACAAGTCTTGACATTTGCTTTGACATGACATGATACATTTAGAGCAGTAGAGAGGAGAGGAATTGAGAAGAGATGAGATTGAGGAGAGATTGTAGAGGAGACAAGAGGAGAGATCGTAGAGAAGAGATTGTAGAGGAGAGATTATAGAGGAGAGATTGTAGAGAAGAGATTGTAGAGGAGACAAGAGGAGAGATTGTAGAGAAGAGATTGTAGAGGAGACAAGAGGAGAGATCGTAGAGAAGAGATCGTAGAGAAGAGATTGTAGAGGAGACAAGAGGAGAGATTGTAGAGAAGAGATTGTAGAGAAGAGATCGTAGAGGAGACAAGAGGAGAGATTGTAGAGAAGAGATTGTAGAGGAGAGATTGTAGAGAAGAGATCGTAGAGGAGACAAGAGGAGAGATCGTAGAGAAGAGATTGTAGAGGAGACAAGAGGAGAGATTGTAGAGAAGAGATTGTAGAGAAGAGATCGTAGAGGAGACAAGAGGAGAGATCGTAGAGAAGAGATCGTAGAGAAGAGATTGTAGAGGAGACAAGAGGAGAGATTGTAGAGGAGAGATCATAAAGGAGACAAGAGGAGAGATTGTAGAGGAGAGATCGTAGAGGAGACAAGAGGAGAGATTGTAGAGGAGAGATCGTAGAGGAGACAAGAGGAGAGATTGTAGAGGAGAGATTGTAGAGGAGAGATCGTAGAGGAGACAAGAGGAGAGATTGTAGAGAAGAGATTGTAGAGAAGAGATCGTAGAGGAGACAAGAGGAGAGATTGTAGAGAAGAGATTGTAGAGGAGAGATCGTAGAGGAGACAAGAGGAGAGATTGTAGAGGAGAGATTGTAGAGAAGAGATCGTAGAGGAGACAAGAGGAGAGATTGTAGAGAAGAGATTGTAGAGAAGAGATTGTAGAGAAGAGATCGTAGAGGAGACAAGAGGAGAGATCGTAGAGAAGAGATTGTAGAGGAGACAAGAGGAGAGATTGTAGAGAAGAGATTGTAGAGAAGAGATCGTAGAGGAGACAAGAGGAGAGATCGTAGAGAAGAGATCGTAGAGAAGAGATTGTAGAGGAGACAAGAGGAGAGATTGTAGAGGAGAGATCATAAAGGAGACAAGAGGAGAGATTGCAGAGGAGAGATCGTAGAGGAGACAAGAGGAGAGATTGTAGAGGAGAGATCGTAGAGGAGACAAGAGGAGAGATTGTAGAGGAGAGATTGTAGAGGAGAGATTGTAGAGAGATCGTAGAGGAGAGATTGTAGAGGGGAGATTATAGAGGAGAGATCGTAGAGGAGAGATTGTAGAGGAGAGATCGTAGAGGAGAGATCGTAGAGGAGAGATTGTAGAGGGGAGATTGTAGAGGAGACAAGAGGAGAGATTGTAGAGGAGAGATCATAGAGAAGAGATTGTAGAGGAGAGATTGTAGAGGAGAGATTGTAGAGGAGACAAGAGGAGAGATTGTAGAGGAGAGATCATAAAGGAGACAAGAGGAGAGATTGTAGAGGAGAGATCGTAGAGGAGACAAGAGGAGAGATTGTAGAGGAGAGATCGTAGAGGAGACAAGAGGAGAGATTGTAGAGGAGAGATTGTAGAGGAGAGATTGTAGAGAGATCGTAGAGGAGAGATTGTAGAGGGGAGATTGTAGAGGGGAGATTATAGAGGAGAGATCGTAGAGGAGAGATTGTAGAGGAGAGATCGTAGAGGAGAGATCGTAGAGGAGAGATTGTAGAGGAGAGATCGTAGAGGAGAGATTGTAGAGGAGAGATCGTAGAGGAGACAAGAGGAGAGATCGTAGAGGAGAGATTGTAGAGGAGAGATTGTAAAGGAGAGATTATAGAGGAGAGATCGTAGAGGAGAGATCGTAGAGGAGAGATTGTAAAGGAGAGATTATAGAGGAGAGATTGTAGAGGAGAGATCGTAGAGGAGAGATTGTAGAGGAGATCGTAGAGGAGAGATTGTAGAGGAGAGTCATCATTGTCTTCTTTAACTTAGAATGAGTCCTTCATATCTACATTGAGAGCTCGTCCTGAAAGCTACGGTCAAATCTTCTATCGATACAAAAGTATTTCCTCATTCAATTTAGAATTTAAGTTCAAAATGAACACAACAGTTTCAGGTGAGATTATAGAGAACATGAATAAGTGAATATTTCCAGCTATACACTCACTATGTTCACATGCACACAAAGATTACTTTTAGTTTGATTTAACTAAGTTTAATCAGATTCACTGAAAGATTTGAGTCAGTGTGTGCTTGATATTATCAATTTATATATATATAATATATATATTTTTAATCACAATATATTGATACTGCCCTGTATTCACTGGCTTCATCTTAATTAAATAGCTGGAAGTATCAACACCGTTCTAACTGATAGAAGAGATCTTTGCAGGATACTGTTATCTCTGATGACGGTCCTTTAGACCGAAAGCTCAAATAAAGAGAACTCTGCATTGATGTAAGTGAGAGGATTCCTCTTCTATCAGCATAACATATACTAGAGGAACAACACTCAGCCTCTGGTGGGTCAAAAAACAAAAAGAAGCTACATTTCAAAGCAGTGGAGCAGACTGCTATCAAAGTATATTAGGTACAAAAATACATCAAGAACTATTTCTAGATGACATACGCTATATATACACGTTTGAGGTCAAGTGGCAGCTATATGGTTGATTTATGAATGAAGAGGCAAACACGGCATCAACTTATCAAGACTTGAGAGAAAGAATGAATGTTGTACCATGTATTTACACGTCCGTCTCCTCAGAGGATGAGCTTCTATCTCTGTGGTACGTCAAACCTCTGCTCTCCCTCTTTGTGCCAGGAGGCAGAAAGATGGACAGCAGCAGCTGAGTGTCTCTCTCTCTCTCTCTCTCTCTCTCTCTCTCTCTCTCTCTCTCTCTCTCTCTCTCTCTCTCTCTCTCTCTCTCTCTCTCTGTGTGGACTGGAGGGCTGGTAACGTTTCCTTGCTGCTGGGTCCTCAGTAGCAACATCACTGCAGCTTTTTTCTTTTTAAATCTCATCTAATCTGCAAAACTGAAAAAGTGGTCACATTTTAAAGGAGGATTTATATTGAAGGCTATATCTCAAAACCAACCCCATCCACGCACATGAAGCCAGTGCTTTAAGGTTCAGAGGGGGGGTACATGATGCTTAGTCACTGGAAAAAAATGACTGATGAGCGGTGGGACCAGAACCCGACAGCTGCAGGATAGACACCCGAAACATAAACACGAACACTGGTTAAGCCGAGCGCACCAGCACCTTAGGAAACAATGCATCTAGTGAGGTAAGAGGCCTAAAACGAGCGATTGGTCAGATCACAGAATGACTCTGCAGGAACAGGATATGTTGTTGTTGTTTACAATCCAGACAAACACACATATCTGCACTGACCTTTTCTAGCTCTATAAGAAGAACGTGATGTCTTGGGTCAGTTAATGCTGGTGACCAAAGGCTAACAACTTTATCTTTTGTGTGCCATTAGAAATATTAACTACAATCACATCTTTGGGTCGATTTTAGTGTCTAACACCATCACTGAAAATAAACTGAGGACACACAGGTCTCATGTCCTGAACTGTGGACACAAAACTTAAGAGTTTCAACGAATTATCATAGAAGATAAGCTTTTTTTCTGGGTATTATTTGGTGCACGACTTGACTGAAAGCTATTCACAGATCAGACAATTTTAAAGTCGTTGGGAAAAAAGATATTCAAGCTCCACCACAGACTGTTTATAAGTAGACGTAGTCATCGTGACGTCTCTCGTTGGTTTGTGGACGTTTTGAAGCCTTGAGTTCGATGATTTCGCCGGTTGCCATCTTGTTTATTTTTTGCAACCAGTGAACAGGAAGTGACCATATCTGGACTGAGGAGTGACGTAGAGACGCCGTATACGTCTCTGGTAGAGACCTGTCAATCACTGTGTAGCCCCGCCCCTAAAGCGTCCCCTGCTTTATGGTCTGTGTGACTCTAAATGGACCATCATTTACTAAATGAACATCATGCTGTATTGAAGAAGACTTGAAACTAGAGATTGAGACCATAAACTCATGTTTACAATGTTTACTGAGGTAATAAATCAAGAGAGAAGTAGAGTCATTTTCTCATAGACTTCTATACAACCAGAGGAGTCGCCCCCTGGTGGACACTAGAGAGAATGCAGCTTTAACACATGAAGCTTTATATCTATATACATCCAGAACCAAAGGTTGCCGCCTGGTAAACAAGTCAACGTTGGCTTCTGGTTTCACACGGGACATGAACAGCGGTCTCCTGAGTGACAGTCCTGCGTTTTTAGATCCTGGACACTAGAGAGAATGCAGGTTGAAGACGCTTAAAATCTGGAGCATCCACTACAGACACTTCTTAGGACTTCCCGCAGTTCTTCTTGCTGCTGCTCTGTCGCCATGTTCTCTCCCCTCTTTAGCTCCCGCTGGTTGACGTAAAACGAATCGGGAAAACTCACCACAAACACAAACACTCCTGTGAAATACTGAGAGCCTTTTCTGTCAATCAGCATTGTGTGAACTCGTTTGGCTTCAAGTCTCATCTTGTGATCTTCTTCCTGTTAGCAGAAGGCATTGTGCTCAGTTGTCCTGGGAAGCACATGATCTTCACTCATTTGGACTTCTTGTGTTCATTCATTTAAATCTCCACCCTTATCAATAAGCTTTTGCCCTTAAAGCAAAAATGTATTTAAAGTTAAAAGACGGTGAAAAACCAGCTGCAGGGTGATAGTTATCTGTGGCACTAATAAAGGAGGATCTCATCTTCTTTTATCTAGATTACACGGTCGTAAGATTCAAAGTGAAGAAAATGATCATCAATGCTCACATTGAAGCCGTCTGCTCAAAGAAAAGCATCCGTTCAAATACTTAAGATCTGTGTTCAGGCTGTTAAATAACACAAATAAAATAATGAAATCAACCACACGTGGGACTCGTCCAGCTGGAGGTAGAGCAGTTAGCTTACTTTGTAAAAACAACTTCCTCATAGCAAAAGTACCACAGAGCTGATGAGTCAACGCGGTCGTAGCGGCGGCGACACAAACAACCGGAGGAGTTTTGTTTCGGTTTCTGTTGAGCTTTGTTTATCGTGACGTTGAGAAGACGAGTTTAACCGGCCATAAACGCCATAAATCAACCTCCACAAGGAGGAAATATAACCAACTGTAAACTCATACACTACTTTATCACCTTTACGTGATTACGTCATTTTCTGGCACACACATCTGGGCTTCACACCGCCGATAATGATCGAGGCTTCAGTGCTACGCTGTGCTTTTCTTATCTCAACCACTCACTGCGAGCTGCTCGGTCTCTCCTCTTCTCCCTGAATCCCTCGTCTGTCTTAACTCTGAATGTCTCTCCTCTCTACTCCTGAAGCTGCTCATCACGCTCCCTGAAAAGCATCCGGCACCGTGAGCTCATGTGACACATTCAGCCCACTAAAGGACAACAAGAAGTGACGTTACACAACAAGAAACTCATTCACGACACGCTGCGATTCACCTGAAACAGATAAAAACACTTTATTTCACTGATTATTCGTAGGGACTGAAAAGAAGAGGGCATGTTGTGATTTTTTACCCTCCTTTTTCAGCATGTTTTTTTTCAGCCACCATTAACCGTCATCACTCCAACATTCTGCATCAGGCACCACGTTAAAAGAGAACACTGGACTGTACACACGGGAGGGAGGGGGGGGGGGGGGAGGCAATCAAAATTGCCACAGCCAGTCTGGCAATACTGCAAGGCCACCGTGGGCTGGAGTCCCACACAGCTGGAGAACAAGTCCACGTACAGTTCCACGTCAGACACTTATGCCGACGTCCGTGTTTTTGCTGAAAAAGGAAAACCGTGCACACATTTCAGTTTAAATAAGTTGAGTCTTGTTGTTGTCCTTCAGTAAAAAAGGTCTTTTTTTTCTTTTTTGTTGTTGTTGTTCCGAGTTCAAGACGTCTTTTTTGTAAAATAAATTATCCCAGAAGAAAGTGACGTCCTGGCGGTCGGTCCGCCCACGTCAGCGCGTCACAGGAAAGAGGAGAGGGCCGTCCGTCAAACCTCCGTCCTCCATTCAAGCTCACGTCTGGAGGCAGAGAACACAAAGAGCGAGGGAGCACTCTGGAGCAAAAGTCAAAAAGGTCATCATCTCACGCGCAGCCGGGACATCATCCACTCCAGACCCTGGCACAACCTGGAGGAGGACGAGAGGACGGGAGACGGGCGTTAAGATGAATTAATGGCAACGTTTCTTCTCACATAAAAGCACAAAGACGCGTTTCTTTACAGTCTAATAGTAATAAGGTTCAGCATGCATGTGATCCGTGGATTAATGACAGTTTAACCATCACAGCATGAAATAAAGTTTCACTGACTCAGTAGAACATGTTTCTAGTCTCTGATCTCTGATCATGTTTCATTGTAAACAACCAATCAGAGGAGAGCTAGTAACGTTAGCAGCACCGCTAACGGCTAACCAACGGAGGTTCATTCAGTGACATCATGATGCCTTCAGGCTCTGCTCAGTGAACATGAGTACTGGCTGAAGGTACATTATAACGTTATCATGATGTGTTCACATGTAGTCTGTAAAATGTAGTTTTGGTGATGAACTTGAATAAATCCAGTAGTTTGAAGGAGATGTTTTAATATGTTAATATGCATCATGAATGATCGGCAAGATCTCTAAGAGTTATATTTGCTTCCTTTCATATTGTCTGCTGATCCGTTGCACCACTCCGGTCTAATATAACGAGAGTCAGTGATCAGTAAATGCAGTTCTCACCCCTCCCCAGTGAGGGCGCAGCAGGCCTGGATGTGCCACTGGTGGTCTTTGACGGAGGTGAGCTGGAGGCTCTGGGAGATCTCGGCCACCGACATGCAGCCTTTCACATCCTGCTTGTTGGCAAAGATCAGCAGCCCGGCCCTTCTTAAATCCTGGAGGACGGATGAGAGACGGCGCGAGAGGAGAGGGTGAACACTGAACACTTCCAAGCTTCATTTATAACGTCGATATTCAAATTCTAAACGGTTCCCACTCTTTTCCTGTGATAGTCCAGCTGGTGTGACAGACGAGGATCAAACGATACACAATTTAATGGCTTTTCTCTCGTGAATTACATTAATAATTGCTGCCTGTGCACCAATAACTCAATTCGTAGCCTCTAATTTTGCCAACTGATAAATCTAACCTGAACCTTCATCCCTACATGTAGGTTTATTAACTGACTCTTCATCAGCTCATCACAGCATACGTCAGCACCTTAACTAGTAATATTAAGTCTAATCACAAACACCGTGAGCTACAATACAAACGTTTGTTCATTTTCATTTTACCTGAACAATGTAGAGAGAAAAGTACCGTTAGCCAGTATTTAGCTAACACCATAGGCTGTATATATTATAAACATGAAATAAACCATAAACATTTATATGAATACATTTAAATAAAAGTCTTTAAGAATCATCATCATTCTTCGTGATACTCACTTCATGTGCGAGCATTCTGCAGAGCTCCTCTTTGGTCACGGAGATCCGTTCTCTGTCGGTGCTGTCGACCACCACGATGACAAACTGCCCACAGATAACGAGACATAACGGAGTTAATGAGTCCGTGTGATGGCACTGCATTCTAATAACGGGAAGTCTGCAGACAGTCGCTGGCATTTAACAATGTGGAAAAATCTGACTATATATCAGTTTATAGAAATCTATTTTAAACAAAACAACCTAAACAAACAATCTCGAAGCAGATGATTTTTAGATAAACACTTCTACCTATTTCAGTCAGATGCTGAAGGATGCACTACAAGTCTTTTTGAGCCAAGTGAGCCACCATAACCTGTTATGTACCTCTGTGTGTGTGTGTGTGTGTGTGTGTAGTACGTGTTCTCCATAACCTGTTATGTACCTCTGTGTGTGTGTAGTACGTGTTCTCCATAACCTGTTATGTACCTCTGTGTGTGTGTAGTACGTGTTCACCATAACCTGCTATGTACCTCTGTGTTTGTGTAGTACGTGTTCCACGATGACCGGAGGGACTCCTGGCCCCCGATGTCCCACATCAGGAAATGAGTGTTGTTGACCACGATCTCCTCCACGTTGCTCCCGATGGTAGGAGAGGTGTGCACCACCTCATTCATTGAACTACAACATACAGAACAAGGGGGAAAGAAAACATTCATAAAAATGACTTTATCCATTTATTAGACATTATGGATGGATAAACCTGCGAGCTGACTGAGTGCTATGTTTGGATACTCACAACTGGTATAGAATTGTGGTCTTGCCAGCATTGTCCAGGCCCACAATAATAACTTTGTGCTCTGAAAGGCAATAAAGACACTTTAAATAATTCACAGTGAACTCAGCCGAGCAATCTGTTTAACCCTGAGAGATGGAAAAGCATGTTTTCTTTAAACAATCCCCAAAACTACACTGCATCACAGCCGGAAGTTTAAAAAAAACGTCATCATTGTTAGATTTTCATCTTTCCGACGGTCATTGAACACATCGTGTGTGACAAACGCTTCAGTAAGAAAAGGAACCCGAACCTAAGTTTATAATTGTGATATTTCATCAACTACATTTTATTCTAATCTACATGTTCTCATTTAAAATCTCACCACTAATAAAAAAACATTAAAGTGTGAGCTCCTTAGTGAAACTATGACGTCATGATTGATTCATCTGAGACCAACAGTCATGTGACCACAAGAGAGGAGGAGCTCTGACTGAACTACAGGAAGTGAACACAGAGAGGAGAGGAGAGGAGAGAGGAGAGGAGAGGAGGAGAGAGGAGACAGGAGAGGAGAGGAGGGGAGGAGACAGGAGAGGAGAGGAGAGGAGAAGAGAGGAGAGGCTGAAAACATGTCAATAGTTTAATATTTATGTGGAGCCTACTTTTTTTCCAGGATTGGTAACACTTGTGGAGACTTATTCAAATGTTGGATATATAGATAAATGATCAAAGAAATTAAACTTGCATTTTCTTTCTTTTTGTATGATGTACGTCATTGTAACTGTGTTGTTCTGCACTAAAGACACGTTGTAGTTCTCGCTACTTCTAGTCGTGATGGTTCTGTTCATAGAGGAGCAGAACTTTATATTACAGAGGAACCACAGAGAGAACAATGTGACGGGAGCCAAAACAAAAAACACCCAAAACTGCTTTAGGGTTCAGAGAGTTTTGTGTTCAGCATTTAACCTTCAGTGCCATCGTTGTGTGGCTTCACACATCGAGCAAAGCTGAAAGTACTCTCACAGCTACAGATGAGATGGTGGGTGGTCTTTAAACAAGCCTGTACAGCAGCTGTGGAGATGACACACACACACACACACACACACACACTTTACCTGTGAAAAACACTGACAGGAAGTGACAAGTAGGATGACCTGCTATCTTGCTGCTGATACACTAAAGTGACAAGACAACAGTACGATGTCCTACGGTCAGGAGGAGGAACGAGGAATCAGAGCTCTGGTAATTTTCTACAAATCTTTTGTGACATTTATACTCTTCAACAGCACTACAGGCTCTTTTTAAATCGGTTGTTTCAGAACCTGTGACATCACAGAGGATACAAACGAGGAACAAAGACCGGTTGGTGTTTTTTAGCTATGACTAAAGTGGTTAAAACAAGAGGAACTACAGCGTGACCGAAAGAGATCAAGATCTTTCTGCTCCTAGACATGTTTTCAAAGTCTAAGCTTATCAGAAACATCTTCATGTTTGGTCTACAAGAAGAGAGACGCCATCACATCGAGGCCTGGACGTTAGGGATGCATTTGTCCTCCAGCTGAGGAGAACTCACAGAGCTCTAAATCTGAATCCTGAATCCTCATTTTGTGAGCTTGGAGCTCTCAAGCACATCAAATATTAACGTCAGTCCTCGTTGGTTTGTGGACCGACGTTATGAAGCCTCCAGTTCAGCAATTTCACTGCCACCATGATGTTTTTATCAACCAGTGAACAGGAAGTGAGCATATCTGGACTGAGGAGTGACGTAGAGACGCCGTATACGTCTCTGGTAGAGACCTGTCAATCACCGCGTAGCCCCGCCCCTAAAGCATCCCCTGCTTTATGGTCTGTGTGACTCTAAATGGACCATCATTTACTAAATGAACATCATGCTGTATTGAAGAAGACTTGAAACTAGAGATTGAGACCATAAACTCATGTTTACAATGTTTACTGAGGTAATAAATCAAGAGAGAAGTAGAGTCATTTTCTCATAGACTTCTATACAACCAGAGGAGTCGCCCCCTGGTGGACACTAGAGAGAATGCAGCTTTAACACATGAAGCATCGGCTTCACTCGGCAGAACCGGAGGTTGCCGTCTAGTTTTAACATTTTCCAAGTCGGTAGCGTTGTTTTTTTTAAGTACTGTACAGACATGTGAACTACTTCACTTCTAATGCAGCATTCTCGTGGAATCAGGCGGGTGGTTGATAGCAGAAGATGTCATTTTAGTAGACAATGGCAGGATAGTCAAATTAGGTGAGACCGGCAGATAATATCGGTAACAGTAGATGTCATTGCCGTCCAAATTTAAAGTATGTTACGTAGCTCCCTCACACAAGGAGAACGTTATTTTAATTTGCAATAGAATATAAGAGAAACCTGCCATTTAAAGCTGCATGCATTACTATAATAATAATAATAATGACATCAAATGACGTTTTGTTTGTTTTTCCCGATCCTTCCAGAAGGTGTTGTCCGTCTGCCTGATTCCATGTGAAGTTATTTATTAGTTATATATATTTGCCCAGCCTGGAATAGCTCCCTCGTTGAGCTACGTGGAAGGCCCAGAGCGTGTTGGGTACTTTTAGCTTATTGTCCAGAGAGCCTCGACTGATGAAAGCTCCGGCCGGCCAGCGCTCAACAGCAAAGCAAGTCTGACGGACGTTTGGGGCGAACACACGAGCACAGACGTCAGCTGGAATCTGAATGATGGGATGCTTCCTCACCAATCACAGCAGCAGCCTGTAGATCGAGGCCGACTGGTTCCTAAGCTTTCAGAGCCGATACATAAATAATCTGGATTCTGAAGTGTTCCAAAGCACACAGTGAGTGAAACACATTCACTGATGGAAGAATGAAGAAATGTGCAGCAATTCACTCCAGCTTCTCACAGACTGAAGATGAATAACTGATGACGTTTCTTCGGTGGGTTATGAATCAAAAAGAGTGCTTTTTATTAGTGGTTGTAGACTTTCTGTAATAATCCATTTAAAAGGTGTATTCCAGAAGTATACAAAGCTCCCTCACCTTTCCCGTCTGGAAACACACTTTAGGATTCAGAGAGATTACAGAAAGTATTGTGTGAACCGTGTTAAATAACATCTTCTGCTCCGTAAAAACACACATCACCATTTACAGTTTGGCTGCACCTGTTCAACTAAAACCTCATGAAAGCAGAGGAAGTGAAAGCAGCTGAAAAAGATAACAACTTTGGGCTTTTTTTTTTTTAAATCTACGCAACGGTGTCATGTTGAACCTGAAACCAAACAGCTGTGAGGACGAGGAGCAAAAACACACAACGCAGCAGACTGCTCACTACGCTGTCTGCAGCGGTTGGAGGTCAACAAGTCAGTTCTGTGCAGCTCAAAGATGCTTGAGAAGCAAAAAAACTTTACTTAAAAAAGGTCATGCAGCCTGTATACCTTCTAACTAAACCAATAAACAACCTTACACAGGGGCTGCTTGTGTGGAACGCCCATCAAAGACATTTACTGTCAAATATGACGAGAACACGTAGAACCTTCACACGTTAGAGGATGGAACTAACAGAACGTGGCTAATTTTGCCTGAAACAATGATTTTGAAAGTTTCAATGATCAACAATTCTCAAAAGGGATTATTTTCTGTCAATAAAGTTCGACGCACTGGAAGCTCTAACCTGCCCCGTACAGTAGTGAGTGTGTTCAGGTGTACCCCACCTGTTGCCCAATGACTCGGGATAGACCGGGATAGTCCCGAACACCCAGAATAAGATCAATGAAAACAGACAGGAAGCCATTATGTTGAATCCTTGAAGCCCTCAAACAATAAACAGTTGGAGAATACATAAGAAGTCCGTTCTGTCTGATCACATGCCCTCCTGCTCTCTGAATGGACCTCTGTGGTTCCACTGAGGGAGAAATCAATCAATCGGAGACGGACTTCCTGAGACTTGAAGAGGCAGCTGGGGCGAGATCCAGAGGTTACAATAAAAACCTTATAGTCCGGTGACACGAGGGTTTAAAGTCAAACACGGCTCAGAGAGGACCGTCTATTGATGACTAACCAGAGGAAGACGGCAACAGCACACCATCACAGCTTTCTGACAACGTTTATGTCCGAGAACGCAGTCAAAGGGATGTTTGTCCCACATTTTATAAAAGGATAATATAAGTAGGGTAGGCCTGCAACTATCAATTACTTTTAATTTATCAATTACTTTTTTGTTGGACTGTTAAATTAGGAAACACGCCCATCAGCTTCACATGATGTGGAGACTTCAGATGAATAAGCTCTGTTTATTAGTTACTGTATGAAACTCATTCTGTTACTAGCATCGTATGGACCTTTGTTGTACTCATTATTTAAGTTATCTGTTTGGTTTTGGAGACGTGTGAACTGATTTGTGGGTGTGTTGCTGACATTACACTGATGAATCTGATTTTAATGATTCATATCAATTACTCTTGTTTTAACTTGAAACACGCCTCAATGTGTCCAAACAAACAAGAATCTAAAGTCACTTTACAAACGGTACGAGAGAGAGAGAAGCAGCAATCCAAGGTAAATGTTTGACTAACGTGATGCAGTAAGTAAACGGCTAACGAACCTGTGTGTCACTCACATCGTACTGTTGGACAGAAAGACAGAAAGACAGCCTCAGCAGTATGCGAGTCCCACATGATCCACTGTCATGATGGACTAAAACAGGATGTTCAAAGTTATCCTTGTTTTGAGGAAGCAAATCAAAGTGTGAAATTATTTTTGGGGTTCACTGAATTGCTGACATTAGATTAAAAAAGGTGATGTGAAAATAACAATTATTTTACTGAATTATATCAATTATTTTTGGGATTAATTGTTCAAACTGTTGTCAGCTAATTGTCCCATGTGACCTCCTGCTACACGGTATTCCTGTCAGAGCATCACGAGCAGACAGCAGAGCGTAAGAAGGACTGTGGGTTACCTGTATAAGCTGACATCACACTGATTATGTGATTACAGTGCAAAAGTCAATGTGATTCATCCCTCGGTCCTTATTGGCCCTGTTCTTTGTGCTGATGTGGCTGCTTTCACTGTGCTCTGCCTGTGTAGCCGCCTCTCGTCAGCGTTCAGCACCACGGTGCTCATGTTACACACCGAGCGTTAGCTTTCTGTTTACGGGCTCAACGTCACGATCCAGGGATCCACCTGGTGTCACCTAACCATCAATCCATCCACAGAGACATAAATAATCTACGTTAATGCAGAACACGAGAGAGAGACAGAGAGAGAGAGAGAGAGACAGAGAGCGAGAGAGAGACAAAGAGAGAGAGAGAGAGAGAGAGACAGAGAGAGAGAGAGACAGAGAGAGACAGAGAGAGAGACAGACAATGAGAGAGAAAGAGAGAGACTTTTTTAATCCCACAAGGGGAAATGTGTTCGCTGCAGCAGCATCATGATACAGGTAAAGCAATCAAAGTAACAGAATAAAAAATAAAATATTGAGTATAAAAATGCACTATATATATATATATATATATATATACAATGAAATAGAATAATATTAAATTAACTAACTAGGCTTGTGTACTGTTATTGTTGAGTCCTGAGTCTGAAATAAAGTTTGTTTGATTGTTTGAATATAATACTTATATATTATTGTGTAGAATGTCGTATTTAAATAAAGAATAAATAAATATTATATGTACACACATTATATTTGTGGTATATCAAATAAAATATAAACGTAAAAAAAGAAAGACTTCCCTCAATGTGTATCTTGCTGTTCTTTGATCTTTATGTTTATTTTTTTTGTTTTTGGCACCAGGGAAACACAATCATGCTCATATACTGAGAATATTTATATAAAGAATAAATATATATCTCTATAGATGGATGACAATAAAGGAATGATCTAAACGACATTCTTCACCACTTTAAACGATAATAAGGTTAATCTACGGCTGGTTGGTGAAGCCTGCACACATATACAACAAGATAAGAACATAATACTTTAATATGAACGTGTAGAAAGCTGTTTATAAGCTAACATGAGTCTTTCTCTGCGGGCCTTCTCTTCACCACCTATAGCTCACACGTCTTCATGACAGTAACACGGAACCTGTCTTACCTTGGTGGTTAAAAAGCCTCCATAGCTTCGTGAACAGTATCCCCATGGCTGACGATGAAGCTTTCTGGTACCAAAACCGACCGCGTAGCTAAGCTAAGCTAAGCTAGCGTTGATGCTATTCAGGCGCTATCAACTTTAACCTAGCTAGCTAGCGAGCTAACTACACAGACGAAGAGCTGTCAAGGCTTTTAAGTACAACCGCCATACTTGTATTCATCTTAGTTATTTAATCCTAGTTGTGTCGCTGCCGCAGGATGTATTACATTTGAGTGTGACGGTTTTGTGTGCTCCAGGAAAACAAAACCCCAAAATCGGTAGCCGCGCTGTGGCTAGCTGGATGGCATCAGCTGGCTGTTGTATAGAGCATGCAAGTACGCATGCGCACGATTGCTAGTTGCTGTCAACCGTGCGCATGCGTACCTGCACACTGTCCTGTTGGTACAAATGATAAGCAAATCTAGGTGAAAAGTACAGCTGATATGGCAATAAAAAATGATATATATCAATAAATATGTATGATTTATACAACCAAAGAAGACGTTTAATCATCATATCATCTTTTTTGGAAGACTATATATATATATAAATATTATTATTTTATTTTACATATATATTTATTTATTCATATTTAAGTAAAATATATATGTATTTATATTTAAATAAATAATAAATAATAAACAATAAATGTATATCTATTATATTTATCATTTATAAAATAAAATACAAATTTCCAAAGAATAATCCTGGATGATAATTTACTCGTATTGACTGCTGCTGACAGAATATCCTCAGGGAAAATAAAACTGCTTTTACCATTGCACTTAACTTTTGTTTGCATTCATTTACGCTACCTGTATTTATATTTACTCTTCTCCTTCTGTTATTGCACTACATGTTTGTTGTTTCAAATGCTTGTGCCTTGTTCTGTATCTTGTTCTGTATCTTGTTGTTTTTGTATCTTGTTGTTTGAACTTCATGTTTATTCGTTCAACACAATTCTGCTCATCTACTGAACTGCACTGTATATAGATGGATGACAAAAAAATGTATCTTATTTGATCATTGTCGTATATTATATCATATTATAATGAATGATTATATTGAACTCAAACGATAGCTACATTGATGAATTACTTGAACTGCAAAATGCCAGAAATTCTCAGATTTCAGCTTTTTAAGTATTTGAGTATTTGATGGTTTTCTTCTGTGATACATCGATTTCTTTCAGATTAAAAAAAAAATATTATATGAGTTTTGTTTCCGAGACATATGAAGAAATAAAGACAAACAGGTGTGTGTGTATGTTTTTGAACAGAAACCAGTGCTATCCATACAACAGCATGAGGGCAGTTTATTTAATTACAATTGTAAAATGACAGTGCACACACATTTCTAATCAATGCATCATTCTCTCACAGGCAGTATTCAAATCTTTTAAATTGTTTTGAATCAATAAAAGCTACTCTGTGTGGCAGATAAGAGCAGAAGTCTCCTTCTCCAGAATCACTGAACACAATGACATCTCTGGCCTTTGAACGGAAACGAAGACGAGAGATTTCCAACAAATATTAAATTACAAGATACAAGAATATGTCATTTAAACGTATATTAATCCTGTATTAGCTGGCAGCATACAGGTGAATTCTTCTGATTAAAAAGGAACCGCTGTACATTTGAATGAAAGTAGCAAGTAAAAGACAAATGCAGCGCAGTCCTGCCCGAGTGCTTTCTGTGTGTTTCTCTCATTGGGAATCTTTAATGAAACTCAAATTGAATACAGTGAAGCTGAACATGTGGACGCTGGGGGGGGGGGGGGGGGGGGGGCTTTTAAATTGCTGTTTCATTAAACCTTTAATAATAAGTGAAAATGGAGGAAATGTATCTTTTTCATCAGAATTTGGAAGGTGATTGCAAGGCTGTGAAAGAAGAAATGAATGGAATGCTCTGAAAGTGAAACTTTAAATAAATTAAGGTTTCCGTCCGATTACTTTGACTGTATTTACATAAGGAAGCCCTCAATATACGTCACTCACTAAAATCTATCTCACATGAAGTCCTGCCAAACATGCCAAACATGCCAAACATGCCAAACAAAGAACATGCTGGCATGACCACTCCTGTGACTCTAGTCCCAGAAGTGTTCCTTCCTTATATATTAACAGCTTTATTGAAACAACTAAATCATACAATCTCGTCACAATTTGACACAACGCTCAGAATCAAATCCCCATCAGATGGGTGATAAACGCTACATCTGTCAGCACACTTCTAGGTCTAAAGGACCTCTCATTCCTGAGGTTTGGAGCATCTGCATGAGTTTTATATATTATGTCTTCATATGTTCATGACAAAAAGGGGTCACAGGGTAGCTACTGTATGAACCCCCGAAGAGAACACCACAACACCGTCCATGTGTGTCACTTCAAAAACAAAACGCGGAAAACTGGATTTGGGAAAAGGCTTCCACGGGATTATATGTTTAACACGGTGGCAAACAAACTTGTGGAGCGTTAAAGATGCGTTGCACTCTCCTCCTATCTGCTCCGGGACGCGTGCAAACATGTTCTGTGCTGACCAGACAGGAGATTAAATGTCTTAGTTTTATCGAATGTAAACACCGTTGATTCAACACAGTTTGTGAAATAGTCATGAAATGTAATCCATTGGTTTTGTTTACAAGGACGTCAATTATACGGTTGTTTTTAGGTTTAGGCAACAAAACCACGAATAAGGATCCTACTTGACTTTCTATTGGCATCATTTCTGTTCTGAGTGACAAGAAAATATTTGACAAGTCATGTCCCCGAATGCAGAACCAGTAGATTACATGTTGTGACTATTTCACAATCTGCAGTGATGCTGGGCTGGCTGACCACGTGGCTCTGGCTTGAGGCCAGTATAGCGGCCTGTGATCTCAGTCCTACCTGCCTGCTACTGTAACAGCTGAGAGGGTCCAGAAGAGCCAACGCCGCATCACCATCACCTGCTAGTGAACTTCTCTCACAGGCCACATCATGGGCCAGATCGGGTCCAGCAACTATTCTGCTCTTGTGCTACTTCTAGTCCATATTATTTAGGTTTGGCAGAAGGCCAAATGGAAAACGAGTTACTACACATCGACACGAGGTTGTTAAAGTCCAAATGAGTGTAGTAGTTCTGTTACAGCGAGAATGCCTTCAACTCTTCTGTCCACGGTTGTCGGTTTGAGAAAGACAAGCGGGCCGACGGCTCAGTGCCGGTGCCGGGAGTCCTGGCTGAAGCCGCCCGGGGACCCCCGGTCACGATGAGGCTTGTAAGAATCCTGGTAGGGGTCCTGGTAGTCCTCCTCCACCAGAGGCGAGTGGTCCCGGCTGTGCTGTGAGCCCGAGGACAGGCGGTTGCGGTTTTTCCGAGCCCGCTCGTTGTGGTAGTTCTCATCGGCGGGCATCAGGCTGTGGCGCTCGACGGGGGAAAGGTCGGTCGTCGTGTGGTTGCTGTTGCGGTTTCTTTGGGCCTGTTTGAGAGAGAAAACACTGATTTGGTAAACAGCTTAGCAGCAATATATACAGAAGCTGCCTGATTCATGACGTTAAACATGATACGACGTCGGCAAAAGGTTTTCTAAAGTATTGCAGAAATCAGATCGAATGTCTTCGTTTGATTGAATGTAAACACCGT
Source organism: Pholis gunnellus (assembly GCF_910591455.1). NCBI lineage: Eukaryota > Metazoa > Chordata > Actinopteri > Perciformes > Pholidae > Pholis > Pholis gunnellus. The sequence goes on from NC_136539.1 coordinate 23,641,357, forward strand.
TAAAATACAACAGTGTCACGGCATTGTCCATTGCTATAGTGTTCCTTTGGAACGACTTTTGTTTAGAGGCGACATTACTTTAAAAAGGAAAGATAGACTCAGGCAACAACACCACTTAGTTAGGTTCAGGAAAAACAAAATGTTTGGCCTTAAAATAACTACGTACAGTGAGGTTTAGGCAACACAACCAACATATGGTGAGGCAATACAACCACGTCATTAGGTTTACAAAAATGGTCTGTGATATAAGCAGTATAGCTAAAGCCATAATAAGTACTTGAAAGTGAAATACACTGTAAACAGGTTTCAAAGGTGGCTGTGAGAAAGTTGTTTCCTCATCGCTGTCAATGAAACGAAGATCAAAGATCAGCAGCTTTTATCACTTTGAATTCGGTTACAATGGATCCCACTGTCACATCATGTGTTTGAGGGCTTTCTCTCAGACATTTCGGGTTCTCCGGGGGCGGGGGGAGGACGGCACATGTTTTCAGTCCGGAATATTATGTTTACACAGAAATATTAATGATTTAAAATTAGATATGTGCATAAAAAACATATAATATCAGAGTAATGCGAGCAGAGACTATTTTGATAAACACCTGGTTTATTATCAAGCATTACTTTTCATTTTAATAATGAAGCTGTTTTGACAAGAACGAGTAAATAGATTATTTTAAACTACCTCTTGTGATGTGAGGCAAGGAAGAAGGAAACTTGCCTCACAAGACTCGTGAGGCAAGACTCCTTATTTCCTTAGTTCCTAAGTTTCCTTATTGAATTCCATCAATAACGAAACTGCAAACATTTTACAAGCATACGTCTCTGGTGTCGACCTGTCAATCACTGTGTAGCCCCGCCCCTAAAGCATCCCCTGCTTTATGGTCTGTGTGACTCTAAATGGACCATCATTTACTAAATGAACATCATGCTGTATTGAAGAAGACTTGAAACTAGAGATTGAGACCATAAACTCATGTTTACGATGTTTTCATTTGACAGGTTCACCTGAATGGCAGCAGGATACGGGGAGAGAGCGGTGGAGCCCAGGTTGCGTCCCAACAGCGGGTTGAGTGGCGTGCTGAGTGACGTGTGCGTAGCACGCCAGTACGCCTCCAGGTACTCCGCCAGGTGTTCACAGGCGTCTTCCAGCTGGTTCTCATCCAGAATAATATCAAACATCTCCTGTGGTGGGAGAGGAAGAGAAGGAATGAGAAGCTTCATGACTGCTGAAAAAAAAACTAAGCGGCTGCTGCGTTGTTCGAAGTTCAAAAGTTTGAAGTTCACTCACAGAAGGGCACTGTGATAGTTTCTCCGCCGCAACGAGCTGCACATTCAAGTGTTTGCTTTGAGATTTCCCTCTTGATTTGATCAGCCTCTGGAGGACCTGTGGCACATTAAAACAGGAGGAAAGCACAAGGAAATATCTTCAACTATGGATTAAACAACGGCTACCACGTCTACAAGTCACCCAGACTTCTCCCCACTGTGCAGATTACATCCCCTAAAGATACCACCTGCAGCTTTAAGACTAGTGCAGTGTTCTGGGTCTACCGCTGGGCCTCTTACCAGTTGGACGTGCCCAGAAAACCTCTAAAGTGAGGCAGCCAGGAGGATTCTGATTAGATGTTGAACCACCTTAGCTGGTTCCTTTTCAACCCGAAGGATCAGCGTCTCTACTCCGAACTCCCTCCAGATGTTTGAGTTCCTCACCAGCAGCAGAAGTCAACTGCAGTAAAAGAGCCGTGGCTCCTTTGAGCGGACAGTAAAGCCCGGCGTCCTGCCGTCCACTGTTTATTCAAAGTGCATCAACATTGAAAGCGTCACCAATTTGGACGCAATTAAAAGTGTCAAAAATAAATAAATGTAAAGAGTGTTGCTCTGGCGACCAGCATCAGGTCAAATCTCAACACACATTGGACAAAGCGCTCCCTCGGTTCCAGCGATACGTCTGCCAACTGTGCAGGAGCTCGGTATTAAAAAGACAAATAAAACAGACGGACAAAGAGCCGTGACGCTGTTTACACAGAAGTTGGTAAACTCTTCAAGTAAAGGCGTGGACCGGCCGTCTACCTCAAGGTGTAACTGTAAATCCTCACAACTTGAGAACTTGGTGTGGAGGTTAGTTTGCACACAGACTGTTCTCAGGGGACTCAAGTCTTTACACAACAGTGTCAATCTGGCCCTTTTCTTCATGACGAAATATATTTCACATCTCAGTGGCTCAGTGGAGGAGCGGGGTCGTCCTTCCATCAGAGGATCGGCGTGTCGATCCCCGGTTCCACTAGTCTATGTCGATGATGGTGAATGGGTATGAATGTTTAGTTAAAGTCCTGATGGTAGCCACTCCCATTAGTGTATGAATGTATGAATGATGAGGTATTAAAACGCTTTGAGTGGTCGGAAGACTAAAACATAGATGTACAAGTACAATCCATTTACCGTTGGATGAGCGGTTCTCTTTTTTAAATTTTACAGTCAAATCACAAATTTGCCTCAGAGGGCTTTAAAATCTGTTCAGCGTACGACATCGTCTGTCCCGGGACCCTCACATCGGTACAGGAAATACTTTAACTTTAACGGGGAGGAAAGAGGAACAGAGGAGGGATCCCTCTCCAGGATGGACAGAAGTCAAATAGATGTCATGTGTACAGAATGAACAACATAACAGAGTTACAACATAGTCGATCCATGATTCAAATAATGAGAAACACACACAGACAGACTGAGATTCCTCGCTTTGTAGTTCGATACAGCGTCCTGCTAGGAAAGGGCAACACATGCAGAATCAGCACAGACGTCTGTCCGGTATCGAAGCCTTAAATCTCACCTTAGGCGAGGACACTTTGACGTGGACGATGATGGGCGCTAACGAGGTCTTGATGAGCTGTGCCGGATGGTTAATTGTGTCTGCGTCCAACACGACCAGCTGCAGAGACCTAGCCAGCTCAAAGATCCTCTCTATTTCACTCTGGACCTCCGCTGCAAGAACACACAACGACAACATGCAGCAGAACAGCTATGAACAGGACGGAGGATGAAAAGCAGAATGGTAAAAACACTCTCGACACCTACGAGACATGCACATCATTGAGGGGGAACAGTTCCTGTAGCTTTACCCAGGCTGGAGCGGGTGTTGGATCTCTCAATGATGGCCCTCTTACTGGGGTTGTTTAGTACTGACCTCTTGGCCAACGATATGTCAGCTGTTACCCGTGTGATGGATATCCTGCAGCAACACATAAAACACACGCGTCACACAGAGCGGCGTGAGGAGGTTTATGGACTGTAACGACGGGGCGGGGGGGGGGGCTTTCACTGCTCACCTTCCGTCAAACCGGTGCTTCAGGAAGTCAAATAAAGCCTTCTGCATCATGTCCGTCACCTGCAGCGAGGAACCGGGCAGGAGGAGGAGGACATGAGAGGAAAAAGAGAAGAACATAAGACAAAGTGTCGGGCATGTTGCAAGCAAACAAAAGAGGCTTCAACATCCTCACACTACTGAACATGGACTCTTGGTATTATTCACAGTGGTCCACCCTGTCCAGGTCTGACATATATAGACAGCTCACATCCACACCTACGGGCAATTTAGAGTCATCAATGTCTGCAAAGTGACCCGACCGAGGCCTGGAAATGAAACAGAAGTTCAAGATGGAAGCGTCTGTTTTGAGAAGGTCGTCCTTAAAGACAGACGTTCCTCCTGCTGGTCTGTTTGACTCGAGGCCGTGAGAACATGAATCCAAACAGGCAACGCTTTGTGTGTCGCCTGTTGTCACTCTGATTTGTAGGACATGAGATGCCGGTGACGGAGGATTGTCGGCGGCGACGTGTCCTCTGAGCTGAAACACGGAGTAGACGTCCGATGGACATGACTTCTGTTAACACGAGTCCTCGTGGATTCAAACGGTGATTCAATTCCATCTCATGAGAACATTTACGGTCTGCTGTATTTTAAAATGAGCTAAATCTATTAAATTCAAGTTCAATGTTCTATTTTGTACTTTACTTTTTATATGTTATGCTGACGTTAGCTTTTTACTTTACACTTCAAACATTATAAAAGTGGAGTTCATTAGTGAAACTAAACCTGGAAGAATCACAAACGATTGTTTGACACTATTTTATGTAATAATCCAGAATCTAAAGGAAGAATCCTATTGGCTGTTTGAGGAGGGAACCAGTGATGATGACTTCCTGTTGGACGACAGAAATAACTTGAACTCTGCAGAACATTTGTGGCGTTGCTACTAAAGCAAAGGATCTGAATACTTCTTCCACCGCTGCAGCTGTACCTGCTGACACAGAACATTGTATTTCATGAGCTTTATTAAATTATGAAATAATAACAATAAACGTGATTAAAAGCTTAAATCTCCGTCTCATTGCAGCGCTGGAAGCCGCCCAGTCCTCCGTGCTGCACACATTATTCTCTGTTTCTCGTTTCAAACCGTGCTCCACTTTTTCAGACTGATGCAGTTTACCCAGAAGGTTGTTACCACGGCAACGCCAGTATTGGGAGACTGTGATTCCATGACAACCGACTCTGAGCTTCCACCTCCTCTCGCGTTAACCCCCCCGCTGCCGAACAGCCACCGATCATCAGGTTTACTGTAGCTCAGGGAGCTTTAACGGTGTCATTTTATTTGTTATTTGGTCTTTTGTCTAACGAGGAACGTCCCGTTGAGGTGAAGTTTCACATCTACGTACAAACTGGAAAACATACAACAAAACACAACGACAGACACAAAACCAGAGGCTTAAAGAACAAATCAACAACATAAAGTGTAAAAACGGATTGTCGCTGTGATAAAGTTAATTCAAACAAGCAGTTGTCTTTGTGAGACACAAACATAATTACAATATCGTATAAAACAGAAGAAATTAAATCACAGGAATAATATAAAAACACAGAATTGCTCCTACACTGATTAAAGTATCAGTGAGGAGGGTAAAGAGCCTCGCTGCTCAGTGAAGCGTTGGAGGAGAAGCAGCTGTGATCAGGTGGTTAGCACCATAATGATCTCGTGTTATTAAAGCCTTATAAATGCCTTATAAAGGCTCAGTATCACGCTTTATGCTGCACGTGTTTGGTTACATGTACGTTGTCAACGTGGTTTGATGAATGATGATGAATTCTTCCCTCTAAAGGATAAAGGACGAGCCAGCCGACTGGAGGAGAGCGAGCTTCATTCCTCTCACTCAACATTCTCTGTAATGGTTCATTTCTATACGTCTGTCACTCAGAGAGGGAACATGTGAGTCATTTCACATTCCACCACCAGCGTGCACTGCTTGGACCTAAACTTATAATAATAATAATCTGATCAAATAATGATATTTCCTTTATCAATGTTAACTGTTCTATTTTTTGTTTAGCTTTCCTTTTGTCTGTTGTGTTTGTGAATATCACGACAATAAAACACAATAAAACTTCAAATTATGAAACGGCCTCACACAGTGAGGAGGAAAATGCCTTTAAATGTTGTGTATTCATATATTTAGTAAATGAAAGCATTGATGCGTCTTTACCTCGTAACCTTTCAGGGACGGTCCCACCAGGACCACCGGCCTCATGGAGGGAACCACGTCATACGGAGGAACGTGCTCGGCCTGCACACACACACACACACACACACACACACACACACACACACACAGTCAAGAATGAATATTCATAAGTGTCTCTGTAAACAGGCAGCCTGCCTATCAGAGTCATGTCCTCTAATATCCCAAAGGTATTTCATTTAATACGATATAAAACAGTGAAAAGCAGTTGAACGTTGCCACATTCATTCATGTTATTGATGTTTGTACTCTACATATAACTTAAAAAGAACACAAATGTTAATGAAAGTCTTTGTTTACTATTCAAAATGTGAGATTTTAGGAGGTAAAGTTGTCGACTCTTGTTTGTATTCGTAGCTCATGAAGGAACATGTTAATGTTGATACTCACCACTTTCTGTTTCTGCTTTCCTGAAGAAGAAATGAAAGATCAGGAGAGTGAGTGCAAACATCAGACGTTATGAAGCATCACAATAACACCAAACGTTTCAGATCTATAGATCTAGAGAGACTCGGACCTGCAGAGTTTGGGTTCGGCTTGAACGTCCCCGACACCACGTCTCCCAGGCTGGAGGAGGAGTTCCCGCTGGACTTGCTGCTGCGAGGATGGCAGCCAATAGGAGGAGAGAAGAGCTTGAATCAGCAAAACACTGGAAACACGTGACCACACGCTGACTTCAGGCGACGCGTCACGTCACCAGATAGTTAGATAAAGAGATGAAATGATGTTCGTCTTTGACGTAAATCACACGGAATGAAAGCTGTAGACGTGTGCCAGAGTTTCATTAAAGATCAGAAGAAAAAACAATAGAAGAAAAAGATAAACATATATAAACAATAGAATACTGACACCACTGAAAAATAGAACACAAGAGCAATACTGCTTATTGCTGATATCTGCTGAGTGCATGGAGAAACACATGTAGTGTGTGTTAGCATGTTATATACATTTAAAACTCACACGAATGCTTTTAGTCTTATTTAGAACATGTGGTGCTCTTCAACCTCTTGTGGCAGAAATGAGTATTACACCAAAGACAATGATTTCACCAGCTAACTCATGTTATCTATTGTTTCTAGAGATGCAAAGAAAATACTGTGAAAAATGATCCGGGAAAAAACTCTCTACAGGATCTGCTGCTGCTGATTCCACCACATCCTCTCCTCCTCATCTCACCCATGGAAGCGTCCTCTCTTCTGCTCCTGCTGGAGGCGGATGTTCTCCAGCTTCAGAGGACTCGGGATGAAGCCGATGTCGCTGCCTTCTTTCACCAGACGGCCGATCCACCAGTCGTTGTTGTACTTCTGGAGATCGGAGAGGATAAAAGAAACATTACTGTTTGAGATGGAGAAACAATCTCTCATTAAAAATATGTGCATTTCTTTGGGATTAGATTAACAGTCACATCCAGTAAACTCATTTCATCAATCAATACCGTCTGAAGACACAAAACTTGGGTTTGCAATATCTAAAACCTTCACTTCCCACATAAAATCTCTTTCATTTTACCAGAAACTAACTGAGGTGAAGGCGAAAGAAACACCATGACCTGAGAGCCTTCTACTCTGCTGACACAATGTGTATTAAAGCGCGTCAGCTGGCAAAGAAGGAGGGAAGTCTGGTGATCAGGAGCTCCAGAGCTGCTACTAAACAGACCCTTTGGTGAAGAGAAGTGAAGCTTTGAAGCCAACATGGAGGAGAAGTGCTACATTCCCACTGAAGGAGCTCAGTACTTAATCCTGATTTATTGATCAGATTCATTTTGTTTGGTTGTTCACATTATTTTCTAAATGTGTCTGATATCTTATAATAAATATAATAAAATAAAATAAAATAAGAAAGTAATCTAGAACCATGTACATGCTCATGTGATGGAGAGGACTGAATCCTGCACACAGAGCCACAGGTTGAGCATCACTGCTGTACCTCTTTGATGTGGAGGAAGTCCTTGGCATCAAAGGAGACGGCCGTGCCGGCCACCGGGACGTCCTCGTCCAGAGCGCCACAGTAGCTCACGTTGGTCCTCACGGCAAACGCCACCGCTTTAGTCTGCAAGACGGCAGCGAGAAGAAGAGCGATCACAGCGGCGAGGAGGCAACATGAACATATATATATATATATATATCTCACAGGAGGTGAAACGTTACATCAGGATGCTGTCAGAGTGTATTTTGTGGTTTAAAGCGTGAACAGAAGCACACAGAGAGAGTTATTACAGCCCAAAGCAACGGGTGGTCGCTGATGAAGAGGAGCTATTTCAGAGCTCCTGATGAAGGTGATCACTTCATCGGGGGGGGGGGGGGGGGGGCTCACTCCAAAGCCAAAAAGTCTTCTACAAAGATCTCCTTCAAACACTTCTCTTCAGCTTTGATCTTTTGCATCTGAGTTACAGAGGGAACTGATTGATTACATTCTGTTATTTTACTGACTTTATTTCATTTATTCATTTATCATGTCTTGATTTGTTAAAATATTTATAAATATATATATGTGTGTACATATTTTTATTTTACTGGCTTTATTTAATTAAACTATTGTTTACGATTACTTAATCTGTTAATATATATATATTTATATATATATATATATATATAAATATTTTTATTTTACTGGCTTTATTTAATTGAACTGTAAATTATCATGACAAACATTTGTTAAAATATTAATATATGTTGCAGGTGACATGGTGTCTTTTGCTGGTGTTAAAGCATCACAGCTGAGTTCTTAGTTTGCTACGGAAGCCCTGAGGGACAAGTGAGAGGAAACAAAGATCTAAATAGTTTCCTCTCTTGTGTTTATGAGAACAGGTGGTCCGGCTCTACGGTGCTGCTGTAACTTGTACTTAAGTGTTATTTAAGCACATTGCAGCCGTGTGCATCATTATTGCAATAAAGTATCTTATTTTATCTTAAGAACATGTGAAAAAAAGTATTTACCTGAAAGAAAAAATATAAAAATATGAATGCTTTTAGTCCAATTTAGAACATGTGATCGTGGTGCACTTCAGCCTCTTGTGGCCAAACTGTGTATTACAACAACATTACAAATGTTCCGAACTTTTTCCCCCAGATACAAAGGTGACATTTCTGATTTTTGTATTTCATTTTGTCAGGTTTTCTTCAAAGTGCAGCAAACAGTTTGGTTTTGTTGCAGCTTTAGTCCCTCTTCAGTTTTGACCTTTTCTTTGTTTTAGATGCACCTCACGACATTTCTTCTATTTAAATAAGCTCAGTTTGTCATTTACGAGCCCGGTTTGTGACAACAGTCAGTGAGACTGAGTCTGGTTTCTTTTCTTTGAGTTTCATATGCAGTATGGTACTGTGGTGTAGATATTAATGAACGAATACAAGCTGACCTTTGCCCTCTCGAGCTGGACGGTGGCCTGCTGCTCCCTCTCCTGCTGGCCGCCCTCCTTCTCCTCCTCCAGGGAAACATCCGAGTCCGACGGTCGGCTTGTGTAGGAATCAGCTGAGCCCTGAAGGACACAGAGGACAGAAAGGTTACCAGTTATTACCAGTTATTACCGGTTATTACCGTTATTGCCAGTTATTACTGGTTACCCGTTATTACCCATTATTACTGGTTATTACCAGTTATTCCCGGTTATTACCGTTATTGCCAGTTATTACTGGTTACCCGTTATTACGGGTTATTATGGGTTATTACGGGTTATTACCAGTTATTACCCATTATTACCCATTATTACCAGTTATTACCGGTTATTACTGGTTATTACCAGTTATTATCAGTTATTACCAGTTATTACCAGTTATTACCAGTGTTACCGTTATACTGGTGACACATTAAAACCACAGATAATAAATAACCTTTACCGCACCTTTTACAGACTGTAACATTGCTTTTAACAAAAATATTATTCACCTCCAATGATTTAGTTTTAAACATTGAAACAAATCAAACTTAGAAAAAGCAAAGTGACAAACTGGCAGCTGCAATAACTAAATCGCACAAATGTTGTTATTATTATTATTACTTCAGTAAAAAGACTTTAATCTGGTTACGTCACCGTGTCACTGACTTCAGTGATTTAGAGAGAACAGCTTCTCTTTAAATCACTCACATGGACAAAACATGAAGCGACATTTGTCATTTTGATCAATTCTATTCATAAAACACACATTTACATATAAAACGGTGCAAATAGATGCAGGAGAGCGAGCTCCTGAATGAGTCACGTGATCTCCATGCGGGATCAAAGAGTGACAGATTAAAGATGATGAACCGACTGGGAGGGGACGATCACAACACATTTTATTTGTGGAGATAAAATTAGAGACGCAGGAAGCCCTGCCTCATGTGTTACCATGGTAACCGATGTGGAGGGGGACCCCCGAAGAAAAACACCTCGAAAGCTTCAGTTACACAACGAGGAGGCAAATCTCCGGTTCTGTGTTAAAGCTGCATTCTCTCTAGTATCCACCAGGGGGCGACTCCTCTGGTTGTATAGAAGTCTATGAGAAAATGACTCTACTTCTCTCTTGATTTATTACCTCAGTAAACATCGTAAACATGAGTTTATGGTCTCAATCTCTAGTTTCAAGTCTTCTTCAATACAGCATGATGTTCATTTAGTAAATGATGGTCCATTTAGAGTCACACAGACCATAAAGCAGGGGATGCTTTAGGGGCGGGGCTACCTTCATTAATTAACTTTTGGCAGGTGAAAATATTTTGAATTTAGAATATTTATCTTAAGGGGAGCTGCACGTTGGTTTGAAATAGAATTATCACAGGAGCACCGAGACTGTTTGCTTGGCAGCATTTCATCCTTTGAGGTGTTTGAGAATACAAGGTTTATTTTTGTCTTATCTCATAATAATAAAAACATTATTTATAAAAGCACCATCAAAAAGTGTTTTACAATAAAACTTGATAAAAGTAATCAAGATCAAGATATAAGCAAGATAAGCCGTTAGATGAAGGTGAGTCTTGAGAAGAGATTTGAAGGAACATGCTGAGCTTCATTCATTTCATAAAGGTTAGTCACTCAGTGATCAGAATGAATAATTTGAGGTTATAAAACTTGCTATTCAACAATACGTGGGCAATATTTCAGTCAATATTGGTTGGAAAGCTTCTTCCTGTAGAGTACAAACGCAAACTAGAAACATATATTTCATCATGTTTTTATATAATTTATGGAGTGAAATGAAGTCACATCACAGCAGCCTCTTTCACTCTCTGTTCTGGTCCGTTGTTCTCCGTCATCGTGACGGAGTGAGCTGATGCTGTATATATGAGCTACGCTACAGCTGAGTAATCGCTGCATTAGCATGAACACTGGGAGGCGAGGAGCACCGAGCTCTCTCGGGTCCACGAGCTAACTGATGCTCGTCGTTGCTTTCTAGTGAAGCTAAAGGTGTTCAGGCTTCTGCAGCCGCTCCAGAGGTCAGAGGTCAGTTATTCCCTCTGACACCAGCATCAACTGAGAGATGAGAGGCTGCTGCCACAGTAATAAACCACTTTATCTCTCATGATCATCGACTGTATATCAGAAGTTACATTACATTACATTACAGTCATTTAGCTGACGCTTTTATCCAAAGCTTACAATTCAGATGTTGTCACACCGTCGGCACAGCTACGGGAGCACTTTGGGGGTTAAGTGTCTTGCTCAAGGACACATCAACATGCAACCAGTGGCGCCGGAGCCGGGGTTTGAATCGCCAATCTATATGAATATGAACGACTTCTTCACTGTCGTGTCCTGCAATCAAAGCGGTTCAGTGACGACACACAATATCAGCCGACTTCCTGCTCTCAGTATTCACCTCCGAACCTCAAACGCATCGCTGACGAGCACAAGCTTCTCTATGAACAGTGAAATATTCTTCTTTATGTCTCCAACCTCAACAGTATGGAAGCCACGAGCCGCCAAGAACAAACAGCCTCAGATTATTAAAATAACTTCTGTCTTCTTATTTCTTTTACATTTTGAGCTGCTGAAGAGGAGAATGTGATAAATATATAAAAAACATTTGTGCAGACGCTGTTTTCCAGATCCATCAACAGATCTTAAACCTCATTATGAGTCACATCTGTTCCGTCATCTTCCATTTCCCCACGAGAGTCTCTTCTTCTTCCATGACCTGGTCTCCACGGTTCACTCACACAAAGCCGCTCGCTGCACTTTACATGTGAACATAATGGCGTCATGTTGACAGTGGAGCAGGTGGAACGCTGGCCCGAGATCACGTTACTGTGTGTTCACTGACACAAAAACCACCACAATCAGCCTGCACCTCCACAATAAAGGCTCAGCCTGGCTCCATGAAGTACAAGCTCTCATGAGACACTGTTTTAAAAAAAGATCTCTGATGAGTCAGAATATATTCTACAGACGGAAGAAAACATCTTCCTTTGTTCAAGACTCCTGTAAAAATTATGATATGATAATAATTTTATGTTTTTCATTGAAAATAAGAATAATTATTTAAACACAAAGTGGAAGTTTTAGTTTTAATTGAGGAAAATAAAATGAGGTTCACTAAAAAACCCAAACACCACCAACAGCTGATACTGGATGGAGCGACCAGAGCTGCTGCATCATCGTCATAAAGATGATGCTCATCATCTACACTAAACAGAAAACATCAAGATATAGATACGGTCATTCGACGTATCTTCACGCAACGGTTCTTTTGACATCTTACTAAACGTTAGTCCTCACTTTCTGTGCGTTTTGCTACAAAAGTTCAGTAACAAGCGTCAGTTTCAGCTCGTTACATGAACACAGGCTTTTCAAAATAAACTTCCGTCTTCACAGGAAACTACTTAGTTAAGTTTAAGAAAAGATCATCATTTGAGTTAAAATAACTACAGAAGCATTGTTACTAAAGTAGGCTCTCTCTCTCACACACACACACACACACACACGCACACACACACACACACACACACACACACACACACACAGTGAGGTGGAGCTCATGGGAGCAGGAAACATGCTTACTAAAGGCTACTTGACGTCAGGACTAAAGGTGTGATGATTTATTGCTTTAAAATCTGCCCTGTTCATCATTTTTTCTTCTTCTTTTCTTCTTCTTCTTCCTCTTCCTCAACCATCTCGTCCAATTACAATCCTCAACACACGTTTAGCATGATCGTATCCTCTGTTTACAGGTCAGTGAACGACACAGAGCTCTGAAGGTATAAAGGCGTCCTGTAGACGGTGACGTACAGAGAAAGTATTTCATCAGTTTGTTCCACAATGGTTACATTAAGAAGAAGACTTTCACTGTCGTATGACTGCACGGCTCCAGTGAGAAAATACAACGATTGCATATCAATAATTTAATGAAATAAATGGCAAAAGGTGCAACAGAGGACTAGTTATCGCAGTGAGTCAGTAAATCAATCAGCCGAGCTGGACGGAGAGGATTAATGCTGTTGCCTCTGCTAATGATCCACTCGGAGCCGTGGGACACAAATAACTGCTGTTTGCTGCCTGATTACAAAAGAATCTATAAGAGGAGGACTGAGAGACCACAGACTGCGATGGACGAGCAGCTGCTTCATGTTTTCAAAAGAATGAAGAGTGAATATAAATCACTTGTATCCATCTTCACATTGTTTCCTTTGTTTGACCAACAGTCCAAAAACCAAAAGATATCCAATAAATACATAAAGGTACGAGGAACCTTCATTGTGTTGGTTCTGTCGCCCCCTGTGGTCTAAAGCTGTAGTGTCTCTGAGCTCCAGACTCCTTTTAGTAAACCTCTCATGTTACTGCAGCAGGTCTGACAGTCTGACCCTCTCAGTCCTGGTTCTGGTTCTCCCGTGCCCCCCTTCCCTCCAGCGGGTCCAGCAACACGTCCTGGTCTCCAGCAGAGAGGAGAAGCTCTGCTCCTGGAGGAGGAGGTCTCCTCCTCCCTCCGGAGTCCACGGTGGACCGGTCTCTGCTGGAGGATCTGGGTCTGTCCACTGTTACTGATGGAGGTCTGATAGAGGATCAGGACTAAAGTGAGACTGCTTCAGGACCAGATAAAGGTTCAGTCACTTTTAGTTGTGTTGTGTAAATGTCTTATAGTTTAGGTGTGACGTCTCACTTTGTGTCTCTGCGGTTTCTTGTGTGAACATCAGACTTTGATTCGACTGATTCCCTTAAAACCACGAAATCTGTCTGATTTCATTTCTTCTAATCACACAAACACGTCGTTCATCTCGTCTTTACTGAGAAAGACAAAGTATTCAGAGCACGAGGCACTTTGAAGAATTCCCCACATCGCTATCACGAGCACAGACACGAGCAACGAGTCTGCAACTCTGTCTGTACCACACACACACACACACCTACACACACACACACACTGACAGCGAGTTGTTTGTGAGGTTATTATCTCAGCGTGTCGAGTGGCCGGTCCTGAGTCCATCGTGCCACACTCGAGTCTTATCTGTTCAGAAGCCAGAGCTCCGTCTCCATCCGTCTGCCTCCACTGACCTCCGCCTCTATCGGCCCGCGCTAACAGGCTAACAGGCTAAAAGGTTAAAAGGTTAAAAGGTTAAAAGCATTCTTCATCATATCCACCATCAACAAGCAGTGCGGTACTCAGATTACTTTGATGTCGTAGTTTGATGTCTGTCACAAGAACATCACGGGGAGATAAACGTCTGCCGGCTGTAAAAGACGTCTGCTTCAAATTTGAAGAAGCAGCTGAATAAGAACAACAACGAGCCGGCGGTAAAAAGAAGTCTGGTCGTATAGAAGTCTATGAGAAAATGACTCTACTTCTCTCTAGTGTCCACCAGGGGGCGACTCCTCTGGTTGTATAGAAGTCTATGAGAAAATGACTCTACTTCTCTCTTGATTTATTACCTCAGTAAACATTGTAAACATGAGTTTATGGTCTCAATCTCTAGTTTCAAGTCTTCTTCAACACAGCATGATGTTCATTTAGTAAATGATGGTCCATTTAGAGTCAAACAGACCATAAAGCAGGGGATGCTTTAGGGGCGGGGCTACACAGTGATTGACAGGTCTCTACCAGAGACGTTGTCTGTGTTTTAGTCGCATAACTTTAACCCTTTCATGGTGTGTTATTAACTGTTTTATTCAGCATTCAGTTACTTAGTTCTACCCGTAGGGTCACATCTGGTTGCAAAAAAACAAGATGGCGACAACCAAAACAGAAATAGTGACGAACGAGAAGCCGAACTCGAGGCTTTAAAACATCAGTCCACTTCTTATACACAGTCTGTGGCTAAAGACGTCACTCTGAGGGAAACTAACGTGTAACTTCAGACTAACTCGATCTACTGCATCCTTTAAAACAAACAACAACTTTACATTCACGGTCTGCCGACGTGTCTCCTGAGACAACAGTCTGAGATAAGGACGAGCGCTGACAGCAAAGAGTCCCAAAGAGTTCTTCTGAAGCGCTGCCAACATCGCCAGCAACACGGTACACACAGCAGCCTGGAGTCAATGGAGGCCATGACAGTGGACCAAAGAAGACCCACAGACTGAACTCACCGCTTTAAATACGAAGCAGTCAATGAAGAAACATGCAGAATGAGATATGAGGTCTGAAGGACTAAAGCACATGGTTCTCCGGCCTCATTATGTGCTCAATAATGGAGCAATATCACATCCAGCAGCTGGAACAACAGAAACACTGTGTTGTGCTGCACTATCAGGGACACACAGACACATTTACAGTATATCAGGAGGGAAACTCTCCTGGTTTAAAAAAGAAAATATCTGACTTGCAAACCTGGAACAAAAGGAGTAAAGCCTTTGATTCTGGACATTTCTTCAGTTCCTCAGATGAGATGAAACCTGATGAAACACCGTTGACAGAACGAGACGTAACAGTCACGTTTCTTTAACTCCCTCGCTGTTACCCAGGATGTGTGAACCCCTTCTTTAATCCCAGAGAGGCCGTCAGGACGTCAGGTGGAGTTACACAAAGACAGATCCTGGCTCAGTGGGAAACCCCCCCCCCGCCCCCCCCGCCCAGCAGCAGCTCCCACATTTACTGCCTTTGTAAGCACATTATTTCTATCGGATGCTCGTCGATAACAACGTCAAAGGCCGGTGTGTGTGTGTGTCTGATGTCGTAAAGAGGGTGTGAATCTTCTCTTAACGACGAGGGGAACGTGACGTGTTTCTCTGCATGCATCCTCTTCGTGGCACATCAGTTTCGATCCAGATGTGCGATCGTGCAGCAAAACCTCGATGGAATGTGACGGGAGGGAGAACGCTCAGCTTAACGAGCATCATGCACACCGAGGAGACGGTGAAGGAAAACTGTTTCAGATCTGCAGACCAGAGGAGGAGGACTGTCATCTAGCTGGAGGGGATCACAAGTGAAAACACTCTCAAACACACACACACACACACACTCGTGCCCCCCCCCCCCCCCCCCCCCAAAGCCTCTCCTAACTCCCCCGAGAAGCGTGCACGCTCATCCCACTCATTCCTGGTGTGTGTTCATGAAAAGAAGATCAACGAGCCGCGACACAAACAGCAAAGCATGTTGGGTTTCTTTGGTTGTTTTTTTCACTCCACTCACCGCCTCCGAGTCTTCAAATCCATGCTGGTACAAGTTATCGTACATGGAGGAGTGCGAGTCCACAAAAAGCAGAGCGGTGACTGATCAACCTGTTCCAGAGAGGATGGGTGGCGAGGAGTGACGGAGCCCACCAGCGGTCTCTTTCTCCACATGAAGGTAGAGAGCTTCAGAGCAGCCGCACCGCACCACAGCAGCAGGAAATAATAATAATAATAATAATAAAAGGTGTGGTTTCCTGACGCTGAATTGGATATTATTGCCCCCGAGCCGAGCGAGTGTTGGTTCCCATTATCGTGAGGCAGCCCGGTTGTCCCCAGAGGCAGAGAGCAGACCTGGCATTTTCATCTGCCTTCCAAGCTTCACATCACACGAGCCGATCCCTCCTCCAGCACTGGCTGCTGATGGAGGCGGGATGCAGCCCGCCGATTGGTCGGTGGAGGCTCCGCTGTGTGAGTGAGGAAGAGGAAGAGAGAGGAGGTGCGGGGGGGGGGGCTGACCAGCAGGCTGTGTGTGTGTGTGTGTGTGTGTGTGTGTGTGTGTGTGTGTGTGTGTGTGTGTGTGCATGAGGTAATCTCATAACACAAACAACAATCTGCAAAGACATGAGACGTACTCACAGCTGAGTGACGGTGCTTTAAACAGGTGCATGACTTTAAAATCAGTCTGTAAAGTCTGTAAATGTGTAAAGAGGAGAACAAACAGTTAAAGTCCTCGTTGAAAGCATTCACAGAATGATGGAAGAATAATCTCATTGTGATTTTTATTTATCAGAATGATGAATAATGTATGTGCCTTAAATTAAATATGATCTTCTTCAAGGGGAGAGTAGAACTCATCTCTAATATATATTCAGAGAGTTTGATTCTTCTTTTTGAGTGAACCCTCGAGTTCATCAAAGTCAGGAATGAACCTCCACACTTTAAGATTAAATAGAGAAACAATAAGACTTCATCAAAAGCTAAATATTCTAATCAAACCAAAAGTGTAAAAGCTGTCTAGATGTAAATTAATAATTAGCATTATATTTAGTAATGCCCTGCATGCGCATATCTTATTTCTACAATTAAAGCAATGCAACTCGTGCTCAGGAACAGGAAATAAATCAAAACAATAAATAAATTCTACTAGTTGCACATTTATTTTCTATTATCTGACTGAGATTCAGCTGCTTCTTTGACAAAGTAGAACAACAGCGCCCTCTCCTGACCAACGGTGTTACAGCAGAGTCATCAACCCTGATGATGAAGAGTCATCAACCCTGATGACTCTTCATCATCACCGCCACAGCTTTCCACAGCTTCAACACATCTGGAGATACGAGGTTTTCATTGGACGGAAAGTAGTGAGTTACTTTTGTTTCCTCATTATTCAAATAAAAAGAAGAGTTTTGAGAGCAAAACGTTCCACTCTGCAATCTAAAAAAGTTGTATTTCAAGTAAAAATAAATGTTATTAAAATGATGTTAATCTAAGACGTTTTTCTTTGTGAATGGAGGAGTCCTTCCTGCTACTGAGAGGAATCTTGTAGGTGTGATTGACAGGTCTCTACGTCACTCCTCCTCAGTCCAAATATGGTCACTTCCTGTTCACAACCAGACAATGACCAAAATGCCGAACTCACGGCTTTAAAAACTTCAGTCCACAAACCAACGAGTGACATCGAGACGACTACGTCCACTTCTTCTAAACAGCCTGTGGTTTGTGCAGGAGAGCAGCCGTCGTAGGTAAAGCAGGTTCGAGCAGAAACCGGCTCACACATGACCGGCTGCTGAGTTGAGCCATGTGACCTACATAAGAGGGATTAGCAGAGAGAAGAAGCTCCTTCATCTTCACTTTTCAGACAGCTGAAGATGTCGCGATGTCAGAGTTTAATGCATTGTGATTTCAGATATCACATTGTATTCCTGGGAGGAAGCCGTCCTGTTCTTTGTCAGAATGAGACTTCATTCAGATCTGCATTCACTTTGACGCTCAGACAGAAGGGAATTAAACGTGGTGACCCAGGATGTGGATGTGGGCTCAGACGGTGATGAGGTCTTTAGTTCACAGCTGCATTACTGCAACAACCAAAGAGTCTGCTCAGCCTCGGCCCATCGAAACATGTAGCAGCCTCAGCACCATTCAGTGCTATTCCTGTACACTGTTCGTAACTATAGCTACAACAAGCAATGCAATATAATTCCTGTAGAACCGTCGTAATACATTTGTGTGTAATCCATGCAATCGTGCACAGATGATTATAAGCAGAGACAAAGCCTGTGAGCGAAAGAGATCCAGGTGGATCTAAAAACGCAGGACTGTCACTCAGGAGACCGCTGTTCATGTCCCGTGTGAAACCAGAAGCCAACGTTGACTTGTTTGTTACCAGGCGGCAACCTTTGGTTCTGGATGTATATAATGTAGATATAAAGCTTCATGTGTTAAAGCTGCATTCTCTCTAATGTCCACCAGGGGGCGACTCCTCTGGTTGTATAGAAGTCTATGAGAAAATGACTCTACTTCTCTCTTGATTTATTACCTCAGTAAACATTGTAAACATGAGTTTATGGTCTCAATCTCTAGTTTCAAGTCTTCTTCAATACAGCATGATGTTCATTTAGTAAATGATGGTCCATTTAGAGTCACACAGACCATAAAGCAGGGGATGGTTTAGGGGCGGGGCTACACAGTGATTGACAGGTCTCTACCAGAGACGTATACGGCGTCTCTACGTCACTCCTCCTCAGTCACTTCCTGTTCACTGGTTGCAATGAAACAAGATGGCGACGGACAAAATGCCGAACTTGAGGCTTCATAATGTCAGTCCACAAACCAATGGGTTTGACTTCTTATACAGTCTGTTTTTTACGTAAATGTTGTTCTTAAGTAACGCCGTTCTTCCGTACTTATTTCAACCCAAATCACGATCTTTTCCTAAACTTAACCGAGTAGTTTTGTCGCCTAAACTCTGCAGTTTTCGTAAATTGTCACACCATTGTATGAGGATACGTTGCCTTCTGCAGTAGAATAATAATAATGACCTTATTTCACTTACTGGTGGGATTAATCACACTTTGCTGACATGTAGAGTTAACTCCTCACAACACGCACAACCAGCTGTCTGAAGCAGGATATGTGAAGCAGCCAAACACTTAAATATATATTAGCACTAAACAAACAACAAACGTCAAAGAACGTTGAACCAGAGCAGAAATGTCCTCTGTGCCACTTCAACGCTGCAGCTCTGATGAGTCCAAACATCTGGCGAGCTCCGGCATCCTCATAACGTGGAGCTCTGAGGATTTGAACCCGCAAACCGCTCAGGCGTCAGAGAAACATCTGTCCAGAAGAGCAGTGCATGAGCGTGCTTTTCTCTTTCTGACTTCTGTTTCCTTTAGATGGACGGATCCGTGTGACATTGGTGCTCATCCTCCCTTCATACCCAACAGTCAACCTGTAGTAAACTCCCTCCACCTGAGACCCTGAAGTCCATCACATTCTACGTGAATGAGCCGTTATCTCTCCGGAAGCAAACAGAGATGTTCTGTGTTTGGTCTCTCCTGGCTGGTTTGAAGTGGGTGCGAGTGAGATCAGCAATATTTGAGTCACAATGTGATGACGGTCGAGTGTTTGTTTGCTCAGAACATTCAGTCCAATCGGATCAAACCGCACCCACACAGTCCTGATGAAGACCAGCAGCTTCTGACTGCTTTCTTGTTCATTTAGTCATATTTCATTTTATAGAGAAATAACACCTGTAACTCCACATCCGTCCTTATTTTAACCAAAACGGTCCCTTAGTTCTTACGTAACTTTATTAACTCTTGTGCCTCACTTTAAAAAACAGTTACTCTGACGTCACGTTAGAGGACAAACATGTCTGTCCAGGTTTTAGTCCTAAAACTAATAATAATATGATTACAAACAATAAATCAGAACTTACTGTAAAACGAAGAAGTTGAATATGTAAATGTTCTGGAGAATTAATCTGATACAACTTTTCATGAAAGACTGCTTTCTTCTGCTTCTTTCATTTGAGCATCTACTGCTGAAAAGGAGGAGGAGGAGGAGGAGGAGGAGGAGGAGGAGCTTCCTGCTCATCAACCTTCTGGGCTTGACCCCTGTTGTTGAAGGGAGGCGGTTGTCACGGATACAGGAGGGAATCAAAGGAAGCCCACCTGATGAGGATCACATGCTGACACTGATCACATGATGACGATCACATGACGACACTGATAACATGACGACACTGATAACATGATGACGATCACATGACGACACTGATCACATGACGACACTGATCACATGACGACACTGATCACATGATGACGATCACATTACGACACTGATCACATGACGACACTGATCACATGACGACACTGATCACATGACGACACTGATCACATGACGACACTGATCACATGACGACACTGATCACATGACGACACTGATCACAGCGGAGCTGTTGAAGAAATCTGTGAGCGTGAAACATCTCTCTGTCCTCGTTTCCTGGTTTCTTCTCCTTTTCCTCTTTTTTTTAAAACAAATCTTCGTTTCGTTCTTTCGGTCCAGAACATCTTGTTTCTCGTCTTTAATGTGAGCCACATCGTCTCTGCTGCTTTCACAAAGAGGAACCTTCAATATGTGATGTAACAGGTTGATGATCATCGGTGTCTCATTAAAACACAAAGTGAACTGTTCATGAGGATCCGCCATCATCTGCTCTGTAGATTTACTGAACTTTAAAATGAAATATTAAGAATGAATATTACCTTAAAAATGATTTCAATGCCTCAAAGACTGAATCTAGTCACACAATAAGAGCTCACACGTACAAACTGACCTCCATGTGGCAGAAGAACCCACAGATCTGAGCTCTTGAGAGGATCATGAATCACATCCGACACGTTCTCATCGTGTTCTTCAAGGATTGTTGAAGCGTGAGCGTTAAAAGATCTTCCCAGTCGCACCCACGAAAACTGTGATTGAGAACCACGATTGTGGAGCGTTACGTTCCACCACAACCGCCCCAGACCTTCAGGGTTCTACATGAATCCTCCTGGGATGGGTTCCAGATGAAACCCGTAGGATATAAAAGGGTTCTTGGTAGAACCCCCTGGGATGGGTTCTAGATGAAACCCTAGGATATAAAAGGGTTCTTAGTAGAGTTCTTGTTAGCTAAGCAGGTGGTCAAGATTCTGGATAAAACCTCCAGAGAGGGTTCTGGGTGGAACGTTTCACAGATGGTTCTATGTATAACCGTTTATGTTGGGTTCTAAGTAGAACCCATCTCAAAGGGTTTCAGATGGAAACCAAAGAGGGAATGTGTGTCTGATGATTTGATTTCCTTTAGTTTGTGTTTATTTCTAATTAAAATGTCTCCGTTAGAAAAGAGTTCCATCTCAAGGGGAAAACCAGGGTCAGCTAAGGAGGCATGAAGGAAGTGAAGGAGGCATGAAGGAAGTGAAGGAGGCATGAAGGAAGTGAAGGAGGCATTGAAAAAGACAAACTGTGGCCTCGGCAGCCTCTGTTCCCATGGTAACGTGAGCAGGATGTCAACGTCCAGAGTTCTTCTGTTTTGTGAATTATAGATGAAACGCTTAAACCCGACCTCGTGAACCGTACGCTGGTTGACAGACGCCTCTAACGCAGCGGAGCCGCAACGGATTCTCTTCATACAAATCAAAGTCATGGAGTCCCTGAACTACAGCAGATCAGAGTCCTTTTCTCTTCACTTGACGTGTGAATCAAACTTTTATGAGTGAAACGTAATGTGTTTTGAGTGAACTGAAGCAAACTGGGTCTCTCTAAAATATGAAGAGGAAGTTTCTTCAAGTGCTGGGATGGTCTCACGCATTAGTGATCGATCAGAACACTTGATGGATAATTCTCAACACAGACTTTCAACAAAACCAACAGTTAGGTTTAGAAAACTAAACCAACAGTTAGGTTTAGACAACAAAACTACAGTTTAAACAATTGGATGTTAACATTCTGACACATATTAACATCCACACAGTTGAAATCTAGGAATGTTTTTGGGCTGTACGTTGTAATCAGATGAACCCAGGTCTGATGTGTTCAGGTGTCCTCACCTGTCGGAGGATGAAGCTGGTGGAGGTGGTGCTGCCGTCGGACCTCTTCAGCCGGCTGCGTCTGGAGTACGTCCCTCTGTTGGCCTGGAGAGGACGAAACACACACTCATAAAATGCTGCTGTTGTGTCCTCGCTCAGCTCCACTACCTCAAACCAGCATCCCAGCTCGTTATGTGATCTTTTACTGCTTCATTACACCAACAATCCATAATGCAGCTCTTCTGCATGAGCGTTGCTATGGCGGCACCAACGCTCGCTGTGATTGACCCATTTTTCTCTTTCTTGTACGTTTTGTTTTTAGCGCTTGAGGAACAAATGAGGCGACACTTCACCTGAGAGGAGGAGGAGGGCGGACTGTGACAAACGAGGCTTCACGTCCTCCTGTGACCCCGGAGAGCATCTGGAGTCTGAGCGATAGCTCAAAGATATTCAGCGGACTAAACCGTCTCAACTCAAGTTCCAACATACTCGCTTTTTCCGGAGCTTTCGACTGCATCAAATGGTCTTCATCTGCAGGTTGAATTTGCTCAGTTGCCACAGAGACGTACGTTCTAACTTTGTGTCGTACTGTCACGTTAGACGGTAAAACAAACAGCATATCAAACATCAGATAAACTGGGTCAACGTAATATTCAGAATTCATCAATCAGTTCACTAAATGTTCCAGCTCTGCAATCATCACTCTTCATTATATTCCTTATTATCCGTCTGGATACCGGCGGCCTGAGACGTCCCTTTGTGTTTGTCTGCAGTATTTCATAGAATATATGAACCCTTTCTAGGTCACAACTACTGGATCTTGTGCAATTGGTACATTCATACTAGTGCAATAATCACATTTATTCTAGTGCAATAATCACATTTATTCTAGTGCAATAATCACATTTATTCTAGTGCAATAATCACATTTATTCTAGTGCAATAATCACATTTATTCTAGTGCAATAATCACATTTATTCTAGTGCAATAATCACATTTATTCTAGTGCAATAATCACATTTATTTAAATGCAAGAATAATCTTAATCTAGTACAGTAATAACATGTATACTAGCGCAATAAATAATACTATTCTAGTACAATAATTAAATGTATTCTCGTGAAATGATTTAATTTATTCAAAGGAAATAATTATATTTATTCTAGTGCCAAACTACATCGTATTAAGTTATTTTTATCCTTTTTTAAAGCTTAGGATGTTTGTTTGTTGTTGTTTTTGTGCTTTATTTCTTGTAATCTGTACAATGACAACATTTGTAATGATGTATTTTACTTCTACCTCTGAGTAAACTGTGCAACTGTTTTACATTTAGACATAAGCAGCCAATCACAGTCCAGCCTCTGACCAGACTGAACATTATCTATTGACTCATGAACGTACGTTAGTGAGTGTTTATTTAATACATATTAGAGGGAGAGAGTATGTCTCAGCTTCGTCTCTGAGCTTATTTTATTTGTTGTTTGTGCTTTGTATTGCATTTCATTTCTTCCTCATTAGTTCCATGATTTATGGGACATATTCTGGGATTGGAAACTCTTTCTATTGAGCGGAGAGTTGAACCGATAAGTCAATGAAAAGAAAATCAATCAGCAACTATCTGATAATGAAGGAATCTTTTCTTTAACGTCGGCTATTTGCTGCTTCCTGTTTCTCTCTCTCATCTGTGACAGTAGTTGTGATGTGATGTGCATTTACATTTTATTTTATTTACTATTTCACAGACTAGACTGACTAATTGTCAGAGTCATTCATAATGAAGATCATTGCTAGTTGTAGCCTTGTATGGTATAAACTCTAAAACATGTTCACGTCTATATCCCTTTCATATTTATTATATTATATATTATTATATATATTATCACCAGTCCAGAAGCTCAGGGATTTGTCTGCATACATTTTGAAACAGACGAGGAACAAATGACAGCGACGTTCAGCATCAACAAGTGATGAAAATCGATTTCTATTGACTTGGACTTCCTCGTGCATCACGAGAGGAGATCCATCAGAAAACGCTTCATAATTAAGAGCCTGATCTCATTTCCTGGTGCATAAATCAGATCCTCACCATCGTACTGCAGGACCTGCGTTTGACTAACGACGCCTCAGGGACTCATTAGGAATGATGAGAAACGAAGCTCCAGTTAAACAGAGATCAGAATGATGAGTTCAGTCCCACTGTGTGCTACGGAAGCCCATTAAGGTCACAGGGAGGGAAAAGATGATGTAGTATCTCAAAATTATGAATTAGTATCTCAAATAATGAGTTAGTATCTCAAATAATGAGTTAGTATCTTGAAATCATGAGTTAATATCTCAAAGTATTTAAAAATAAGAGAACCTTTCTCAATATTATGACTTAGTATCTAAAAATATCGAGATAAGCAACAGTCAAAATATTGAGAAAGTTTTGAATTATTTAGAGATATTAAGTCATTATTTGAGATATTAAGTCATTATTTGAGATATTAAGTCATTATTTGAGATATTAAGTCATTATTTTGAGATATTAAGTCATTATTTGAGATATTAAGTCATTATTTTGAGATATAGTTTCTCATAATAATGACTATAAGATCATTTTTTCATCACAGTGGCAGAAGTCAGCTTCCATAATGTTCATTTCTTAAATTTCGCTCGTTGCTGTTTTAGTTTAGTTTTTAGGCCTATTGATCTCTAATAACACTATTTTTTCCTGTCAATAATATTTATGCACATGTGTGTGTACTATTTGCATGCTATATCTTCTGTTGTAATATTCATTAGAACTAACTAAGACGAGCCTCGGTGGAGATTATTATTTACAGGATGTGTTAACCCCCTCTTACCTGGAACACGGGCTTCTGCGTCCCTTCTCCTATCCCGTGGCGGGTGTAGATGTGCCGGGACATCTCAGCCAGTTCATCGGTCCACGGTGGAGGCTGCCTCTCGGTGCCGCTCCACTGGAACTGCTGCTCCGGTGGCGCACAGTGGACCGCCGGCTCCAGCTCGGCTCCGGTTCCGCTTCACGAGAGAGAGAAAGAAGAAGAAGAAGAAGAAGAAGAGGAGAGAAGAAGAAGAGGAGAGAAGAAGAAGAGGAGCGAGAAGAAGAGGGGGAGAGAGAGAGAAGAAGAGGATGCGTCTCTTTCTGCGGCAGCATCAGGTCTGAAGCTCCGTTCATCAGTCAGTGAGACCAGGGATACTGCCCCCCCCCCCCCCCCCATCCACTCCCATCACACTGGGCTTCAGCGGTGCTGCGTTCAGGGACAACGCAGACATTTTAGCAACAACAAAAAATAGATCAATGAAGGCTATTTCCTCAAGAAGAATCGATTTGATTCAATCATCTTGTTGGAGTTTGTTGACACCGGTTACAAACACTGTAACAGCACATCCACAGTTACTGTACATTATATGTTTTATTGTTTAAACAATCCGTTTTTAATCACTGTCACTGTTACTATAAATACAAGCACGCTGTACATTTAAAAATAATATGCACACCCTTCTGTAAAAGTCTGTTTCCTTATTATTTGTATTTATTTAATTTACATATATTTATTCTATTCTACTTATATATATATGTATACATATACAGTATATTATTCATTTACTTTCCCTTTCTTTTTTCCTTATATTAATATTATTTTTCAGTAGATATGTATAAGTGTGAATATGTAGGAAGGTGTATGTATGTATCTATGGATGTGTACTGTATGTGTATATATATATATATGTATGTGTAGGTGTATATATATTTAGAAATGTATTCACTATTTGCTTAATTATTATTATTATGTATATAATGTGCCTTAATGTCAGGACTGTTGTATTTTGTAAATAATTTTTAATAAAATGCATAAATATAATTATATTAACTAAAAAACATTTCAATTGGGTTATATTACAGTTGCTCCCATTGTAGATCAGAAATATATAGATATATAAACGTTCAGAAGAATTATGATAGAAATAAGAAATAAATCAAAAATGTTTAGCTGTAACTATTTCCATTTGAAACATTGGGAATGACAAAAAAAAAACATTTAGTATGTGATCACGTGTTTGGCAGATAAAGCTACCGTTGCATCTGCTGAAGTTGGACTTTACGAGGAGCATTTGAACGCAGCGTAAACACGAGCAGCGTGACTTGGCATTTGGATTCAGAGTTCAGCCAAATTCTGTCTCTTTATTGAGTAATAAAATAAATAAACTAATACTACGCCACAACAGATATAAATAAGGTAGGCTGTATGAACAAATAAAAATAAATGATTACATCAATATAAATATTAATGTAAACATTTTAATAATTCAAGCAAAACATGTTTTTTTCCCCGAACATTTTCCATGGTTTTAATCATTTACAGAATCTATTCATTGTCTGTATAATGTAGAGCTCATCTCAGCCTCTTTCTACTGATGTAGTGCTCTGTTCCTCCTATAAATAAAGGTTACGCGTCTCTCAGTACATGAAACGAGGACAAACAACAGCTGATAGGATCTCCTCAGCAGACTCCGACTGAGCGACCAGCTGCGCTGTTTCCAGTCCATCTCTCTGCAGGTCTGAGGAACCACTTCACAGTGTTCTCATCCCGGAGAACCGCCTCCAACGATCACCTGCACAGAACAGCAGAACGTCCTCAGCTGCACAGAACAGCATCACAACAGAACAGCAGCGGTGTTTAGATGTTCCCCGCGCATCGGCTATAAAGGTAAAGAGCAGAAACTATCGCATGAATAATTCATGGTTCTGAATAATGAACACATTATTAGCTTGTGTGCAGGAGAAGCTAATCAGCGGCACAGTTCCTATCTTAATTATAGAAATGTAATTACAGAACAGGCATCCGAGGGGAAATGTAGGCACAAAGAACCACCATCCTCCACACAGGTCAATTTATTTTTATTTCAAAGACTATTATACATTTGCTCTGTTAAAAAAAGCAGTTTGTTTTTTTTCAAATCCTGGATAAAAGGACCTTTTCCTGGAATATTTTAAATATACAGAATTATACATATCCAGCGGACGCTGAAGTTTACGTGTCGTTCTTTGATTTCTACAGAAAAAACAAGGCATCCAGTGGCAGATAAATGTTTTACAAAGCTAAGGTGCAACGTCACCGACCAAACCAGGTATTTTACATCTAATATACAACGTTAACAAAGGACAGACTACGAAAGCTGCTCCTCAATAACTTCAACCCCTAAATGAATAAAAACCAACAGCAGGTTTAAAACATGATCTTTCCTTCGTATCAACAACTAATCTGAACTTCCCTGGAAAATAAAAGAAAAAGCAGAAATAAGAAACATAATTACACATTCCTCCAGCCATGTAAATCATACATGTCTCAATATATATATATATATATATATATATATATTTAAATCAAAGTACAGGCAACGTCTTTGACAAGTTAGAAAGTTTAAGTATAGAAGACGTGAAAAGAATCTGTGTCGTGCGTTTGCATAAAGGTCCTAACAGGCGTCTGCTGAAGGGAAGATGAGGCAGGAAGGTACTGATGTGAGAATCACGAACAGATGCAGCGTTTCACCAGATTAATAAACACAAAGAGAAACCACGAGGTCTCAGCTCACCAACATGTGACCGTCACTTTGCAATGAACAACGTGTTATTGGTGAGAACCCTGGAACACACACAGACGTGTAAAAACAAACATCTTAAATATCCTGAACGCATCACCGGGCAGCGACGCTTCAGGGAACGACTGTTCCAACCATTCAGACACACAACTGGTAACACACATTTAATAGTTTGTACTTCTCTAAAGTGATGGTGAGGAAGAAAACAAAGAAAACCAGACTGCTCACTCGGTGCTGAAGGAAGCATCTGCACCGCATCACACAGACTTCATAAGAGCCGACTCAGCAGAAACACCAGCAAAAACAAACAGAGGACAAAGAAGGAAGCGAGTCTGTGTTTGGATGAGTTCACCCACAGACTTAAAAACAAGATAAAACTAAAAGAAAGCAAACTTTTGAGGCCACGCACACATTAATGCAGAAAAGTGTTGTTAACGAAGGAAACAAGTGTGAATAATAAAGTCTGCACTTCTTACTTTAAGTTAAAGTGTCAAATGGAGTTCATGTTGTGTCCAAACTATCCACGGATTAGAAACATCTTTATTCCTCATTTATCTACATCAGTGTGAACCGTTCACGTAGCCGCAACTATTTCAGAGCCATTTAATTCAGAAATAGTGACGTTGAACTATGAAGTGTGTAATATGCTCATGACATGGTCCTGTGTCGATGGCTGCAGAAACCCAACTCTTCTTCTTCTTCTTCTGGGTTGAACTCTGACCTTTGTGAAGACCGGCGCTGCGTTCACTGACAGCTGGGAAATAAACAAAAAGCAGTGAAGGACGGGAGGAGACTCCTGACGCCGTGGGTGTGTTTTGACTTCACTACAGTAGCTGAGGACACGCACACTACACACTACAGAGGGTCCCGACTCACAACAGACCTGCGACACGCACACGCACACACACACGCACACACACACACACACACACACACACACACACACACACACACACACACGCACAAACACAGTTTTCAATTCAGCTCATCAGGCACAAAAAAAAAAAAAACAGCTGAAGGAATGTTCCTAAAGCAGTCGTCTCTCTTACACACACACACACACACACACACACACACCTACACACACACACACACACACGGTGAGCCAGACGAACACACCCCTGGAAAGTGAAACATCTGTAGTGTGTAGTGGTCTGCGGTCATAGTTTTACAGCAGAGGCTGCTGGTAGTAGGCCGCCTGCTGCTGCTGATGCTGATGCTGGTGCTGATGCTGAGGGGGAGGAGCCTGGTGCGGGGGGGCGGACACCGGGTAGGCCACGAGAGGCATGCCGGAGCTGTGATAGGTCGACATGTCTACGGGCACGCCCGCCTGGTGCTGGTAAGGAGCTCCAGCAGCGTGGTTCATGTACTGAGTGTTCATAGCGGAGCTGTGAGGAGAGAAACACCTTTAATTATTAAAGAGCACTTTAATGTTACTATTCAACCAATCTACTTCCTGTTTACACTGAATAGTCATGTGATAAGCGTCTTCAGGCATCTGACCGAGTGTGGACGGAGGTGGTTTTGGTTTTAAAGCCCTGGTTTTAGTGTGGATGTAGTCTGAGGCGAGGAGCCTTTCTCCCTCCTCGTTCCCGTTTCCTTACCTCATGTATGGAGGCTGAGCGGCCTGGCCGTTGTGCGGGGCCGACACGTTGGGGGGCAGCGAGTGCAGCTGCCCCGGCTGGTCGCTGGGCAGAGCGTAGGCCTGAGCAGGAGGAACCTGAGGCATCACTGGAGGAAGGTAGGGGCCGCCGGCCGGACCCGGGTAGCCCTGAAGGAGAGGAGGAGCAGGTCAGCTATCAGAGGAGCTGAGAGCATGATTTATATCTCTTCTTCATCAAAACAAAAGATCGAGGTGGAGAGAGGGATCAAGTAACGGGGAACCAAGTGTGACAGAATAAGGGCTGCAAGACAAAAACTAAGCTCGAATCTGGCAACATCGTAGAGCTGCTGATGGCTAGCTGATCCCCCCAGTTCTAGTCTTTAAGCTAAGCTAAGCTAAGGGTTGCTGGCACAGACCGTTCCAGAGAGATTTCTTTTACATTTCCTCAGTAAATTAATATCTTACAGCAGCTGCAGACTGTGACAGGAAGTCAGGAGGTGTTGCTATGAATAGCATCAGCATTCTCTAGAAGTGCTTATTCAAAATAAAAAAGATAAAATAAGAAACAGCCTGGTGGTAAAACGCAGTGCTGTGAATGATGAAGGAGAAAAGGACGAGAGAAACTGGAGCAGCAGTCCGGTGTGGGCCGCTCGGTGAAGTGGACGTTTATTTGTTCTAAATCTGGGAGGAGAGACGGTGACATCAATCATTTCACAGAAAAACAGCCGCTGCCAAGAAAAGCTCTCCGGGGAGCAGAAAAGAGCCGAATATAAACCCACCGGTGTAGGACGAGAGCGAGAACACGGAGATAACGGCCAGATATCATCATCCTCTCATTACTGCTCCGTGAAATACAGAAACACGTCCAGAGCTCAACAGAGAGGCTCCTCGCTGCTGAGTTAAGCATCGTACTCGAGGGGTTTAACACACAGCTGTGTCCCAACACTGAACGTCTCTCCAGCATTCAGTGTTGTGAACTGTGGAGCAACCTGCGACTGAAGCCGTCCTTAAATCATGCACGACTCAGCTTTTTATTGACTCGGATCGCAAGACGGAGACGAGATGACTCAACACACCAGAGACATTAAACCCTCTGAACACAAACACACCCGCCGGAGGGACGGAGCTGTGAGAAAAACCTCAGATTATCATCTTTACGACGGTCACTGAACACATCATGTGGAGAGAGGAGGAGAGGAGAGGCTGTAGAAATGTAAATAGTTTCATATATAAGACATGTGGAGCCTCCGTGTTTTATGATGCTACATGAACAGCGTGTTTATCTCTCTATCACAGACCCTGTAGCTTCTGACCTGCATGGCTACGGCTGAGCCGGCCGGATTGTACTGCGCCTGCATCTTGGAGTAGGCCGAGTAGAACGGAGCCTCGTTCACCAGCTTGTTGTAAAGCTCCAGCGCCTCCAGCACCTTCACGTTCAGCTCCGACAGCTCAGAGTGTTTCCTGCAGCAAAGAGGGAGACGTTTGTCTTCCTGTAGTAGAAGAAGATGATCCGTAACACTTGAGAAGAGGTTCAGTAACACTACCTGTCTATCTCCTGTAGCCTCTCGTCAATCATCGGGTTCATCTGCTCACACGCACCTGTGTTCACATATTTACAGAAACACAGAGTTAGAAAACATCCGGCGGTCTGCAGCAGATCTACTCCAGCATTCAGCTCTATACCCTCCAGCTGGATCAGCTCCGCGGAGTCCGGAGCCGGATCTGCAGGGTCGGCGTTCTGCAGCAGAGCCAGAGTTCTGTCCATCTTCCCCTGCAGAGAGAAGACGGCGGGTTTGCGTCTCTGCAGTTTGATTGAGAGATGATTTGTGAATGAACGTGTGTGCAGCAAGTACCTCGTCAATGCAGACGGGCTCGGGCTCTTCTTTGGCCTCCTGAACCGTCTCTTCGGGGCTGGACGCCTTCTCAACAAAAGCCACTGTGGAGGAAACGGGTGAGTTCATTCAGCAGGTCTGGAACTCATTCGCTCCGGTTTTAAATCCCGTAGCTGAAGATCATACAGGCTGGTTTATTAAAAACAAACGGAGCCCAGATCCCGTTCAAACGGAGGCCGATACACAAGTCCAGTTATCCTGGAAACAGGAGTTCAGTTGGGAGGCTTTAGAGTTCAATCAGATAACTTTAGTCTATTTTGTTGCTTAATCACTAGAAGATGAACTCATTTGTATGGAGGCGAGTACATATCTGACCCACAGGGACTAAACCCGGTGAAGAGGACCGAGCTTCAGGCAGAGACACAGACCTGTCTCTGGCTCAGCGTTCAGGTTGGTGGTGACGAAGTTAGACGGGAACAGCCCGACTCCTCTGTGGTTCTCTCCTTTCCACCAGTTTGGATCGCTGGAAACAGAAAGAATCAACGCGTGAGTCCCAGCGAGTCCACCTCAGAACTGAGAGGTTGGCTTCAACAACAAAGAGACGAGATGAGTCGTGATGAGTCACACATCAGCAGGTTGTTTACATGATGCAGAAGCATAAAGTAAGACTCTATATTTACAGATCAACACCTGCTGGAGTTATGACCACCAATGAGTGGAAACCTCAATTTATGGACCAACAATTATTTTTGTGATCAAATTTGATTGATTTTCAATATACGCATCAAGAATAAAACAGCAAATTAACAGTTAAAAATAAGAAGAACATTTAAAAGGAAATTCTTTTTTACAAGAAATGTAATAAAATATAAACATGGACTTCTTGTGATTGTTTATTTCTATCTGTTGCTCTTTTGAACGTACTGCTAACTCAGCGTTGTTTTAACATCGGAGTATGAAACAATGCTATAAAACATCATATATATTCAACGCTGAACAGACATTAGAAGCTTCATCACAGCTCAGATTTACTGCTCAGGTGTTTCATTACCGGCATGAAGCATGAAGAAGATGAACAATCTGCTATGATGCTCGTCAGTCTTTCATAATCTGCTCATGAAGAGTCCAGAAAACTAAAAATGATATTTTGATGATAAAGATCATTAAAGAACGTCACCTGTCGTCCAAAACCAGAATAAGTTCTCCAGCTTTGAAGGTCAGCTCGTTGTCTTCGGCCGCTTCGAAGTCGTACAGCGCTCGAACCTTCCGGGCCTCCTGACCCCCGCTGCCGTTGGTGTAGTTCGGGGGGTCGGAGGTCGCAGCCAGGGGGCGTGTCTCCACCGGCTGCTTATGCTCCTGCAAGGACAGCTCGATGGCTGGGAAGGGTGGAGGCGTGGATGGAGAAGAAGAGAGATTTATTTTATTTCATTTATTTTATATTTATATATCAGAGTACAAACAGCTCTTAAAAGACTAATAATTATACATAAAATCCAGTTGATAATCAATTAAAACGAAGGAGAATATTGGTACAAACTAATAATAACAACAATAATAATAATAATAATAACAGTAAAAAGCCTTAAACATGAAGCACAGCGGTTGTAGAACATGTGATGATTAGATAATAACTCTCTCTACCTTTGGCCAGGTTGTCATCATCCGATTCTTTGCCGACAGCCGGTGTGACGACCTTTGTGGTGGAACCCTGTAGTCAATACAGAGAGATAAGGTCACGTGTGTGCGTGTGCGTGTGCGTCTGTGTGTGTGTGCGTGTGTACATGCAGGAGGGTTGCTGTGCACCAGATGTGGAAAAACAGATTTCCAGTGACTGTAATGCCACCTGCAGTTCATGTTTGGTACTACACTTTGGGGCAGGGCCATATATATATATATATATATATATATATATATATATATTTCCAGCTATACACCGACTATGTTTACATGCACACAACTAGAGAGTCATCAGATTCAAACAGTAGTTTCTCAGTATGTGCTTTGTTGTGATTGTGTCTGAATGTATGGTTTCATCACGAGATGATTCCATAGAAGATGTTCTGAGACTTTTTAGATCCTCCGAACACGGAGCAGAAATCACTGTTACATAACCAAAGCAGCAGAAGAGTTACTCTGTTGTTTCCAATATCTAATTATAACCAGACGTAAGTTTAATAAAGAACGTCACTGTTCTTGAGGCAGACAGACATTTCCCTCTTCCAGACAGCTCACTTTGTTAAACCCTCTTTAAACTACTGATCCATGGAGATCTTCTTTGAAGAGCTTTTCTTGAATCTGATGATAAATCAGAGCACGACTGAGCCCCAGTGGCTGATGGGAGGAGCTTTCATTCCACCACAAACTGTACAAGCTGTTTGTGCCGACCGTAACGGGCTGAATGCAACCGACAGAGAGACAAACAAAAACACATGCATGCTGTCCAAGAAATGACCCACAGGAGATGAAGTTTAGACAAACACAACACGTACTTTAGACTCCTAAAAGATTCCATATCCGTTTAAGTGAACGTTATATTTAGAACATGTTCTCCTCTTTACCTTCATGACGGTGAACTGAAGCTGTTCTCTGATCTCTACAAACACCAGACTCCATATAAACAGATTTATCCTCAGAACACAGGAGCTGCTCTGCTGCCTCCATCTGTTAGTGCGTCTGTGTTGTTGAGAGACTTTAGTGTTTTAAAGAGTTAGTTCAGATTCACCAAAGTCACTCAACAACACAAAAGAAAGACGAGATCATAGAGAAGAGCTTCAGCTCCTCATGAAGATAAAGAGGAGAACATATTCTAAATATAACGTTCACTTAAACTCATTCTTTTAGGATTCTAACAGCAGAACATCTACTGCAGTAACACACTGAGTGTGAAGAATCTCAAACACACTTCTAAACATCACATCTTATCCCTTTAAAGTTCAGCGTGATCGATGGCTGAACGGTAAACAGCAGGAAGACGAGTCACAGCTTGAGTCACGATACCTGCTGCTGCTGCTGATAACACATTAAATGTCATAACCGACGCCCTCATGGCCTCCATTAAAGCAGGCTGCCTCAACACAACACAACGCACCAACACAACACGACGCACCAACACAACACACACCAACACACAGCAGAATGGAACTCAGCCAACGGAAACAAGGTGAGGATGAGACAGCAAGACCCAGAGACTTCAGATGATTATGAAAGCTGCAATGTTTATCAATCCAAACTGTCACAGAGGGATTATGTTCATTAAGTTTATTATTGAGCTTGAAGAGGTCGACCTTATTTACAAGAATAAACCACAACAGAATAGAAGATTCACCATCTAATGAACACTACAAGAGAAACTACAACCACAGATTATACATCTGTAGTTCAACCTGAGAGAGTCCACTTCAACCCTCGACACACATAACAAGGTCCACACACACACTTAATATTATGATGGTCTACGGACTCAAACTGTAATGAAACCGTGTGAAAGAAGACTGCTAACACGTTACGTCTGATGAATGATCCTCAAGTTAAAGTGAAGTTTCTAAAACATATGAAAAGTGTTTGGATGCGACTGAATATAACGAAATGCTGCGAAATCTGCCTAAAAATGTTTTCCTGCCAACAGCAACTTCAACAAGCAGCCAGAATGTAGTTAAAAAACCTGCATTCTCTCTAGTGTCCACCAGGGGGCGACTCCTCTGGTTGTATAGAAGTCTATGAGAAAATGACTCTACTTCTCTCTTGATTTATTACCTCAGTAAACATTGTAAACATGAGTTTATGGTCTCAATCTCTAGTTTCAAGTCTTCTTCAATACAGCATGATGTTCATTTAGTAAATGATGGTCCATTTAGAGTCACACAGACCATAAAGCAGGGGATGCTTTAGGGGCGGGGCTACACAGTGATTGACAGGTCGCTGCCAGAGACGTATACGGCGTCTCTACGTCACTCCTCCTCAGTCCACATATGGTCACTTCCTGTTCACTGGACTTCACGATGACAACGTCCACTTTTTATATTCAGTCTGTGGTTCATCTTTATCTCATTAAATCAACTTAGAATGCTTCTAAACTGGTGATTTATTTCCCCTTTCACACAAACTTCCCGGTAAACTACTGGGCTTAACCTTCACACACGGACACACATGTGCCAACCGCCGTAAAAACTCCACAGAAGAAGAAGAAGAAGAAGAAGAAGAAGAAGAAGGTCAGACGTCTCTTATTATTTTTAAGGAGCTACTTTTAGAAATGATGTAAATGTTCTTATGATGTAATTTAATATCCGACAAGTTTGCGAGAACATTTCAGGGATCAGCTGCGTGTGTGAATGGGACTTTTGATTTGTTGTAGTTGTGGATGATGTAACCGTACCTGTGAGGACGCGGTGGGGAAGCTGACGCCCTCCTCCTTCAGAGACTTGATGGTGGCGCCGATCAGGCTGAGCTGTGGATCCTTCTGGAAGTCTTCTGCCCACTCCGCCATCAGAGCCTTGAGCTTCTCACACACCTTGGGGTGGGCCTGCAGAGGACAGAGTCATGATTCTCTCTGGGACACCTCAGTCAGAGGAACAGTGTGTCACATGTAGAGGGGTTTAAAGGTAGATATTAAATATAATATTCATAACGATGTTTTAATCAGTGTATAATCACCAGAATTGTATTTAGCTTAGAAAAGTCATTTATATCTATATATGGAGTGGGTCGTCTTTACGGAGTCCGCCATGTTTCTACGGCAGCCCAGAACGGACAAACACTAACAGACACTGGCTCTATGTGCTACATAATTAAATATCGTAGTATTGATAAGCCACGGGGGATTTTTATTAGAATTTTTTTATGTTTTGGTGTCATTTATTATCACGCTGAAGCGAGTCGGGCTGAGCCCAACACACACACACACAAAAACATCCGTGACCATGTAAACAAAAGTGAAACCTAATTGAATTGGTTAAATACAACTATGCATTCATGTAGAAGAGCAGAGTATTGATAAGAGTAGCTCGTAGTAATAATTAAATCCTAAAGATAACTCTCTCCTCGTAGGCCACCGTAATTCTGGAGGAGTGAGCTGAGGGTCTCTAGTTAGTTGCAATATACAACCTCACCACTAGATGTCACTACATCTCACACAATGTCCCTTTAACCTTCTTCAGAGTGTGACAGTGGTCGTAGTCATGAGTGTACAAAGAGATGACAAACAAACACGGTTATAAAGTAGCAACAATGAGGAGAAATAAAGTCCACATACTCTGCTCACAACGCTCCGTACTTCACTGGCAAACTCCCGTGAGCAGATTTCCAAGTGGAATATTCTGCCGCAGTTTGACACACAAGCACTGAGCAACTGTAAGAAAAAAGAAAAAAAAGAGATCAAGCAGCTGGTATTATGAAGGAAAAAGAGATCAAACAGCTGGTATTATGAAGGGAAAAGGAGGATTTATTTTCTACCACTCACATAAATGAATTAAAACAAAGAAGGCGTTAATAGAAGGTGAAGCTTTTGTAATTATGAATGCTTTTAATGACAGAAGAGCTTTAATGATGTGAGTGAATACGGATGTCTAAATATAGAGGACAATACATTCTCTTAGATTATAAGAGAATAGATTCGTGGAGGGTCAAACTGAGTTTTCACAGTAGTAGATCTGCAGTTGATCTGCAGTAGATCTGCAGTTGATCTCGTGTTTCTATTGTTGAAGCTTCACTGTCTGTCTGAGTCATTATGAGCCAATGCTGTCACATGACCTGCTTTGGCTTTAAAGATGACCACGGTACTGTAGCTGCTTAGTAGGTTTCTTTCTATTTGGGGTTTTCTTAATAACAAAAAGCTAAATATTAGTTTGTTTAGAGGATATTTGTCAACAATAAAAGGCAGCGGACTGATGATTTATGGACTAAACCTAAATTGCGGATGATAAACAACTGAACATGTTACGCAGAATTATGTTGAATATCATTTTGTAGAAGTTCTGTTTGTGCTCAGTTGAGCTCTGATATTTGAGCTTTGACTGTTGAAACGGAGCTTTAGGTTAATCTAGAAGAAGAACAGCGGATCTGTCTGATGTGTTTCTATTCT
Organism: Pholis gunnellus; assembly: GCF_910591455.1. Classification (NCBI taxonomy): domain Eukaryota; kingdom Metazoa; phylum Chordata; class Actinopteri; order Perciformes; family Pholidae; genus Pholis; species Pholis gunnellus. Next base: position 23,678,625 of record NC_136539.1, read on the forward strand.
CCCTTTTTACTGCAGACAGCGTGATGCTTTGTTTATTAAAATAAAAACAGATATGGATTTAGTAGATATGGAGGATGCACAAAGATTGAGATGATTGTCTGGGACGAGAGGAAGAAATGTCTTAACAGAGATAATCTGTAGTTATTTAATAGTTTTTATTTTGTTTCCCCCACATGCTTTGTATTTGCATGACCAGAAGATGTATGAAAAATAGGTGCATCTAATAATCCTGAATGTTCGGCATGAAGAAATAAAATAAAATGAATGTACACAGACGTATGAATCAGTTTTGAGGTTTTTGTTATCTTGATTAATTTGTAACGCCTGCCTTGTGAAGCATTTTGAGATCAATCTGTTTACATAATTATTGACTTTATAATGTTAAAAATAAATTGTCTCATCGTCTTGGTTTCTCGTTACTGTTTTAATGAATGTGTGGGTGGATCTGGTGACATGACAGCAGAGACACACGCTCACATTGAGGGCCTGCATGGCAACGTGAGGCACTTTGTGGTTGACTCTCTTCATGATGGATCTCAAGCTGTCCTTTGATCTGAAACACAAGAGAACAGAGAAGAACTCAGAGATAACCCCACAACAAACTGTCCTTCAGACCAGAGATGCTCCTGTGCAGGACCTCATGATAGCTCACCCATTGGGTGTCGTTCCGATCTTGTCACAGATGTCCATGATGAGCCCCCAGTCGTCCACTGTGTTGGTTTCATTGGTGGACTTCTCTGAAATGTGACAGACAGACACTCCCAGTTTAGATCTAATGTACAAGAAGGAGCCTATTCTTCCTTAAGTTATGTCATATGAACGTACATAGAGGTTTATTATGGTGGTGAAGAAGGTTGCCTTTCTGTGTGCTGTAACATGTGAACAGGAAGTCATTTAGAAGCACATTTCCAGCTCATAGTAACTCTGTAACGAACACTCAGTCAGTAAAGTGAGACAGGACTGTTGTCTGTGGAGTCAGAGACAGATAAGAGTGATGACCTCAGTAGTTTGCATGTGTTTTACATCCGACTGTGACTATAAGAGGAAAGACACATCTCGAAATTTCTTACAACATTTTGAACATTTTGCACTTTTGATAATTTTGATAAAATAGCTGCAAATCAATTTTCTTTCATCCGGCAAACCCTGGAATCCATGTCAAATAACTCCAGCTGTCCTAATATTTGATTAAACATTTAAGTCAAAACAATCAAATTCTAGTTTAACATTAGTTCTTCTAAACTGAACTGATCTCTCAGACAAAATGTTATTCTGTAAAAACTAATCAATAAACACAATTAAGAAACTAATAATGTTACAGTATGACACTGCCTGTGTCTCTCTCTCTCTCTAATTTACTGTCTGTCTGTTTTACTGTCAGTCTGTCTCTTTATGTCTCACTCTCTGTCTCCGTCTGTTTGTCTCTTACTGTCTGTCTCTGTCTCTCTTTATGTCTTACTCTCTGTCTGTGTCTCCGTCTCTCCCTAAATTAGTCGCTGAATCAAAAATAATCTACACGTAACGTTAGATAGAGATTATAAAATGATCGTTAAGTGTCTTAATCCCGCAGTTACATAAAACATATATAACTAATAGATCGTTATAACCAATGTGACAGATTTAACTGACGTTAGCCAGTCACGGTTTAACGTTATCAGACTCAAAGTTACACCGCTAGCAGCGAACGAAAATAAGCTAAGCTAACGTTAGCTTCGAGTGTTGTTGGCCCTTTCGTTAGCTCGACGTTAGCTCGTTAGCTTCGTTAAAACACTGAAAACAACCACCAAAAAACTCACCGACATCTTGGTCAAAAGGATTTTGGGCGAACAAAGGCATACTGACGAGTCAACAAGCAGCCGGACTGCGTAACAAAAGAAGAAGTAACGTTATGTGTGTGATTTAGGGACTAAAACCTAAACAAATGTCTCTTCCTTGTCCATTAGCTTTAAACTCGCACCAGTTGCTCTTCCGGGAAAATGTGGCTGTCTTGATTAAGGCCTGAACAGAATTATTAAAGGCCGATAGAGGGCAGTTGGCAAAATATGTTTGATAAATATGTTTAGTGCGATTAATAAGTGTTTTATTTATACTATTGAAAGTAAAGCACTTTCACATAAATTCCTTAAAAAATACTTAAAATACTTGGCACTTTATTAAACACCTCTGTTCACACAAAGGACACTAGCGAAACACTGACACCTAGTGGCGAAAAGAGGAACGTGTGCGTTAAAGATTTATTTAATTATGTCCATCATGCATATTTATGTTACTCCTGTTAAATATATATATTTAATTATAATTATATTATTTTGGGAGTTTACATGAGTAGGCTACCCAACAGAAAATCAAAGTAATATGAAACGAAATAATCACAGAATAAACAATATGACTCAAAAAAGGACATTAATTACTTTTAAAACTTGGCTGAAGAATAGAAATTATGGATTTATTAGAATTTCTTTATTTTTGGGTAGTATAAGATAATGAAAAAAATGTGTTTTAATCTTATAAAATCGTGTTACCCTGTTGGGAATAGGGGGCGCGCCTTTCGAAGAGCGTCTGATGCAACCAGAGGAACCGACAAAGAGTATTTATTATTAGTCCTAAACAGTCTGTGGTCCTGATCCAGTCTATGGACACCCAGGGACAGGAGAGCTTAATCTATTTCACGCAAAAATAAATGGTCTGAAATAAATAAATAAATAAATACAGCCGCACATTGTGAGGACTGAACTTTTAAGGTGACGTTTGAGCGAGAGCATCTCAAAGCGAAGCCGGAAGTATGGAAGAGTTGCTCCTCTCGCTTTCAGGACCACACTTCCGGGGTCCCTTTCTTCTTCGTTTCCGGACTTCGGTGAATCTGACAGCCGCTGTCGTCCAGGGCCTAAAGGACCGTGTTGAAGGTGTTACAGTCATGTCGGCAGCTGCTCCGGGGACCAGCAAGACGGCGCACGGCGATGTGGCCGCAAAGAAGAAGAAGGGACCCGGTGCTCTGGCCACGGCCTACCTGGTCATCTACAACGTTGTTATGACAGCGGGGTATGTAGCGCGTGGTTCTGTGTGTGTGTGTGTGTGTGTGTGTGTGTGTGTGTGTCTGTGCTGTTTTGCAATACAGCTCTAATTATTGGGAGCATGATTTCCTCCATTGTAATGTTACAGTGTTATTTTTAATCTGCACATTGTAGGTATTTATCTTTGGAAACACTGCTAGTAAAGGTGTGCAGCGGTGAAAAACGTCCCCCATACGTGCAACGGCTAATACAGATTAACGTTAGACGAGCAACAGACAAACCACGTGACTACAATACAATACGTAAATAATAAGACGGATGGTTTGTTGTTTAACCATAAAGTGTGTGTTATTAAACTTGCATTGTCATATTATGTTTTGCAGGACAACGACTGGATTTGAGTTTAATTCATCATAAAAGTAAAATATAAATATAATAAATGAATCAAATGACGCAGAGATAACAATGAAAGAGTAAAGTTAGGACTAACATGTAAGTAATTAGTCTATTAATAGATTAGTTGATGAATAAACAAATAGCACAAAATGTCAAAGGTCAGCGAACTGACTCCTCACATGTGAAGCTATGTTGCTGTTTGCATTATTATTGTAACATTAACATAACAACAGACTCGTGTATATATATATATATATATATATATCATTTAGTTATATATTTTAATAGAGTTTTGGAAGTTGGTTGGACAAAAACACAACTTTCATAAACATAGTTTCTCTGTAAATTGAAAACATTTGAATCAATAATTAAACTAAAGGATCATTTCCGCTCTAGTTAAGATCCTTAGGTCCGTGCATAGTGTTGATGGGATGTTTGGAGATTAAATGTGAATTTGTATATATTTTTTAAACCAACGCATGAACGTTTCCCTCTCAGAAACAAATACACAACGATGTTTCTATAATAAATTGCAAGAAGTTGATGTTTCTGAAGTGGATCCAGAGTAGAATAGAAGGAGCCGCAGCAGTGCTCTGGGTCACTGTGAGTACACAGCAGAGATTATTCACATCGTTAAAGTCAAGCAGAGATAAAGTTGCCAGTTGTATTTGTATAAAACTCAGATAACGAGCTGTAAACGTGTAGACGCAGGGGCGACGTTGAACCATGGACCGAGTCTCTGCGTGTCTCTGCGGCCCGTTCGTCACGCTGCTGTAGAACGTGGGCGTTGTTGGCTCGCTGCTCCGACCAGTCGGGTCACATTGTGGAGGCCTCACAGGGACTGCTTTGTGTCGGAGGACGTGTTAGGGTGTCGCACACACTCGTCCGATGTGGCGTCTGCATTCAGAGGAGATAAGAGACGAGCTCATTCTAGCTGGTTCACTGCGTTACACATCATGCATTATTATTATATCTGTTTAATACGTCAGATATTAACAAACACTCATCAGACTTAGCAGGTTTAATATTTGCAGAATAATATTTTTTAATAATATGACATATATCACATTTCAACAAGGAGATTAAAAAGACTTTACATAAAACATTAAAGACAAAGTGCAAAAGAAAAGAATCATTAAAAATACAAAATAAAATAAAAACAAGTTTAAATAGAATAATATAAGAATAAAAGTTTCAGTGCAAGAAATGATTTTATAAAAGACAGAAAAAGTCTTCAACCTTTATTTAAAAGAGTAAATAATGAATGTAGATTCATGTTTAGAGAGATGATGTAACTGTTAAGTTAGTAAACATAGTTAGTAAACATGTAACTGTTAAGTTAGTAAACATACATCCACATTAGTGTTATGTGTCAGCAGATATTAATAAATAGTATTAATAGTAAATAGATTTCTGAATACAGGTTTAATACGGTGTTTTGTTTGTTTGTTAGTATTTAGTTTTACTATCTTTGGTTATTAAATGTCTTCATGAATCATAAAAAATATCTGTCATCAGAAATGTTTTCATCGACTTTTAAATACAAAAAACAAGCAAAAAACATTGAGTCGTAATTCAAGAAGTCACTTCTGAGAGTAATTTATACGTCATAAGTCTTCTGAAGCACAATATTATACATTATATGTATATATGTGTGATGTAAGATCAGATATGGAAGCACTGATGTATTTATCCTCCTCTCTGCAGCTGGCTGGTGATCGCGGTGGGGCTGGTCAGAGCGTACCTGGCCAGAGGAAGCTATCACGGGCTCTACTACTCCATCGAGAAGCCGCTGAAGTTCTTTCAGACCGGAGCTCTTCTGGAGGTGAGACGAGCGCAGCTTTATTAAATACAGAGTGTGAGTGTGAGTGTGAGTGTGAGTGTGAGTGTGAGTGTGAGTGAGTGTGTGTGTGTGTGTGTGTGTGTGTGTGTGTGTGTGTGTGTGTGTGTGTGTGTGTGTGTGTGTGTGTGTGTGTGTGTGTGTGTGTGTGTGTGTGTGTGTACAAACACTCGTGTGCTCGATGCCGAGCGGCGTGAGGTGTTTCTATTATTCTGTCCAGGCGCTCTTGAAGGATCTAAGAGTCCTCCATGATAAGAGCTGAGGAAAGGTGCTTCAATGCTTCCTTTCCTTATCTCCTTTAGCATAGGAAACACGGGACCTTCCTTTATGAAAGGAAAGGAGATGATGCCGACCCACAATTCCTTGCGGCGGCAACATTTAAAGTGACGCACCATGAAAACAAACCATGTGTTTGTCTTCCACAGGTTTAATGATTCATAGTCATAAACTCATCAGATTCATGATGAACATGAAGAGACAGCGAGTCAGTTCTAATGAATCCGTTCTGAGTCATGATCACATGTTGTGTTTTCTCTTCACAGATTCTGCACTGTGCTGTCGGTGAGTCTCTATTAATACGTTTATTAATATCAAAAGATCAACAATCAAATCACAACGAGCGCAACAATCAACGCATATAGAGACACAAGTCTGACCAATCAGAGCAGAGAAGCAGAAACATGAGCATCGATGTCAAACACGTCAGAAATATGATGAGTCATCACAAAAAACACCATCATCATAAAAAACACTGCAGAGAAAACAGTCATATGTTAAAGGCCCTTTTTGGAATAGAAGCAAGTTCATCTTTATATTAATATTTGTGATGAAACTAAAAATAAACTAAAATAAACTAATTATCGTTTTCATCGTTGACTTTATGAAACGTGAGCCCGACGTCTCCAGAACCAGAGATGTTACGTTTACAATGAAATCTGACAAAGAAGAGCAGCAAACGTTTTAAACAATGAATCCATTAAAACGATGTTCAGACGGTTAAATATACAGAATGTTACTGTGAGTTTTTCATGAATCCAGTGAAATATGTTCCGCTGTTTGATGTGTTGCTTCATAAATGATCAGGACAGCTTTCATAAAGATTCTTTCTTCAGATGTCAGATAACAGTGTGTAGTCTCTTAAATCATTGCTCTCATCATCATCATCATTATTATCATCATCATTGTTGTTATTATGGTTATTATTATTGTTATGTATTTGTATCTCACATGTAAATATGTGCAGACAAACAGAATCTGTTTGCTTCATTATCTCAGATTAATGAGGGATTATCAGAGGCTCCCTGCAGCTGCTGTCCACACACACACACACACACACACACACACACACACACATGCAGCTCTATGGTCCTCTCTGCTGGCCAGCTGAAGACACTGCAGCAGCGTTCATTTCCTGTTTTCCTCTGTTGACAGACTCATATTTTATATTTCCATCGTGATCTTTTAAGAGCGAGTAGACCGTGAGCAGAAAGACGACGAGTAATCCAGTAAGCAGAACCCGTCCCGAGTCTCAGTCTCTGTCCCTTCCTCATGTCTCAGGAATCGTCCCGTCCTCGGTGGTCCTGACCGGGTTCCAGGTCTTGTCCCGGGTCTTCCTCACCTGGGCCGTCACACACAGCGTCAGGGAGGTACGACCACGTCTGCTTCTAGCTTTTAAATCACATCAAAGCGTATCAGAGGACTCGATGTGAAACTGTAAAGTGACGCTGCTGATGTTTGCCCTGTCGATAGATCGGGGAGCAGTGAATGTGTAAGTAACGTCTCGCTGTAGTTGTGCAGGAATGACTCTGTAGTGAATAACGGATGTTTCTTCTTCGTGTGTCTATTGTTTGACGCTCGTTCTCTCATCTTTGCATCGGTTTTAATCTAACACCTGAGGATGGTGACCGTCTGCCTGCAGTGTGATCAGAAACAACCAGCATGAACAGTAACTCCTGCAGCACCATGCCGGCCCGTCTCCTCCTCCTCCTCCTCCTCCTCCTCCTCCTCCTCCTCCTCCTCCTCCTCCTCCTCATCCTTCTTGTGTTTGGTTTCATTGTGCAGGTGCAGAGTGAGGACAGCGTGCTGCTGTTCGTCACGGCCTGGACCGTCACGGAGATCATCCGCTACTCCTTCTACACCTTCAGCCTCCTCAACCACCTGCCGTACCTCATCAAGTGGGCGAGGTAGGAAGCTCTGCCCGAGGGCTCGTATTTAACATATGAACACATGAATTATATCCGGTGGAAAAGAATTGAAAAATCTCAAGTTGAGTCTTAGTTTGGTTGACTTCTTGATTTGTTTATTTAAAGTGATGGTTCCATCATATTCTCGATGTATTTTCATCATTGAGTTTATGAAAGTAGTGAAAGGTAACGCCTTCAATTACTTGTTTATTTTAACCAAGATGTTCAATTTAAAATGACTTAAAGCATCCCCTGCTTTATGGTCTGTGTGACTCTAAATGGACCATCATTTACTAAATGAACATCATGCTGTATTGAAGAAGACTTGAAACTAGAGATTGAGACCATAAACTCATGTTTACAATGTTTACTGAGGTAATAAATCAAGAGAGAAGTAGAGTCATTTTCTCATAGACTTCTATACAACCAGAGGAGTCGCCCCCTGGTGGACAGTAGAGAAAATGCAGCTTTAACACATGAAGAAGAGGTCGTCTGGTTGGACTGAGGACAGACTGGACGCTACAGTGACTCACTATCACCTCTCCAGGTTAAACGTGGTACTACAAGACGGAACAGGCCTCGGGCTAGCTGGTTAGCATGCTAACTTCAGTAGATATCTTTATCTTTGACACAACGTCAACACTGTAACCGCTTCACATTATTTTTAATGCCTTAAACTAAAATGTCTGGACTTATTTTACACGCTGCTAAAAACAACTCATCTAATACCGATAAATGCTGCCGTAGCCACCATAAACATGTCCGCTCCTCTTTCTGCCTGCTGGGATTCATCTCCTGCATCTTCAACCGGGGCAACCGATGCTAAGTGCCTCTCTCCTCGCGGTCTGTGTTGCTAGGTAGCAAATGAAACCGTCGCTATATTTGTATGGAACTCTCAGTTCCAGTTGCACCCGGAGAGGCAGAGGACTGGGAGCTGTGTGGGCGCGTGGTGCTGTGGATCGCTACAGCGCGTGGGCTGCTGGCGTTGTTGTTGCCGTGTGTATTGTTCGTATACTGCTCTACCAGTGACGCTTTCTTTTGATCAGGAAGTAGTTCTCTTTTGCAACCATTTTGCAATAAATACTCCTTTAACCCTCATCAGTTGCTCATCCTCTCCGCATCCCGTAGGGGAACGTAACCTCGTGCATCCGTGCAGGATTCAGGAGGATCAGGAGAAGAACGTTTAGTTTTCTCTCTGGAGAAGAAGAGCAGTTCACAGCTTCTCTGAACGTTTCTCTGATTAAACATTTAGCAGCATGCAGAGGTTCTTCCTTTTGTATTCGATGATTACTTCAGAGCTCTGGATGTAATCCAGATGTAATCATGTAATATGATGCTGCGTCAGCTGTTCGCTCCACTTCTTCACAACAGTTCTCTGGTTTGAGATTGAACACTGAGAGCAGCCTTTTAACTTTCACTTTAAAGTTTACATGCACACTGATATTCAGAGTGTAGTGTTGTCTGATTCACACACGTGTTACTGTGTGTAGTTGTTTTACACACAGTAACAGTGTTTGCGTTCCCAAAAAGAAGAAGAAAAGCTCTCAGAGCGATGACATCACGACTGCAGCTGGAAGAGGAGGGAGACGAAAGTTATTTAAAGGACGAAGCTGTAGAACGTCTTCATCGTTTCAGACTAATCACAGGACTCAGGGCTGCATGAACATGAGTTTGAGGGAATATGTTGTGCGTGTAAGTGAAGGTAGTTCTAGAGGATTTACTTGAACGTCTTCTCAAACATTCATCATATTTATTTATTGATGTGATGTTCATAAACAGGCTGTGCAGCTCAGTGAACAATAAACATAAAGTAACCAGAACCACGGGGACGGCAGACCTGATCAGGATCTATCGATGAAGAAGACCTGATGATGATGATGATGCACTTCTTCTCTTCCGCTCCACGCACATTTGATAAAAAGCATTTGTTCTGCAGCTCCGTGTTCGTCTCACTTTGTTTCAGTGTACAGCAGAAGTCTACATATAAACAGTAGAAACTCGACTCCACATCATCACATCTCAGTGTTTGTCTTCAGACCCGATGAAGAATACAGAAAGTCTGGTTTCTGGTTCCTCTGCTGCAGGTACACATTTTTCTTCGCGCTGTATCCGATGGGAGTGACCGGGGAGCTGCTGACCATCTACGCGGCGCTGCCCTTCGTCCAGAAGACGGGCCTGTACTCCGTCACGCTGCCCAACAAGTACAACTTCTCCTTCGACTACTACAGCTTCCTCATCCTCGTCATGATCTCCTACATTCCCCGTAAGTCTTTTCTTACTCTGTGGTGACAATAAAACCACCATGTTGTTCGTCCAGAAAGAAAATACAAAGAAGAAGTTCATTACATTTACCAAAGAAAATAAAGTTTAGTTTTGCTTCTTAATTAATGTCCTCGTTCATAAAGAACACTCGGCGGTTCAGGCGGCCGCTCGCTGTGAACATGAAGGACGGAGAAGCTGATCAACGCTGAAAGATGTTAACAAAATACCAAATTGCATAATTCTTTACTCTCATCTCATGATTATTCTACTTCAATTAAAGATCATTTTAAAGTGATTATGATGTCTGAAGGGATCTGAACCTTTAATATACGTTGATTCGTTGTCGTCCCCCCCAGTCTTCCCCCAGCTGTACTTCCACATGGTCCGGCAGAGGAAGAAGGTTCTGGGCCACGTGGAGGACTACAGCAAAGTGGAGTGAGCCCCGCAGCCTCCTGACGGGTCTGACGGAGGAAACAGAAACCAAAACAACTGACAGAAGAGGAGCAAACGTCCCGTCTGCTGAAAGAAACGCGAGCCGGCAGGAGATCCTAGTTATCGAGCAACTTTATGTGTTGTTGTTTTTCTCCAGCTGTTGTTCAGGTTGTATAGACGCTCACAAATCATCAACAAACTGTGTTTTTTACTTTTATCTGTATTTATGAATACTTGTGTGTTTAGTCGGGGAGCGTGCAGCTGTGACGAGACAGTTGATCAGAACCGATGGAACCCCCCCCCCCCCCCCCCCCCCAGAGAGGTTAACTCCACTCGTACTGAAACTAGGCGCTAGCTTCTGCATCTACAGTTTGTTTGTTGGTGCAAACTTTGGTTCCAGATTTGTGATTCCTTTTTAGTTTCTTCGTCTTCTTTCATTCATCTCAGTCAGAAGTCTGATTACATTCCTGGTTCCGTTGAATAAACCTGTTTCCATCCCGTGCCTGCATGGTTCTCTGTCCTCTGTGTGTGTTTGCTGTTTGCTTGGACGTCGTTCTGTTTCCGTCTTCAGACATCGAGCACGTCGAGTCTTTAGAAGCTTAAGTCTCAGCGATGAGTTGTGTCATCGGATGTCTTCATTGTTTGATGTTTAGGTGTTTTATACGTTCATAGTTCTCATCACTCATCCGTCTTCTTCTCATGCATTTTCTTTCTTTATCTTTTTAAAGGAACTCATTTTAGCATTTTTAGCTCGAATAAAGTGATGCTTTATATAATTAGAACATTCCAGCTTTATTAAACTCTGATTAACTGAAGAGGTCAGTGTGTTTATAAAAGCTTTTAAGAAGAATTAAGACGTTTAGAGACATTTATTTCATGAAAGCAGAACAAACAGTAGCAACAGGATGAGCTGTGATATGTAACAAAACTAAACCGCATTGTAGCCTGAATATGTGTCGGATGTTCTTTATGGACTTTTATTTTGAAATGCAGAGACCGGTGGTCATTGATTTGATGTCCTGCTGATGAGGAGCAGAGCTTTATAAAGTGAACGGACTCTAAAGACCAACGGTACAAAGACACGACTGTGATTCAACGTTTCTTCTGTAAAGGTCGTATCGATGCTCACGGCTCGCTCACTGTTTTTGGATGATGTTGCATTCGTGACATTTTAGAGTTGTGATCCTGAATTCTCTCTTTTATATTTTGCTGTCAGTGATTTAACACCAGGCTGAAAAGCATTTTATTGACATCTTTTAGTTAAAACCTTGAATTCTGCTCCTCTGAGCTCATTTCACTGCAGCAAGCGACAGCTTCAACCTCTGGAATTCAGCAGAAACCAGATATAAAGAGTTCCTCTTTACAGGTCCAGTGTGTCGGAACCCTGATCTCACAAACATCACGTTGTTTTAAGGTCGTTCTGCATCTCGTGGGACACGTTTTAGTTCACTTTGTTACCAGGAAACAGTCGAAAAACATCACGATCGGGCTCAAAATAAGTGCGTAAACTAAGTGAAGCGTAAACGATTTCAGTAAAACACGCCACAAACATCAGTAACTTTAAAATAACTCAACACTTTGGGACACGAACACTGGTCTCCTAGCTTAGAGTCGTGTGTTTGACCCGTCCCACCCCTCCCACCCTGTCTGTTTATTACATCACTTTATCTGAGCGTAGCATGTTTACACAGCAGTCAATACAGACTATACGACCATAACATGTTATGAAGCAAAAAGAATAGTGTTATTGCCCGCTGAATGGCTTACAAATGTTCGTGTCATACATATTCCATTAATGGAAATTTAATATAATATCGATACCTGTGTGTGTGTGTATTACTTACTAATTCGTTAGCTTAGAATTAGCCCCGCGTTGGATGCAATCTGCAGCTGCACCACTAGATGTCACTGAATCCGACACACTGCTCCTTTAAATCCTGTTCATCCAAATTACAAAGATCCTCTTTTCACGTGTAGAAAGTTTGGTTTTATTTGAGCAGATTTGGGATCTGAGATGTCTCAGTACACTGGAGGTGAATAGTTCATTTCATTAACAGTGTCTCTGTTACTCTGGATCAGTCGTTCCCAGATTCACCTGTCATGCAAAGCAGGTGTATTCATCTGGTTCTGTGACCCCTCTCGGGGTCCTGCCCCACCGTTTAGGAACCACCACCCAACACGCTGTCGACAGCTTTTATGGGTTTGATTCCTCTGGAAGATGATGGTTCCAATAGAAACAGTGAGATCCAGAGAGACCGGAACGCTGGTTTCTACAAAAAAACCTCCATAAGTCAATATTTTAAACGTTGTGATGTTTAGAGCGACACAAACAGAATTCATTTCACGTTCATTGTGTTCGGGTCGGAGGCAGGAATCACTGCTGAAACCTTTGCATGTCTAAATACTCATCTACTGGAAGCACACCAGGTGTTTTTAGTGAATTGGTTGAACTGACCCTTTAATGTTTTTCCATTAGTGTGCCTCAATGTCACGGATAGCTCCGCCTCCAAAACAAGTGATGCCTGCTGTGATGATCATGAACCTTTATTCTGTAGCAAAGTGAGCAGCTGATTGGCTGAGCATGAGCCGGGATTCTCGTTGGAAATGTGTTGCAGAGGCAGAAGTGCAGCTCGTTGTAAAAACTGCATGAAAGAAGGAAATCTGGAATGATGTGTGTGTTACACCCGCATGGCATATGTTACTCCAGAACTGGTTCTACTGAATAAAGTTTTGATACAAATGTTTTGCATGGGCCAGCAGACTTTGTACAGGTATGAATACTGAGTATATATTTACAATAAACCTCTAATATGGGACGCATATTCACTACTTCTTATTGTGACGTACATGCACCGATGTATACCAGCGGAGGATGTGTGGTTCCCTGTGTCTGATGCTTTCTGTGTGTGTGTGTGTGTGTGTGTGTGTGTGTGTGTGCATTCAATGTGACTCACTCACCACGTTTCACAGCCTCACCAGCTAAATACAAACCCTCACATCAGCCACGCGGCCGCGGATTCACACGCTGATGGAAATGGACTCGGGTGCATGAAGCAGGTCAGGATGTGCACTTCATCTGCTTTCAGATCATTTCACTGGCTTTGATGTGAAACATCTGTATCTCCAGAGTGCAAACACTGAGCAGGCCGAGGTGCATTCAGGAGCAGCTGGAGAGCCGCTCAGCTCACGACATACAGCAACCCATGCAATTCAGTCTCACATTATATATATTTATAGATATACGTATGTATGTTATTGTTGTTTTGTCTCTGTGGTCATTCTGAAGTTGTGTAATGTTTCTTTGTCATCATTGTGCGTCTGCTGGTTGGTGTGTGTCTCGCTGTGGAACCGGTTTGAAACGTGATCTGTTCAGAAAATGATTCATTCTGAAATGATTCTGATTTGACTCAGTTTTTAGTACGAAACAAATGTTGATACTCTGACGTCTGTGGACACATTTCAGTCTTATACTCCAATATGACGCTTCTTAACATTAACATAACCATTCTAAACTGCGTGTGTGTGTGTGTGTGTGTGCGTGCGTGTGTGTGTGTGTGTGTGTGCGTGTGTCCGTGCGTGTGTGCGTGTGTGTGTGTGTTTTGATTGCAGAACCTCCAGAGTGACTGCAAAGGTCGCTTTCCTCCAGGATGAGTCACGACACTGCAGCGCTCGTCATTTTCTTCCTTTTCATGAAAGAGACAAAAGAACCGCGCTGACATGAGAAGCGTCTCCTCGCGGTGAGCGGAGCCACACGGTGGATATCTGGACCGCCTGCTGCTGTGCAGACGGAACCGAGCGGTTCATGTGGTTGTTGTGATGTTCAGAAAGCATTGCCAACATGTGGGTCAAAATAAACAATACAATGGAAAACTATGTGTTGAGATGTTTGTCTGAATAAATGCCTCAGATGTGACTGGAAACAGAACTTGTCCTTGATCGGATGCTCCAGAATCAGACTGATGGACTCAGTGTGACCTCACTCAGGGTGATGATTCCTGTTTGTAGCCTGAACAAGATTTGGACTTTTCATCCTCAACCAGATGTTGATCAGGTAGAAAACATGAATGTCATTTCATATCTGCGTGGATATGATGTGTGTGTTCATACATCATTTATCTTACCATTGAACTCATGTTTGGGGTTTTGATGGATTTGCTTCAGATGGTACTTTGTTGAACCCTAATTAAAGAACACAGACTTACAGTTTGGCTGCAGCCTTCACCAGATGTTTGTCCTCATGATCACTCGAACTCCTCTCAGCAGACACAAGAACAGGCTTCGACCGCTCGTCCCTGTGAGATAACATAACACACACACACACACACACACACACACACACACACATGACACAACCCTGCAGACGGTCAACAGCTTCAGCTGCTCTGACCTCTGTTCACGGGCTAAAGGCCCCGCCTCCTCTCCCACAGAGGAAAGACACAACTACAGCTGTTTAGCGTGTGTTTGTGTTCATTCTGTCTTTCTGTGTAGTCGTCGTGCAGCTCTCTGTGGTTTTGTGTCTCTTTAGACGTCTGTTTGTCTGCAGATGTTTTGCCCATTTCGTAGTCCATTTGTAGCAGCTGTGTGTCTCTTTGTAGTTGTTTTGTGTCTCTTTGTAGTTGTTTTGTGTCTCTTTGTAGTTGTTTTGTGTCTCATCTGCATCTTGAATACAAAGTCAACACTTCTTAGCTCGTCATTAATTCATCGACATTTTATTTTTGCTGCATGTTTCTTTGTTTTCTTTTGATGAGATCTATAATCTATGAATCTATTATTTAACTGAACATAAAGAGTCTTTATTCAGTGATCTGAAGCTGCTTCTCTTCCATCTTTAGTCTTTAGTCTTTAACATAATATACTGATACAATCAAACATGAGCTTTTTATGCTCTGCATTTCTGTTTAATATGTTCATTTATCAAAGCGTTTGCGTAGATGTACTCGTGTTCCTTCTCAATGAATCCTGTCCAGTAAAACAGGAAAACTTTTAAAATGTCAGCATGTTAAAGTGTTCGTTCAAGCAGATCACAACAAATCTAATTTATTCAGTTTAAAAATAGTCCAACTGTCCTGATTTATCCACCAATCAGGGAGATTGTTACTGAAAAGTTGCTGTTTTGTTGTTGGAGTCTTACTTTCAGCCGCAGCAAAGTTCATAATACATTGAATTTGTGTCGTTGGGGCAGAGAACTCAAAACATCTGCAAGAAAAAGAAGCGGAACTAAGTGATGAGGATTAGGATGAAATAACCTTTTGAATAACTACAGTTGACACAGCCGGAAGCAAACTGTGAAACAGCAGACGCTAATGAGATTAGATGTGTGTGTGTGTGTGTGTGTGTGTGACGATAAACTGCTGCTGAACAAGTTCATGTAACATTCAGATGATGGCAGCAGTGTTCTGTATCAAATCTGCTGCTTTACACGTGTTTCACATTTCAGGAGAAAATATTTTACCTTCATACAGATAACACCAAACACACGTGTGTGTCTGTGTGTGTGTGTGTGTGTGTGTGTGTGTGTGTGTGTGGTTTGAGTTATTGATGAAAGCAGCAAACACACACACACACACACACGTAATCCACATCAGATCACTATAACACCAAGGATGTCTCCACAGAGCGTAGCGCTCTCATCAACATCTACGGTTCAGCTGAAGCTGTTTCCCGTTTCAGCGCTCTCGTGCACAAACCAGGTCCACAAAGACCAGGTCCACAAAGACCAGGTCCACAAAGACCAGGCTGTCCCAGTTTGTTGTGAAGGAACCTGACTGGAGTCGAGCACCGACCATGAGCCTCTCCTCCTCCTCTTCATCATCATCATCATCATCAGTGTTGGACCTCTCTGATGGGAGCAATGGGAGCTTCATCTCTCTCAGATGTACTTTTGTCCTGTTGGGTCTTCTGATGATGATTCAGGTTCCTGTTCAGGCTTTTGTGTGAACGAACAATAAAGTTTCATCTTATCTGAAATCTATTAGAAACCTCTGATAGAACGCCTGAAAGTCAAAGAGTCGACCGTGTTTCAGGAGTAAAATACGTACATGGAAGCTGTCAGAATAATGTGAATAAATGTTGTCAAGCTGAAGTAAACAGCAGCACCGAACAAGAACTAAAGTACAAGTACCTCAAAGTACTCAAACACACGTACATAAATACACTTTCCACCACTGAATACTCTTCTAGGAGGAAAACAGGAGAGCGCTCAGATTCTATAAATCAACTGGATTCCTCACATTAATCTGTGAGTTTAAAAAGGTTCGATCTGCATTCGTATTATTCAACATTAAATTGTGTTAAGTGTGTGTGTGTGTGTGTGTGTGTGTGTGTGTGTGTGTGTGTGTGTGTGTGTGTGTGTGTGTGTGTGTGTGTGTGAGAGAGAGAGAGAGAGAATGAATACAAAGAGCAAACCAGCAGTCACAAGACAAGACAACAAGTTGCACAACTTGATTCAAAGATAAGTTCGTCAGTGATTTATATCAGAGTTTGCTCTTTTATGAGGCGAGCTCGTCTCTGAATGGAGCTCCTGTTCTCTCCCGTTAGCTTCACTCATGAAGTCCTGAAGGAATCAGCCGGAGGAGAGCCGGGCCCCACACAACACACGAGGCCCCTCATCACAACACACGAGGCCCCTCATCACATGCCTCAATACAGCCATCAGCACACAGAGTGAACTCTTTTCCTCACATGTAAATTGAACCGACTGTTCGCGGAGGACGAGCGGAGGAGCTTCCACATGTTGTCTGTGTGTGTTAGAGACCACACACACACACACACACACACACACACACACACCACAAGACAATAAGAGCTGAGATTCATTTATTCATTTCACAATTCTTTGTTTTAAAATAAACAGAATTGTGACCGATCTCCGTCAGAGTCAGATGTGGTTTCTGCATGAAGAGAAAATCTCTTTTACTTTCCAGGAATTAGAGTAAATGTGACAAAGAGACGCTTCTCTTCCTGACAGTAATAGAAGAGTTCTTTCTATTCTATTAGTTTTTATTCTTTTTTTTGGGGGGGGGGGGGGGGGGGGGGGGGGGGTTGCTATTTAAATCGTTTTATTTTTATTTTTCTGTCCTCTTTATTAATTGTCTATTTCCATTGTTTGTTGACTTGCCTTTTCTGTCACTATTATTAATATGAAGGTAGATATTTATTTATAAATACATGATTATACCTGACGTGTTCTGCTCTGGTTGTTTTTCATCAGAGCAGACGGGTTTTGTTTTATTCATTATTGTCAATCCATAAAACAGAAGTTACAGTTTAAATATATATTCATTTACAATGACAGACAGTTTAAGAAGCCGTGAATCAGTTCTAACTGAACTATTCACTAACTTTTAAAAACAAAAGTTATACAAGAAACAAAGTCCCAGCAGCAGGATAACAGTGAGACCGGAGCAGAATGTAAAGAACAGAAGAAGACTTCATGGCGCAGAGACGTCAGCTGTTAAACGGGACGTGAGGACGATGACTCAACCAAAGGAATCTGAAAGAGGAGAAAGAAATGTTCAAGTGACATTTACATGTTGGACCACGAGAGTCCTGGGACAACCAGTTCAACCCCCCACTGTGTCTGTGTGTGTGTGTGTGCACGTGCTCTCCAGCTGTGGGAACATGCCCCGCCCATTCATCGAAAGCTGCCGATGTGGGGGGGGGGGGGGGGGGGGGGTTCGCACAGCCTTTTTTGCTTTTGATCGACGGGCCCTGTCGTCCAATCACAGCGCGTCACAGCGTGACTCACCGTCTCCCTCCTCCAACGGGAGCGCGCGGGAGAGGCGGGCCCCGCAGGAAGCACACTTGGTTGAATTGGCCCCCGTTAAAGCGGCGATCAGCGGTAAATGTGTTGTGATGCCACGCGCCCCCAAACGCACACCGAGCGGATCGACCGAGGCTGCTGCTGCTGCTGCTGCTGCTGCGGGAGGAGGACGGAGCGCACGTTGGCACCGCGCGGACACTTTGTAAAAAAAGAATGCGGCCGCGGATTCGCATGCGCGCGGGCGCTGAGTTTGGCATGCACATCAAATCGAAGGGGGGTCGCTATCCGGGAGGAGGAGGGGGGGCGGTGGGGGGGATTTGAGCAGTGATGGACAGCTGTGATTGATCCGGTAGAGTGACTGACTGCGCTGTGACACAGGCTGCGCCATGCACCGAGGAGGAGGAGGAGGAGGAGGAGCGGCTGAGTTTAGTCTCCCGTGCCCGGGGGGGTGTGTGGGGGGGAGAATCGTGATGATGCGCTTTTTGGCCAAACGTGAGGCTCCCACCGCCGTCCAAGCTGCGATGTGTGGTCCGTGCAGGTGCATCGAGACTTAACGGGACCAGAAGAGGAAGCGGACTACATGGGATTCACCTCCACCTCAGTCTCTTCTTTTCTTTTTCTTTTTTCTGGCCACACAACCGGGAAACATGTCCGCTGGATTTAACGCGCTCGCGGAGTAATTGACGGCGTTGCGCTCTGATCTCTGGGGGCCATCTGAGCTGTGATGGTTTTATTTAATCTGCAGCGCGCGCTGCCGTGCAACGCGCTCCACGGACGGTAGTTAATTGGGCCCGATGATGTAGAGCTCAAATCCACCTGGATCTAATGTTCCCTCCTGTTGTGGCCAAACGGGCTCCCCTGTGACTTCTGCGCATGTTCAATTGTTTTTATTCCCACAGCCCCCCCTCCCTCCACCCATCCCCCTCTTGGTTATTGCTTTGGATAATCTCATCTATATTTTAAAAATATTTTTATATGAATGATTTTCGGAGTTATGGAAAATCCGACTTATGACAGACTTTCAACGCGCCTCACGTGCGGGACTAAATAGTTTCCTGACGAGGTTTTTCAGTGGAACTAAACTTTGTTTATTGGTCGAGGCGCGTTTCATCCCGGTCTCCACCATGTCCAGATCGAACAGTGTCAGCCCACCCGGAGTCGGTGCGCCCGGGCTGAGGGGAGGGACCGAGCACAGATCAGCTTGGGGAGAGTCTGAGTCCGTGGCCAACGGGTGCCCATACTCGGCCAGATCCCCGCGCAAGAAGCTCACCCGGACCAACAGTCGGTGGAGGGAGGAGGATGATCAGGAGCACCGGCAGCCCGGGAGAGCCACCACGACCGTCAGCAGGGTCAGCTTCAGGTCCCGGTCGGCTTGGCAGGACCATGGCGCGTCCCCGAAACGTCCAGACGGCGAAGTGCGACCCAAGTCCGTGGAGCTAGGTCTGGAGGAGCGGAGGGCCAAACCGAGGAGCGACGAGGAGGAGGTCATGCCCGAAGTGAACTTCTCTTTAGCGGCGTGCTGCACCAGCGTCATGCACATTTTCAAATCCAAGAAATTCCAGTCGGAGAAGTTGGAGCGGCTCTACCAGCGCTACTTTTTCCGCCTCAACCAGAGCAGCCTGACTATGCTCATGGCGGTGCTGGTGCTGGTCTTCACGGTCATGCTGGCCTTCCACTGCTCCGGCGGCGGGTCGGCGACGCCGAGCGTCACGTTCGTGGTGGTGTTTTCCGTGGCCATCGTCCTCACGCTCGTCCTCATGGTGGTGTGCAACCGGAACGGGTTTCACCAGGACCACATGTGGATCGTGTGCTACGTGGTCATCCTGCTGGTGCTTGTGGTCCAGGTGATCGGGGTGCTGCTCGTGCAGCCCAGGAGCGCCTCGGAGGGGATCTGGTGGACCGTGTTCTTCATCCATGTCATCTACACGCTGCTGCCCGTCAGGATGCGCGCCGCCGTCATCACTGGAGTTATTCTCTCCGCGATCCACGTGGCCGTTTCCTGGGTGTTGAACGAAGTGGACAGCTTTCTGTGGAAGCAGGTATGTGGAAGAATCTTCTAACATTGTTTAATGGTGTGCGCAAAGACGCTCCACGCGCTCACGCTAAGTGCGCAAAATACGCACAGGAGAGCCACCACATCAGTGCAGACTCAGCAGTGGCATGAGCAGAGTCTCCAAAGAAAGGGGCACCAACTACACCTCATACCAGGGTCAACGCTTCACAGAAGGTCACTATTCATTTACAAGAAAACTACCAAAGAAGCGCTGCGGAGGCAGAGACTTCAGAGTGTGGACATTTAAAAACTAGTAGAAAGACTTTGTGATCCACAACGTAGAGCTTTAGATCATTGAACTAAAACCAGAGGTTAGGCTCAGAGTATTTGGGGGACATGAGGGCAGAAATGATGCTCAGAGGAGCTTCATCACTCTGAGTGACAAAAGAAACAAATGTCTGATACTGTTTTTATTTTTGCTTTAACAAACAGAAACGTCATTAAATAACTTCATTGACAACTTGTGCTATCGCTCATTATAGACAAAGACTTTGCTTGAGGGGGGGGAGTTCATAAGATCATCAAGAGGCTGACTTTCTAATATTAGACTGTAACTTGAGGGCAATGTAGAAAAATCAACCAGATGGGGATGTTTGTTCATCACCATCTGGTTCAACCTCTGAAGAGTGAAGTCATAGCGTCATGTGTTAAAGCTGCATTCTCTCTAATGTCCACCAGGGGGCGACTCCTCTGGTTGTATAGAAGTCTATGAGAAAATGACTCTACTTCTCTCTTGATTTATTACCTCAGTAAACATTGTAAACATGAGTTTATGGTCTCAATCTCTAGTTTCAAGTCTTCTTCAATACAGCATGATGTTCATTTAGTACATGATGGTCCATTTAGAGTCACACAGACCATAAAGCAGGGGATGCTTTAGGGGCGGGGCTACACAGTGATTGACAGGTCTCTACCAGAGACGTTGTCTGTGTCTTTATCCTCTTGGTTCGTTGGATGGGTCGTGGTTGTTGCTCACTGTTTGTTTATCTCAGTGATTCTGTCCTCAACTCTTTTCATTAGAATTCAGAGGATGTTTATCTGACTTTCCAGGTTTTATTTGTGTCTTTAGGCAACAGCTTAGTTATGAAGCTGATATGAATCCCAACCTCTTTATGACGGCCATAAAACCCTTTTTTTCAGTTTTTTTTTCATATTTACGACTGATTGTTTTATTGTAAAGGTGAAAGTGGTTAAATACCTGAGCTCTCAGCTGTTTTAAAGAGGCTTTGGGTGTTTGCCCCTGAGCTTTGGAAAGACTTCAGCTTGTTTGTTTTACTTCAGCTGGACTTGTAATAATCTGACAGTGGATTGTGTTTTAATGAGCTGCTGAGCCTCCGTGCTCCTCGTAAACTCTGAACTGCTCTGGTAGTATTGTTGCATCAGGAGAACTCTCAGCACAGTTCTGCAGGGTAAAAGGTGCTTAGTCCAACAGGTTTCATTCTCCACCAGTATTTAAACCTAACTAAGTATTTCACCATCTTTTATTAAAACTAAGTAGTTTTGTTGTCTTAACTTAACTAAGTAGTTTCCTGTGAACACAGAAGTTTATTTTGAAAAGACTGTTCATGTAAAAAGTGGAAGGTGACGCGTGTTGCTGGAATTTTGTGGGAAAACAGACGAAAAATGAGGAGTAACTTTTCTTGTGAGATATCGTACATTTTATGAGGATACTTTGAGTCTGTACTTTACTCTTTTACTGAGCGTCTGTTGTGTCTTTGTTGTCTACACGTGTTTATGGGTCAGTTAGTTTGTCAGGAACACTGCTGCTCTGATCATCAGGAGACTTGGTGGACGGTCGGAGCTTCGGCTGAAGGAGAACACATCATATTGTGGAGGTGACCTGAATCATATTGTTCACTTATGGAAAAGTTAATGCACATCTGAAACTGTTGATTATACTTTTACTTGTTTGAACTAAAGCAATAATACTGACGGTGAAAACCAATAGGGTTGGAAATATCTCCACACACCCTGTGGGTCCGCCTGCAGATTTACATTTGACAGAAGATGGACTGTTGGAGGATGTCATTATGTAACACAGAGATGCAAAACTAAGTGCAGTTGTAGCTAATTTGCAAAACAGGATTAAACGAAACCAGTCCTGCATGTTTTGAGTTTGCATCATGAAAACATTCATCATGATGAATGTGCATCACCTCTGACTGTCTGAGTCCTCCTCCTCTGGTCCACCAGAGTCCTGCTCTCTGTCCTGCAGCCTGATCCTGGACCACCATGGATCCAGGTCTCTGTGAAGACGTGGACGCAACAGTCACCGACCTCAGCCAGGTGCATGCTGGGTCGTGGCCTCAGGTCCTACCTGGCTCAGCTTTTCATCAGTATTGTCTAGATTGTGTGTGTTATCAGAAGGAAGACGTGAGCACACAGCGGTCACTCAGCCGTATGTTGTGTACATCATGTGTCTCAGAGAGGGAGCAGGTAGCCACACTAGCCTCAGAGCTAACAGATCCTCCGTCAGCCACGAAGGAGCGGAGATGCTCTGGGAGTAATTCTCTCCGTGCGGAATGGGAGCAGAGCTTTTCCCACAAGAGGAGGAGGCTGTTTCATAATCACATGCAGTCTCATTTACATCTGTCTCAAATGCTTCCACCGTGACTCTACTTTCTGAAGCCTTTAAAGCGGCTCGTGCGTGAGCTATTTCAAAATGTGTCCCACAATACATCTGGGCCGTTAGTTAAGTCTCACAGCGCTTAAAAACTCGGTGAACGGACATGAACGGTCACGACTTCAGTCACCGTCGACGTTACAAAGAATGTGGAGAGGATCTTTCATTTCTTCTTTTGTGTTTCCTTCTGGGATGTAATGTTGATCGGGCTGTTTGGTTTGTCTGTGTGAATGTCATGTGACCCTGCGTCTGTGTGTGTGTCTCTTGATGTGCTGATGTGAGTGTGTGGGAACCAGCTGCTGTGTTTGTTGTTCTTCAGCAGATCTCCTCTCCTCCTGTTTGCATAGAACGCGCTCGTCTCTCCCTCAGACCGCTGCTGTTTACGTGATATCAGCAGATAATGACGGGTTCTTTATGCTGTTTCCTCCAAGTCTTTAGAAATGCACTCGACCGTGTGACCTTTGCTGACGCTGCGTTTCTTTTTTTGGCCTGAAACTGTTGTAGCGTAAATCACAAGCAGGCAGCGCTTCAATCAGGATTTCATAGATTCATGCGGGAGTCTCAGCAGTCTGTTTTAAGACGGAGCTCGAGTCTCTTCATAGCTCTGACACACGAGCAGCGTTTCAACTCGGTGGAATTACAACTTCCTGGTTCATCACATGACGCCATGGAGCCCCAAAAACACTTGCATTGGGAAAGAGACGTGAGTTAAATCAACTTCCCAGTGTAAACATTTGAATATTCCTTCTTCTACTCATGGAACATCATCGTGTTGAAATGCACCAACAGCAAGACAAATAAAATACAACAGCCCACTTTAAATCCAGAGAACTTAACCTGCGTTTCAACGACGGGTTTCTGCTTCCGGTTTTGGTTGCTGCCCCCTCAAACAGTCCAGGACCTGGTCCAGCATTGGTGGGTGTTCATTTAGCACTGAAGTCCTGTAAGACAGTCAGGCTCCCGATGGACAGGACCAGAAGAAAGACCAGAATCAGTGCAGCTGAACCAGAGATCTCGTCTTTTATAATCCGTGTGTTCTTGTCAAAACCTTCTGCCTACATTACCCACAATGCAACTACACCAGCAACAGTGTCCCCGAGCCTCTAGCCTGCAGCACAGATGAGGAGCGGACCACACAGGGTCTAGGAAGACCCCTTCTTTCTAGTCTGGTCTTCTTCATACTGCTTTTTATTTGTTACATGTGTCGTATTCACTGAGACCTGGAAGCAGACTTTGATGTAGAGTCAGTGGAGTTACCCTTTAAATGATAAAAAGATTAAAAAGATTAAATCAAATAGTGACAGAGTGAGGAAACCAGCATGAGGAGATCATCTGTTCCTGGTTTAACTCATCTAATCTGAACCATTCTGGAGAAAGAACTTCAAACCTCCAGAGTAACTTCCTGAGTTTCTTCCTGCTTCCGTTCTCCTCCTTTGGATCCACGTTAGCGGACCGGTCTCGGTGTTAACGGGGTTTTCCTGCCGGTCTTAATTGAATTGCTCGTAATGTGTTGAAATTCTACACAGATGTCCTCCGTCTTCCTTCCACCTGCCTCCTGGAACCCGTCCCCTCCCGGTCCCGTGTGCTTCATTTAACCCTTCTCCTCGCCTGCAGGACGAGCTCCATGCGCTCTGGAGCCTCCAGAACATGGAAGTCTGGGAAAAGTGTCTGAATCCCGATCCAAACATCAGATTTCACATCGGCCCCCCTCAGCAGCGTGGACGTGAATCTATAATGTGGGCTGCTGTGTGCTTGGGTTCCTGGGATTGTGGAATGTGAGGAGCGTGACGGCTCGTATTTGAACCAAACATGGACGCAGAGCTCAGAGATGCTGACGCGTTCCCCCGAGAGTCCAGAAACACGGCGCTCAGTGCTCCGGTAGCTTAGCAACAGATTTTTTTATTTCACAAACACCATCCAGCTCCTCTCAGGAGCGTGTGTGTGTGTGTGTGTGTGTGTGTGTGTGTGTGTGTGTGTGTGTGTGTGTGTGTGTGTGTGTGTGTGTGTGTGTGTGTGTGTGTGTGTGTGTGTGTGTGTGTGTGTGTGTGTGTGTGTGTGTGTGTGTGTGTGTGTGTGTGTGTGTGTGTGTTCTGGGTCCAACTGAGACTCTGACTTCTGCAGGATGCTTAAATTATTTTTGCCACCGTTCTAAAAATCATTTCAACGCTCTGAAGTCAGTAAACCATCAAACACACTAAATGTAATACTTTTACTTTGCTGTAGTATTTTATAGGGTTTAAAGGATTATGTTTCTGACGTATCTCTAATGCTCCAAACATCAAACATCAGGAGGCTGCTGCTCGTGTCCCGTGTGAACTTATCTCAACATTAAGTTAAACTATAAATAAATAAATAAATCCTTATTTGAAGCCAAACAAGTTTTGATAAACGTACCCAAATAGTTTTGTTGCATTTTTGTTTTGTTTTTAATTAACTACATGTTTCAAAATGCGAAAATACCTCAAAACGTATTTGAGAATGCAGCTGAGTTGTATGTGATGCTCACGTTTAGGAGGCCGGTTGAGTATAAATGTGAATAAATAATGTTCATCTTCATCAATAGACGCTCCTCCTCCTCCGTATCTCTGACTCTGCAGAGGTAGAAGTGGAGAACTTTGGAACTTTAACCACATTTAGGAGGTTTGTTCTTGTTGCCTGCATAACAAAGAGAACTCCACTGTGTGTGTAGCTGCTGTAGTTGGGAGCAGATCCTGTGACCGTGAACTTTCATACTTTAATACTGTGGCGAGCTGAGCAGCACTTCATTGCTTCATTCTGCTCGTCTGACATTCATTATCTGTAACTAGTTCTGTAGGAATTCAGGCTCGTGGGGATGTTTTATCGTACACGTCTCTAATATGGAAATATTGGCCTGAGAGCTTCTGCTTCTTGCTGACCGGCCCGGCTGTGTGACGGTTATTGGCTGTTATGGATTTATATCATGTGAGTAAATCATCTTGCATCAAAAATGCATGAGTTACCACTTCATTATTCAGTCTGATCACAGCTTCCTGTCAGCTGCTTTCTGTTTGTTTGTTGTTATCGGACGAGGTTCTGTGAGCGGTGGCTAGCCTGGTGTGTGTGTGTGTGTGTGTGTGTGTGTGTGTGTGTGTGTGTGTGTGTGTGTGACTGTTCAGCACTTACTGTGACATCCTGAATGCAGGAGGTGAAGAGGATCTTTGCTGCAGGTCATTTACATGGTGACGGGGTCGAGTGTGAGGAGGAGGAGGAGGAGGAGGAGGAGGAGGAGGAGGAGGAGGAGGATCATGTCGACCTTAATGTCGTGTGAGGCGTGAGGATGGAGATCAATTGACAAACAAAAGAACTAATCAATGACATGATTTGTGGTCATTGATGAAGTGTTTAAAGAACATTTTACAGCTTCTTGTAGTTGTATATCAAATGTTTACAGGTTTTAATGAAGCTGAACTCTCCTCTTTTGGGGCTTTAAAAGCGTCTTTAAATGAAACTGTTTTTCGTTCGTATGAAAGTCAAATACTGAAGCTCGGTCGGTGAACTAGGAACTACCGTAGTGGATCCATGACCCGTACTGATCCTCACAGTTCATTGTTAACCATTTCATT
The DNA here is from genome assembly GCF_910591455.1 of Pholis gunnellus. Taxonomy (NCBI): domain Eukaryota; kingdom Metazoa; phylum Chordata; class Actinopteri; order Perciformes; family Pholidae; genus Pholis; species Pholis gunnellus. The sequence continues at coordinate 23,704,771 of NC_136539.1, forward strand.
GTAAATAAAGTTTAACGTTAACCATCACAGTGTAAATAAAGTTTAACGTTAACCATCACAGTGTAAATAAAGTTTAACGTTAACCATCACAGTGTAAATAAAGTTTAACGTTAACCATCACAGTGTAAATAAAGTTTAACGTTAACCATCAGAGTGTAAATAAAGTTTAACGTTAACCATCACAGTGTAAATAAAGTTTAACGTTAACCATCAGAGTGTAAATAAAGTTTAACGTTAACCATCACAGTGTAAATAAAGTTTAACGTTAACCATCAGAGTGTAAATAAAGTTTAACGTTAACCATCACAGTGTAAATAAAGTTTAACGTTAACCATCAGAGTGTAAATAAAGTTTAACATTAACCATCACAGTGTAAATAAAGTTTAACGTTAACCATCAGAGTGTAAATAAAGTTTAACGTTAACCATCACAGTGTAAATAAAGTTTAACGTTAACCATCACAGTGTAAATAAAGTTTAACGTTAACCATCAGAGTGTAAATAAAGTTTAACGTTAACCATCACAGTGTAAATAAAGTTTAACGTTAACCATCACAGTGTAAATAAAGTTTAACGTTAACCATCAGAGTGTAAATAAAGTTTAACGTTAACCATCACAGTGTAAATAAAGTTTAACGTTAACCATCACAGTGTAAATAAAGTTTAACGTTAACCATCAGAGTGTAAATAAAGTTGTACTGACTCAGTAGAACTTGTTTCTAGTCTCTGATCTCTGATCATGTTTCACTGTAAACAACCAATCAGAGGAGAGCTAGTAACGTTAGCAGCACCGCTAACGGCTAACCAACGGAGGTTCATTCAGTGACATCATGATGCCTTCAGGCTCTGCTCAGTGAACATGAGTACTGGCTGAAGCTACATTATAACGTTATCATGATGTGTTCACATGTAGTCTGTAAAATGTAGTTTCTGTGATAAACTAGAATAAATCCAGTAGTTTGAAGGAGATGTTTATGAATATGAAACAGATATTAGAGATGAACTATGAGCTGTTAATCGATACAAGAGATAAATAAACACACTGCAGAAATTAAAATACTGCATTTGCAATTCTGCGACTGTAGTGGTAAGTTTGACTTCTGAAATCATTCTGTCATCTCAGAGATCACTTTGTAAATCTGTTGCTTGAAGCTGAACCACTTCATTACCAGCAACGTCCCCTTTCAAGTGGATCCTGGTCCGTTTAAAGTGGATCCTGGTCCCATTTTCATGTCCCATTTGAATCCTGATGGCTGCCAGCACTGGGAGGCGTACTTCATGTCCCGGCCTCGTTACGTCTGTGGTCACTTGCATTGTGAACATTACTTCATGATGCTGCTTAAAGTTCTGACGTGACCGACTCGCCCACACGCATTCAGTCCACGTATTAATCGAGCACATTAACAAAAAACCTAAACATTAAAAGAAGACGTGGAGTTGTGTGTGAACAGACAACAAGATGAGAAGTGGAGCTTTCTTTGTCTCTAAAGAACATTTAAATACGAAGTTTAAACAGAATATTGTCACCAGTAAACATCTGAAAATAGGACATATGCGTGCGTGTGTGTGTGTGTTCACAGATAATCTCCCATTTCAAACTGATATTGAAAGGTTTAGAACCGGAGCATCTGCAGATGAATTCAGTACCTGATGTGTTGTGCTTAACTAAAGTTAGGCTTCGAGAGATAAGAGAAGTAAATCCATGTTTCAGTTTCCTTCACCGCCATGTTGGCTGTAAAGGAGCCGGTAGGGAGGACTGAGTGAGGAGGAGAGAGGGAGAAACACACCTGAGGAGATCTGAGCTCTGCTGAGTGAACCTTTGTCGTTGGTTTATTGTGCGAGGTCAACAAAGCTCCAGCATGTCTCTGAGTTGTTCTCTCTTTGGGTTTAGTCCAATAATTCAAAAGGCATTCTTCGTCGTGTGGACGTGGCTGTTTGGAGAGAAGTCTGCAAAATATCACTTTGTTGGTTTAAACTCTGATGTTTGCAGCAGAACTAGTGTCTGAATGAGGGTTAACAACACAGAGCAGGTGGACAGTGTGTCTGTCTGTGTAATAAACACAATGTGCTGTTGCATATTATTTATGAACGATGTTGCCGTTGCACTGATATTTCATCATTACTCAGCTCTGCTAACAGAGCGTTTTTACAGAAAAGGCAGCATTAACTGGTGGAATAATACATGCATGATGTATTTCGCCCTCTGGTCCTCGTGCTTATGTTAAGGTGTTAAAATGAATGCATCGTATTGATTGGCTAATGGCATTTTCAGCTGACCTCGGTATTGACCCCGGCCCTCTGAGGCTGCTCTATGAACTGCTCTTTGGTACGAAGACAAGCGAGTGAGTTAATGAGAACTTTGTCCTCTGAAGAAAAGGAACCACGTAAAAGAAACGTAATCCTGTAACACCAACGAGCAAACTGATTACTTCCTCTGGATGATGCCTTCGAGGTAAGGACACAAGGACACAAAGCAGCAATCCATCCTTTATTTATTCTTCTTTAAAGCTGCGTTTCTGTACCAACATAAGAACGAGTTGTCCTGAAGGTGGGATGTGTACAGTCAGTGTATGTCTATAGATTGTTCTGAATGAACACAGGAGAAGTGTGGTGTGTGTGATTGATGGAGCTGTTCCTGTTCTCCACACGGTTCTACTTCTCTCCACTACATCAGATTCAGTGCGTCTGCTGTTAATGTTTCGCGTACAGCTCGGCGGCGGTCCTCGCGGAGTTCCCACTCTGACGTCATCGTTCTTTATGGTGATGAACACTCTCACAGAGCAAAGAGAGACGAACCTGAGAGGCTCTGTGTCAACAGCACGTGACAGCAGATGTTGTTTTGCTTTCATAATACTTCAGATACATACTTTATTATCATCTCCGTGCTGTTGCTGTGCAACCAAATAGCTAAATATTTCTAAGAACTAGAGCGGGATAAGGTTGTTTCCTGGAGGATTGTACTTTTTTCCTGGAAGAGTCCGGGCACTGCTGCCTGCGTGTTAGTGTGTGAGTGGTGGCACAAAGAGTAACCGGTCAGCCGGGGCAACAAGGACCTTCTTTTATTTTATTTTTTGCCATTTTTATCCACAGCTGGCGTGACCTCCTGGAGCGAGACTCAGTCCACAGTAACGTTCTCGACCTGTTTAGCCGGAGAGAGAAAGAGCAGTGGTTCAAAAATAGCTTCAATATGTTTTAATGTAACCCGGCTTGAAATGAGGACATGATGTATTGTGTGTGTGTGTGTGTGTGTGTGTGTGTGTGTTGTGCATAGAGGGATGTTTTCCTCTCGCGTCTCGCTGGCTCACCTCATAATCAATGAATCAGAGGCGCTCGGTGAGGCGGAGACGCTCGCCGGTCGGCCGGTCGGTCGGAGCTGCAGCTGGAACGGGAATTAGATCTCAGCTTCAAAGCTCATGAATATAACTCGTACCCTGACGTGGCTCATGTGTAAAACCAGCAGATATGCATGATATCCAGGGGAACGGTTCGTTCCTGTTTCCTGGCTGGGTTCAGCTTCCACCTGGCCATATGCTGCCCGACACAACCGGAGAGGACGGCGAGGTTCTTTTGTGGTTAGTTTGGTGATTATTTACGGCGTGTCAGAGTCCTAAAGTGCAGTTGTAAATACCAAATGTGAGAGCTACACTTGCTCTGCAGGCCGTACCTGATGCACCTGCATCCTCTGTTTGAAGCAAAGCTTAGTTACAAGACAATGCATAAAGCAGGATCAGGATGTGTTGTTTTGAGGGCTCAATATTTACATGAAATCACCTCATCCAGCATTTAGGAATGCATATCAGTCCAATATTTACTCTCTTTTTATCTGTTTGGTAACAAGTATGGAAGAAACGATCCAGTGCCATCGATGCAAATTGAAAACATATCTATACAAAAAATCAAAACATATCATCATCTTTAAGTTACGCCTTTATTTTGAAATCCCCATGACACGTTTTTGTGCTACAGATTCCCTAATACAATTATTAAATCACGTTTGTGAGTTGATATAAATGTAGCTGATTGTGTTCAATATTATATCAACTCGTATCGATTGCAGGAACCTTAATTGAATTGAATTGAAATCCTATCATGAAAGACTTTGTGATATCAGGAAAATAACGTGTCATAGTCCAAAGAATCAATACGACATATTGTGATGGAATTTGTGATTGTAACCCTTTAATATGTTGGTGAGGATTTTCTGCGGATTTTCTGCGACGTTTTGAAGCCTCGAGTTTGGCCATTTAGTCGTCGCCATCTTGTTTATTTTTTGCAGCCGGTGAAGAGGAAGTGACCATATATGGACTGAGGAGGAGTGACGTAGAGACGTCGTACACACCTCTGGTAGAGACCTGTCAATCACTGTGTAGCCCCGCCCCTAAAGCATCCCCTGCTTTATGGTCTGTGTGACTCTAAATGGATCATCATTTACTAAATGAACATCATGCTGTATTGAAGAAGACTTGAAACTAGAGATTGAGACCATAAACTCATGTTTACAATGTTTACTGAGGTAATAAATCAAGAGAGAAGTAGAGTCATTTTCTCATAGACTTCTATACAACCAGAGGAGTCGCCCCCTGGTGGACATTAGAGAGAATGCAGCTTTAACACATGAAGCATCAGCTTCATTCTAAAGAACCAGAGGTGACGCCTGGTCACAACAAGCAACAACTTTCTCATTTAAAGCAAGTCATTTGACATAAAGAATATTGATTAGTTCAATTTGAACGTGACTAGAACTGACCACCTGCTTTGCTTCATAGCTAACTGCAAACACCTTCATGAGACACAATCTCTGTTGTCACTTGAAAGAGATTCTAATAGTTTTCATGGTGGGAAAACACTGAATGCCAGCATGAAGCTTCCTTTGAATTTCCCCTCAGGGATCAATGTGTTCTTCTGGAACATATACACTGTGAATCCTCTCAACATGAAGGCACTCGTCTCTTCTGCACAACAGATTCTTGTCGCATAAAAATAGATAATAAAAGATACTCAAAAAAAGCCTATTAACACCGAACTATTCGGCAATAATGTCTCTCTTCAGACAGTGTTGGATTGAGAGCCCTGTGTGCTCACATGCTCAGCTACATAGCACAGGCTGCCTTTGTCAAGGTGGCACGAAGAGTCCATTGAGCCCATTATGTGCCATTATGCTAATTGTGAAAAGTAAACCATTATCATCAGTAATGAATGCAAATCCATTGTCCTGTCTTCAGGTCGTTGATGGGGGGGGTATAGTGTTTTTCTGTTACTCATACAACAGATTCACTTGCACATTTACAGATGACTCACTGATGAAGTGATAGTGAGAGAAATGGTCCTTGATGTGTTAATGACAGAGCTGATCATGCAGCATTTCTTTATGTAAACACACACAAACACACATGAATATATTTGGGCTCAATGTCCCAACAAATGTGTTTTTTTTTATGTTGTGAAAGACAAACGGTTGAGTTTCCCCCGGACCGGAGCGGAGCGGACATATGTGGTCTACTTGGCATGAAACAGACCCCTTCATGGTTTTATAGAGGCCCCATTGTGAGGCAGACATGAGGCAGCGTGCTCTGCAGGGAGCGTGCAGGACGGAGGATGGATGTGGGGCAGCGAGCCCGCCGCCAATTACCAGAACTACCACAAATGTCCCATGTGAAGAGCAGACGCACACACTGCTGCAACTTAACGATCGCCAGTTATTATTTCATATCAGAAAATATCACAAAGGGACATTTCAAAATAACTTATTTTGTCCAACCAACAGTGCAAAACCTAAAGATTCAATTTGTGAATCAATCAATCCAGAACTTTATTGTCATGATGCAGGAACAACAAAACAACAAAAGTGCATAAAAACCTCAAATGGTGCATTGTTTGAAAAGACTTCACATCAATAAATTAAGCAAATTTTCGAGTTAAGAAATTTGCATCTTGTATCTGTTGGTGTTCACGCAGAGCTGTACGATAACTCGTTAGTACAGAGGCAGACGCTATGTGTGTAAATGTATGTGTATAAGCCATAGACTGTCTATGGTATGAACAATAACCACGCTAACGTATTTACTCCTAGCACCTTCTCATAGCTGACGTGTGTCGTATATTCTCACTGTTTTATGAAATACGTCTGCTCAGAACATGTTGATTCCTCCTACAGTTAAACAAACGGAGTGTATTTACTCTCAGTGCGGGGAGAAAAGTGTGTCTGCTCATCTGTTTATTCTTGTTATTTTTAGACTGCGCTGCTTAGATTGAGCTAAAACCGGCTCTGAAATTACAGACGGTCCGTATCGGAGCCGTCCTTCAGCGCCGAGGTTATCATTATTCTGCGGTCGGCTGTCCTCAGATCCGTCTCCAGCACATGTATTATGACTGCGCGGCGCAGCGGGAAAAGTAAAGCAGGATGTGATAAGGCCCGGAGTCTTCCTCCACCTGGCCTTATATGGACGGAGTTTGAAACCGCTCCACTGCTGCTCATGAGCTGCAGGTCAGGGATCAGCTGGAGCTGTCATCCTCATGACTCCGATGTAAATAAACCGGATTCACTGGATTCCAAATGAATGCAGCGACTGAAGCGGTACGATGGTGTGATACTGTGATACTGTGATACTGTGATACTGTGATAATTATAGTATCACAGTAATAATAAAATGTTTCTGTGTCATTGAACTCTGCACACACACCTGATCTGTAAATGATAATTAACACATTTAGGGTTCTCATTGAAGATGCTGTTATTACATTACATTACTTTAAATTACATTAAATTGAATAAAATAATATAATTATCTTTTTTATTTTTTATATTTTTTATTAAGTAGCAGACAAAAATACTCAAAAATACTCCAGTAAAACACTGTAAAGGTGTTCTTTCTTTAGTTCCTGTAAGTTGTTGATGTGATGAACACTCGGTGGTCTTGGCTTTGACCCCCATCACGCCTCAAACTCCAGTGCTCTGGGTCGACTGTGTGTGCTTTCTAAGTGCATTTCACGGTTCATATGCAACAACTACCACAGAGGTATCGCGAGGTTTAATACTTTCACTGATACATTAAGCACAGCTTCCTGTGCCAGAGTTCCACTCTCAGGGCTTGTAAATATGTTCAGGGAAGTGTGATTATGGGCAAAAAAAAGACATTATGCTACGGAAACTCCTGACACAGTACAATCGTACTATTTATGTGCAGCACGCAGTGACCTGGACTTTATTCCCGGAGACGTTTCCATGGGGACTTCAAGCTTTTCTTCTTTGCAGGGTTCAAGGAGAACAATTTCTTTAAGGCTCACTAACGGGAGCCGTGAACGATGAAGCACAATGTTGTGTTGTGAGAGGAAATAAAACAATTATTGCTTCTGATCGTAGTGAAAAACCTGTTGGCTTAAAAACACTGAGCTGTTTGATCGTCGTGCAGGAAGAGGACGTCTGTGAACAGAATCACTGATGTTATCGTTTCCGCCAGGAGAACCGTGTGAGTGTGTGTGTGAGTGAGTGTGTGTGTGTGTGTGTGTGTGTGTGTGTGTGTGTGTGTGTGTGTGTGTGTGTGTGTGTGTGTGTGTGTGTGTGTGTGTGTGTGTGTGTGTGTGTGTGTGTGTGTGTGTGTGTGTGTGTGTGCACCTCTGTGTCTGTCCAGGCTAATCTCTCATCCTCAGCCCGCTCTGATCCAGCGAGCGTAGCTCTGCCGACGGAAAAGTAAACGCGCTGTAATTCATAGATATCACACAAAATAAATGTGTATTTAATCCACAAAATCATGAACCAGACTGCTGAAAAAAGCCACACAGCCGTCTGTTCTCCGTGTGGAAGGAGAAGTCATCCATGATTCATCTGTCACGTAACTTGTTCGGTTATTTTAGCCCAAAAACTACGTTTTTCACCATCTTCTCTTCAACCTAACAGTTGTTTCCTGTCAAGATGGAACTTTACGAATGAACAGTGTGAACATGTGTTGCTGACTTTCGTAGGGAAACAATGAATGAGGAGTAACCTTCTGCACGATATCACACTAACTGTTGTGTGAGGATACGGTGCTGCTTAGCGTTTAGCTGGAGGACCGCTGTGGCTGTGGTGACTCACTTCCTGTCGTTGACTGCCTGCCGACTCCTCCCTCACTTCTCCTCACTGGTTGTTTCCATCACAAACTAACTTATTACAATTATCTACTAATACTAAGCACGATTTCTCTTCCTTTAGTACAGTGTAAATTCAGATTATGTAAATCACAAGATTATAAATAATGTTTCATTTATTATATTTGTATAAAATACTAAAAGTAGGCGTCCAAACTAAAACAGCAAACACTCCTCTGGTTGTATAGAAGTCTATGAGAAAATGACTCTACTTCTCTCTAGTGTCCACCAGGGGGCGACTCCTCTGGTTGTATAGAAGTCTATGAGAAAATGACTCTACTTCTCTCTTGATTTATTACCTCAGTAAACATTGTAAACATGAGTTTATGGTCTCAATCTCTAGTTTCAAGTCTTCTTCAACACAGCACGATGTTCATTTAGTTTTTGGTTGGTGGAGCTTCATCACGTCCTCTGTTTACTTCATGTGACCTCGTTTCTCATAATGGTGTCGAGTAAATATACAGAACGGGGAAGAAGTTACACAAATACTGAGGCCGCTGAGTGTTAATATTTATCCCCTGCTGCGTCACAGACGGTATGCTCGGTATGTTGGAGGCTCTGCGTTCTCTCTCCCTCCCTCCCTCTCTCCCTCCCTCCCTCCCTCCCTCTCCCCCTCTCCCTCTCTCTCTCTCCCTCCCTCTCTCTCTCTCCCTCCCTCACAGGAGTTATTGGTTCACTCAGCTGTTTCTCCTCCTGAGACGCTGTGAATCACTCTCACAGCGTCTCACTGAGTTTGAGTTGACCGTGACCGTCTTTGGTAAAACATGCAGACTTTGTTATATAAACATATAAACATATATACATATAAACATATATACATATAAACATATATACATATATCCATATATCCATATATACTGGATATATGTTTTGTTAGAATAACTTTGTATGTTGAGCACTCCTGTTGTCACTGTTTCTTTCATGTTTCTTTCTGATGTTCTGCTGATAGAAAGCTTCCACGGATTTCATTTCCTTTTTATTTTACTTTTATTATATTTTTATACTTTGTTATGCACTGTTTCAGCAGTGCAGGAGTTAAAATAAATTAGCATTTGCCTACATATTATATCATACTTATATCATTCCTAAAATGTTTATTTATTTTATAGTGAAAAACTACAAATATGAAGTATGAAAAATAATAAGAAGGAAAATAATGAGATTTATAGTAGTAGTTGGTGCACCTACTGTATGTACACATATACCTTCTATACATATTCATACAAACAGCATTTCAAACCGTTGCGATTTGTTGTTAGTTTGAGAAAGAGGAGAATTTGAGCAGTTTTCTGCTTATTCAGTTGCTTTGGGAGTTTTGCCGTTGGCTCTACTTTTAGGGGAGATACCGCAGGCTGAGATAAAAGAGCCAACTGGCACAGACACAAATATCACTTCATCCATGTGAGTACTACAAGTAGGCAACCAAACTAAAACGTTCTCAATGTGCAGCCAACTTTATGTCCGTCGCTCTGGACCGCTCTTGAATGCAGTCTCTGCTGTTTTACTAAATCACAATCATGAACAGTGATTTATTTTTAGCAATTAATTATTAGTAACAATCAACTAAATCCTTATTCTCTGGTTGAACCAGGCGTCAAACCTCCGGTTCTTTAAAGTGAAGTCAAAGCTTCATGTGTTAAAGCTGCATTCTCTCTAGTGTCCACCAGGGGGCGACTCCTCTGGTTGTATAGAAGTCTATGAGAAAATGACTCTCCTTCTCTCTTGATTTATTACCTCAGTAAACATTGTAAACATGAGTTTATGGTCTCAATCTCTAGTTTCAAGTCTTCTTCAATACAGCATGATGTTCATTTAGTAAATGATGGTCCAACTGATTTTTCAATTAAGTTATTTTTTGGGGAAATGTCGGTCGGTTTAAAAACTTAACTGAAACAATGTTTAATCTTGTAAATTGAAACAAAACAGAAACACAACGAAACGACTTGGTTATGTCCAGTAAAACATTGGGGTTTGGCTTAAAATAAGTGTGTTTGTTACGTTATTTAAGTAATGGACATAATTTAAAATAAGTCATCGTTGACTTTTGGTTTCACACGTGACATGAACAGCGGTCTCCTGGTGAAAGTCCTGTTTGTCCGACAGCAGAAACGTATTTGTGCGACGTCAAACGTCATCTGTTTGCTTCAACATATAATAGACAACGCAGTTTTGTTGTGGAGACTTGAAATATAATAGAAACGTTGATTTCTTCTTCACTGGAGTCTGTGCTCCACAGCTACAGTGGATTTAGTTTTCCTGTGTCCATCTATGGGTTTACAAAACACAGCTGAGGCTGATGGGAGTGACGTTAGTTTTGCAGGAATTTGGTCATAAAACAAAAGTATTAGACAACATAAAGAATTGATGAAGGCGCAAAAGGGATCACCAAAGTTATAAGGATTAATCCTCTGGGCTCATGAAGTCTCTACAACATTTTGTCCATTTGTTAGATGTTGTTTGTACGCTCTCTAGAGTTTCAGAGAATAATGCAACGAACAACGAGCTCGCGCACCATCTGTCGAGGCTCACTCGAGAGTATAAACAGAGCTTTATCATCAAGGCTGCGCTGATTAGCTAGCCAATGAGACACACACACACAGCTTCCATTCACATGATGGGGATCAAATTAAGTCCTCTGTTGGTGTTGGAATCACTGGATCTGGCATCATAATCTTTTACACCAAACATGTCAAGGTGTTTGACAAATTCAACACAAAGAGTGTTCCCGCAGGACGAGTCGTCCCAGGAGACACGTCGTGTTTCACATCGTGGTTCATCATTCGGACGCCACACGGTGAGCGTGTTACAGGATATTTTTGCAGCATTGTCTCAGACCGCTTCATAAGGGCTGTGTTGGTTCTGAGGCCTTTAGGTAAAGAGAGGTAGAGTCCGTTAACCTCCCGGCTGTGAATAGATCCGTGCAGGCAGAGAGAGAATTCCTCGGAGTTGTCATTTCTTCCTTTTGTCAAGGTGGATAGCGGTGCACTGGGGGGCACTGACCTACCTGGCTATTAAAATATAGATTTGTTTCCTGTCTGAAGCTCTGGAGGAAAATAGCTTTGAGTGCTAGGTGTTGACATCAAAGAGCACCACGCAGCCGGTTCTCCCGTTGAAACGGGAGTCTATATTTGGTAGAATCTCCAGTTAGTCAGCATCCCTCTATCCGTCTCTTCTCTTTTGAAGCACTAGATGAAAAATTAAACATGCTTTTTTTCTGTTGTTTGTCGGTGGGCTTGTCTTTCTTCTTCAAAGGCATGACTCACAGAATGACCTTTTTAGTTCCCAGGAGTTCAGCGTCTCCTGTGAGGCATCGCTGCTGCTTGAAAGCTTTTTTTTGTGGCCCTGTGTTGAAGGAGAACTCCAGAAATGTTCCCAGTCAAAGCCAAACTCTGATAAAGTGCTTCTCCTTCACATGTTGTTTCGGAACAATAGATTTAGTTCGGTTCTGTATGCTGTTGAGATGTCAGCAAGTTGGGACATTTAGGGCATTTTCACACTGGGCCCGGGATCAGGTACTTGAGTTTGTGTTTGTTAGTTGTTGAAAAGGGGAATACGGAATAATACCGAAGGCACACTCATCTTTCTAGTGAAGTTAGCATGCTAACCAGCTAGCCTTGTCTTAGTACCACTTGTAACCTGGAGAGGCGATAAACGAAATACGTGTTCTTGTTTCTGTCTCTTTGGATTTAATTACAGACTGTATATAAGAAGTGGACGTAGTCATCGTGACGTCACTCATTGGTTTGTGGTCTGACGGTTTGAAGCCTTGAGTTCGGTGATTTCGCCGTCGCCATCTTGGATTACGGCCGTCGTCATGTTGTTGTATTTTTGTAACCAGTGAACAGGAAGTGACCATATCTGGACTGAGGAGGAGTGACGTAGAGACGCCGTATACGTCTCTGGTAGAGACCTGTCAATCACTGTGTAGCCCCGCCCCTAAAGCATCCCCTGCTTTATGGTCTGTTTGACTCTAAATGGACCATCATTTACTAAATGAACATCATGCTGTATTGAAGAAGACTTGAAACTAGAGATTGAGACCATAAACTCATGTTTACAATGTTTACTGAGGTAATAAATCAAGAGAGAAGTAGAGTCATTTTCTCATAGACTTCTATACAACCAGAGGAGTCGCCCCCTGGTGGACATTAGAGAGGATGCAGCTTTAACACGTGAAGCTTTGACTTCACTCTTCAGAACCGGAGGATGCCGCCTGGATTTAATCCAATAATCAAACTATCAAAGCTCAAAGCTGTACTAACCATACAGCCCCGGTTAGTATCACAGTAAACACACAGATGGATAACGTAAACAACATGTGAAGATTATAAAATAGTTATTTTGAGTTTCCTCTCCCTGCTGTTTGTTAGTCGTTGACTTTTATCTCATAACTGATGACTGTAGATGTAGATTGAATGGACCCGGTAGTAGAGCTGGAGCACTGCCCCCTATTTGTTTGGAGAAGCTGGCCAGATAGTCAACATTTCACCCCTTAAAGCTGCACTAATCAATAAATAACAGCTTTAGATCTCGCTTGAACGGAACCCTTGACTACAGTTTTGTGGTGGATCCAAGTTTGAAACTAGTTTTCGCACAAACAAAATGATGGCGAGTACATGATCGCGTTCGATACAACATGCAAACATTCATACATCATAGAAACAAGCATGAGTGTATCAGTCTGAATATATGCATCTATTAGTGAAGCACACACGTGTTTTATAAAAGCAACGCTGTCTTTGTTCATTGCTACTTTTCTCTGGCTGATGGATGAACGAGTCCAGACTGCATATTCACATCCTGTTAATAAGAGTAATGTAAGTAACGCAGCTGACTCCACGTGATTTAATTTACCTTTAATTGAATGTACAGCAGAATGCACTTTGCCCTCCCAACACACAGGAGTCTAATAATAGCCATCTTATGGGATTGTGATACGAAACATGTTGCAAACACAGAACCTGTTCTTTGGTTCATGCGGTCTGATCCTCTGGTTTTGGTCCTGCATGTTACGAAGGCATTAATAAAGCAGCTGACTGCTTTCGAGGTAAAATCCGGCAACAAACAGCTGCAGGCTTTCACGTGAGGGACTTTCACCTCCTCGTACATTGGCCTGCAGAAAGAGGGCTGCTCTCAGTAATCAGCATGAAGCACATGACCTGCTTTTCTCCTCAAAGCACACAATGTGCCTCAGTGTGCTCGTGTACACTTGTAATCAATTGAATAATCTAATCAGAAGTAAAAGTAAAAAGAAATGGGACCGACACGGCGTTCCAGTTCTTACCAAAAGGCCAGAAGAACACAGCTAACAGAGGCCTGTTTATTTCTGCCCTCCACTTTTAGCTTGAAATAAAGTTCATGTTTCTCCCCTCCAGGAATTTGTGATCTTGCGATCGCAGTAGTTTTGATTTCAAACCGAAAGCGTTACTTAAAAAGCGTTTCCATTTATTTTCTAATTTCCTTAATAATTGCACTAATGCATTGCTCACCTACAGGCTGTGCATCGCTTCTAACGAGCTCCACTAATTCAAATGTCAGCCAAACGTAATCATCATTAACGCAGTAATGTTCCTCAAACTAACCGTGAAGCTGCTCGGTAGCGTTACTCTGTGTGGGAGGAAATACTTCTAGTTTGATTTAGAACAAAATGCCCTTTTAGGTCATCAACTTCCTGTCCACTGCTCTCTCACAGGAATGTTCACCATGTGTTCAATTCCCACAATATTTAGAAAAACACAACAACAGATTGGAGCTTTGTAGGTTTAGATTTTCTAGAACACGGCCTTAAAACAACATGCATGAATTAAAGCCTTTTCTTCTTTGAGGATTTCAAAATTCCTGAATCCTGTGTGGATTTAGAAGGACTTTTATTTTGAAAGGAAGGTTAAAACATTTTCTTTCCCAATTCTTTTGTGTGTGGAGTAAACATGTTTTTATTTAGAAGACTTTCCTGTAGAAAAAGAAATGTGTGATTTTTATGTTTCACTTCCTGCTGGCTCTACCGCCTCTGCTTTGTTTTGTACTCGGGTGAGTGACGCCCGGAGGACGCCTCCGTGGTGCTACAGAGGGAGGGGTAGTTGAAGCTGTACCCCCCCCCCCCCCCCCCCCCCCCAGATTGAATCAGGGCTTTCAGGTCCCAAACCTGCTTCTCTAACCTTTTGCTCACCTTTAATGCAACCAGCTGTGAAGTCTGCGTCACATTTAGCTCCTTGAGCTTTCTTCCTTTCTTTCCCCGTTAAAGGGTTTTTTGGGGAGTTTCTCCTTTGTCCCCATGCGATGGTCTGAGGACAGAGGATGTCATATGTTGAACAGATTGTGAAGCCCTCTGGCAGATTTGTGATTTGTGATACTGGGCTGTTGAATTGATTTACTGTCCTCTGCAGGATACAGAAATGTGTCCCGTCATGCGTCCTCGTAATCCTGCTGGAGGACCAGCCCTGATGGTGACGTGCTCATCAAAACATCTTCTCTCTGCTGCAGCAATGTAGCAAAGATGTGTGAGCAGATACACAGAATGTTGCATTAACACAGTGGGGTTCGGTCTGGATTGGTTTTGGTCTGGTCTGGTCTGATTTGATCTGGATTGGATTGAGTTGTATTGGGTTTATCTGGTCTGCATTGGATTGGTTTGATTTGGATTGGTTTGGTTTTGGTCTGGATTGGTTTGGTTTGGTTTTGGTCTGGTCTGGATTGGTTTGGTCTGGTCTGCATTGGATTGGTTTGGTTTTGGTCTGGATTGGTTTGGTTTTGGTCTGGTCTGGTTGGTTTTGGTCTGGTCTGGATTGGTTTGGTCTGGTCTGGATTGGATTGGTTTGGTTTTGGTCTGGATTGGTTTGGTTTTGGTCTGGTCTGGTTGGTTTTGGTCTGGTCTGGTCTGGATTGGTTTGGTCTGCATTGGTTTGGTTATGTGGGCTGGATGTTGGCGGCCAGTCCTCCTCAGGCATCCTGTTGTCCGTCTCTCAGAGATTCTAGAGTGTAAATGAGAAGTGTGCTGGAAGCGTGTCGGGAGCTCAGACGGAGAGAAGCTGAGCGCCGTGAGGAGATCTAACCATCAGCAGAAAGGTGTGGGAGAGACGTGGGAGGCAGAAACACAGACTGCTGGGTAAATATTGACACCTGTGATGTCCTGCTCTGTTGTTTTTATGGCCTCTGCTGGCAATTATTAATCAGACACTAAAATAATGTTGGACTGGCCACTTCCATGGTTACTGTCATTGCTCCCTAATTAGCAGACATTATAATTATATGTTATATACTGTATATATATATATATATATATATATATATATATATATATATATATATATATATATATATACACAGTATATGGGATTTATTTTTGCTCTGGAGGTGAAATAAGAAACAAACACACATTAGACCCTCGTAGCTCCAGCCTACTTTTAAATGAATTAAATATTAATGGAGCCATGTTTCTGTTCAGGAGATAATGAGGTCAATGCTTAGAAAAATATATTTTATTTATTGTTCTCAAACTGTAGGAAGTTGATGGTAACATTGCATTATGGTCTACATAATGTCTGTTTGATAATTACTAATGTACTAACATTAGCGCTGGGCTAGATAATTGAGATATATAAAAGATATATATAATAATATATATAAATATATTTTTTAACAATTTTAGTATATATATATTTGGCATCGCGTTATTTCTTTCTTCGCTCTATTTCTTATTTATTTTCGCTCGAATTTTACTTTGCTATGATCAATTTATTCAGTATTTTATTTATTCTTTACTTAATGAGTCTATTTTCTGCCTTGTTTTTGTCTTACCAATCATTTATGAAGCATTTGAATTGCAAAACGTTTGTTTAACATTTTCCTTTTATTCAGTGGTATTTTTATTTAATTTAAATATTTTTTATCTCATTTTTTATTTTGTTTTGTTATTTTAATTTAAATGTATTCTTTATTTTAATTTGTTTTAACTTAATTTGATTGCATTCGCCTAATTTCTCTCATTTTCCTCTTTTACAATCATTGGTAAAGCACTTTAAGTTGATTCCTTTAAAAGGTGCTGTTTGAATCTAACTTGGCTGATGGATGGATGGATGGATGGATGGATTGATTGATGGATGGATTGATGGATGGATTGATTGATTGATGGATGGATGGATGGATGGATGGATTGATTGATGGATGGATGGATGGATGGATGATTGATTGATTGATTGATTGATTGATGGATGGATGGATGGATGGATGGATGGATGGATGGATGGATGGATGGATGGATGGATGGATTGATTGATTGATTGATTGATGGATGGATGGATGGATGGATGGATGGATGGATGGATGGATGGATGATTGATTGATTGATTGATGGATGGATGGATGGATGGATGGATGGATGGATGGATGGATGGATGGATGGATGGATGGATGGATGGATGGATGGATGGATGGATTGATGGATGGATGGATAGATTGATCCCCTGTGCTGTGCTCAACACAGACACATAATGAGGCCGATGTGTTGAGTCCTCTCTCTGCCTGCAGATGTTTATTTGCTGCTGATTGCTGCCGCGGCCTCATTAAACCTCTGATATTAGACACAAGGACAAACACAAGAGTGCAGAGTGAGAGACCTGTGGGAGAGCCACCAGGCAGACGCTCTTTCTGTTTTACCTTCAGCGTCACATCTCTCCTCCTCAGAGGGAATTGAGCTGTTTGTGTATCGTCGTCATCTGCAGCAGTTTGCTCGGGGCGTTCGCTCCGACCTTCTGGGACTTAATAGCTGAATTTAGCTTTTTAGGAGAATGAGTTTCCCTCGTGTTCTTTCTTATTTATTTATTTATTTATTTACCATGGACGGTGCATAATTATCAACATTTCAGTTTCCACCTCAATATAAATGTGCCAGAGTTAGCTGGAGAGCTATTGTTTCATTTCAATGTTAAATAATAACTGTTAGAAAAAGAGGAAATCAATTAAAAGTTTCTATCTTTTCAGCGATCAACCTTTGGTGCACAGCAACAGAAGGCTGCTTCATCTCACTTATTGAACGTTGTTTTTGGTGCATTGAACAAGCCAGCGCTTGACGACCTAATTGAACGGTTAGCAACATGCTCAGATAATCGATGGAGAGGAATGAAGGTGCTTCAACATTTAAGAGCCTTAAAAACAAGCAGCAGAATCAAAAAATCAATCCTTAATGTTACAGGTAGCCGATGTAATGACACCAGTAGCAGTCATTACCGTGTAAATGTGTTTATTTCAACGTACTTCTTCTATACATACATTATTATTGAAGTTATATATGTTTTAAAATGAATTAGATATTGTTCTTTAGGCATGAATCACTAAGAGGAACTGATCTTCCCTGATTCTCTCTGTAAAGTTTGAGAAGACTTTGAGTTATTCATGTTTTTAACGCCAATATTCAGTATATATATCAGTTGTGTCATGATAGATCTCTGTGTTGTAACCTGAGGATGAGCTCTGTATTAAAATATGACGGCTGTGTTTTTTCTGCTCTCACGTTCCCTCCGCGGTGAGGAAAAAGCCCATAGGTTTTCCAAATATGGCGTGGGTGAGCGCCGGCAGTATTAATAGAATAAGGCTGCTGCTGGGGAATATTTGTATTGACCTGTTGAAAGACTTTATCTGATGCATGCCGTTTCCATGGCAGTGTGGGGGCGGATGCTTCGAGGCCGCCGTGGAGCTCCGTGTGCAGCTGCAGCCGGCTGGATGACTCCTCTGTAGGTAGCAGGAACCCACCTTTAAATGTCAGATTCAGACAGTTTCAAGCCAGACTCTGTGTTTCCTCACTTTGGTTTTCATGGTATTGAACCCGCAGACGTTCACAGCAGAGCAGTCAGGCTCCTGCCAAATGTACACGGAAATATCTGTAATTATACAACCTTTCATAGTTTTTGTAAGTGGAAAGTTGTCGCAAATCGATCGTGGAACATTGCTTTTTGTTCTGGCAGCGTCAACTGATTTCATTCAGCATCAGTGGCTCATTGATTCTCACATTTATTGGCTCCAAACCAGGCGGCAGCCTCTGGTTCTGACAAAGCTTCACGTGTTAAAGCTGCATTCTCTCTAGTGTCCACCAGGGGGCGACTCCTCTGGTTGTATAGAAGTCTATGAGAAAATGACTCTACTTCTCTCTTGATTTATTACCTCAGTAAACATTGTAAACATGAGTTTATGGTCTCAATCTCTAGTTTCAAGTCTTCTTCAATACAGCATGATGTTCATTTAGTACATGATGGTCCATTTAGAGTCACACAGACCATAAAGCAGGGGATGCTTTAGGGCGGGGCTATACAGTGATTGACAGGTCTCTACCAGAGATGTGTACGGCGTCTCTACGTCACTCCTCCTCAGTCCAGATATGGTCACTTCCTGTTCACTGGTTGCAAAAAGCCAAGATGGCGACGACCAAATCGCCAAACTCAAGCCTTGGACTCAAGTCCACCGATGAGTGACGTCACGATGATTGTGTCCACTTCTGATAGACAGTCTACGCTCCAAACACATTCATACAGGTGTACAGGACCATCTTTATAACCTGATACTTCTCACTGTTCATGGTACCGGCATGCTTTGAGCGCTCCCCCAAGCTGAAGAGTCTTTTCCGCCAATAAATGTTTAATTCCTTGACAAAAGTTTCTAGGGCTGAACTGTAGGAATAATCTCGTCAAAATACATATTCAAGCAGCCAATAATAAAGAACATAAACCTCTATTTCGCAGCTTCTTGTGTTTCTATTCAGTCCAGTTCAGCTTCATGAGAAAGAGCAGAAAATAGCAAAGAGTAACCTTTTCTGAATTCACCACCCTCTCTCCGTCTCACACCTCGTGTCTTTATTTTCCTCGGTCGTGCCTCACTTCCTCAGTCGTCCGCCAGTCACTCCTCCCCTCTGAGTGTTGTGTTGGTTTTCTTTAGCATGGAGACCTGCTAAAGGTTTTTTTTTTTCTTTTACTTAATAAAGACATGCTGTGTTTGTTCAGTTTGTTCCGGCAACAGAGAGGCCTGTGGTGTGAATGTGATTCAGTCGGCTGATTCAGCCCATAAGACGGCTCTATGGAAAGAATGCCCGGCCCGGGGCTCACTGTGTGGCTGCCGCTGAATGGAGAACAGGTCTTCTTTAGCTCTGGTGAGGTGGACACATGACAGCCTGCGAGCTGCTTGATTAGAACTTGGACAGCGTCTATGACACCTTTTTAGTTGTTAGTGTGCAAAGAGAGGGTTCTCCAGCCCCCTCTCCTTTGTTCCACAAGAACGTCAAGTACGTCAAGATTCACACAGAAACAGTTTGAACAATCTAACCTTATTTTGAAGGCACTTTTTTAGAAATAATGGTGCTAACTAGAACCATATCGGGTTCTTCGGCTCGTCCCCTTAAACGTTATGGTTTCCGGTAAAAAATCTTACTTACTACCTAGAACCCAACATAAAGGGTTACACTTAGAGCCATCTGTCAAAGGTTCTACCTGGAACCCCCCAATGAGAGGTTTTACAAAGAACCCTTCTGTGGTGTGATGGTTCCGCCCAGAACCTTCTCTGGAGGATCTATCCAGAGGCTTTCCACGTTCTAAGGGTGCTGCCAGGAACCAGGAACTACTGGAACTACTACCATCCTTTTAATATTCCAATGGTTTCATGTAGAATCCTAAAGGGCCCGGAATGATTGTTCTGTGTTCACTTGTTGTGACAGAACGTCAACCTGTTTATTTGGGCTCAATGAAAACACACATTACACTGAGGCTGCAACTGTTTGGTCTGTAAAATTACAAAAACTGATAAATGATCCGTTTCCCAATGAAGTCCTCAAATGTCTTGTTTTGTCCACAACTCAAACATATTCAGTTTACTGTCACAGAGGAGGAAAGAAACCAGAAAATATTCACTTTTAAGGAGCTGGACTGAACAACCAATTCACCAATAATCAAAAATAATAGGCAATTACTTTAACAGTTGACAGCTACATCAAACACATTCACGCTGTTCACCTTCTGACCTTCTCTCCGTCACATGTGGAGCGACACAAACAGAATGCTACTCTTAGTTTATTCATTCCTTTGTGTGTTCAGTATCTATCACATCTATTGTAGCGGAGACTATTGGGGCTTTTACAAAATGTTGATGAATATTCCTTAGCAATGTGGATATAATGAATAAGTGAGTAAAGACAAACGATAGACGGGTCTGGTCAGTTCAGAAAATGACACGCTGTACTGTAATGCTGCCCTAAGATGATATCTAGTCTCATATCACGATATCGATGGATTAAAGATATACATGTTGCCCCGTCCTTGCGTTCTAACTCGTTCTGTCTCACCGTCCTCCACAGATAGTGTCCAACGTGCTGATCTTCTCCTGCACCAACATCGTGGGAGTGTGCACCCATTACCCCGCCGAGGGTTCCCAGAGGCAGGCCTTCCAGGAGACCAGGGAGTGCATCCAGGCCCGCCTTCACTCCCAGAGAGAGAACCAGCAGCAGGTGAGAGCTCAGAGGGTTCACGGTGGCCGGAGACGGAGACGAGGCAGCGACCGGAACCGAGGTGATCGGATCAAATGAGTCTTTTAAAGGACGACCTCACTGGAAGCTTTTGAAATCTAGCTTCCTGTAGGAGAGAAAAGACGTCTCTGAAGAGTGTTTGCAGTGGGTTCATCCTCCGTCATACAGAGAACCCTTCTGTGGTTCAATGGTTCCACCCAGAACCCCCTCTGGAGGATTGAAGCCGAACCTTTTAACCTTCTAAGGGTATAGACGGCCACACACGGGGTTCTATAATCCAAGCTTTTCATCTGAAACTGAACCAGGGGGCTCGACCGAGAACCCTTCTATATTTCAAGGGTTTAATCTAGAACCCACCCGGGGGGCTCTACCCAGAACCCTTAATTACTTCAAGGGTCTTATCTAGAACCCTCAGCGGGTTTTACCAAGAACCCTTTAATACTCCAAAGGTCTCATCTAGAACCCATCCAGTGGGTTCTTCTGAGAACCCCTAATTACTCCAAGGGCCTCATCTAGAACCCACAGGGGGTTCCACCAAGAACCGTTTGATACTTTTAATACTAAAAGATGCTCTGAAAGTGTGTGCAGTGGCTTGACCCTCTGTTGTAAAATGCTTTTTTAACAAAGTATCATATTCTGTATTTGAGATGTAAGACAGACGTATTAACTGGTCTTTGAATGAGTGTATGTGAATTATTATGCTTTTATATTATTGTTATGTCCGTGGCATGATATGGTATTAAAATGACAATAATGACAATATATTGTTTCCTTTTATATGAAAAGAAAAAAGAATCTTCACATACGAGAAACTTTTCTAGAGTCGGAAGCCGGATACTAAAAAGATTTCTTTTTAAATGGGCGAGCAGCTTATATGTGGATATTTAAACATTTTAAATTATGGAAAAAAATGCAAATTGCATTCATGTGTTTATAAGATTCATTCATGTCATAAGAATCTCTTTGATATGTATTTGATTTCACTGAAGGGTGTAAGTCACGCTGCCTCCTCCCCTCACACACACACACACACACACACACACAAAGCCTCCACCTCTTAACTTACCTTGCACTTATTGCCGTCCCACGCATTCCTGCAGGAACGTCTTCTGCTCTCGGTGCTTCCCCGCCACGTTGCCATGGAGATGAAAGCCGACATAAACGCCAAGCAGGAGGACATGATGTTTCACAAGATCTACATCCAGAAGCACGACAACGTCAGGTACCACACACACACACACACACACACACACACACACACACACACACACACACACACAGAAGAGTAACTATGCTCTCACATCGAGACATAAACCACTAAGCTTTTCCTCGTGAGGCACAAAAGTCTAAAATCAACTCTCTGAACCCCAAAACTCACCGGCGGGATTTAAAAACATGTTGTTGTTTTTAAACAATCGCTGAACTTCACCGTTTATCACAGCCAAGAAGCTGTAAAAAGAGTCCAAAATAACATTTATAACATAACATTTATAACACAACATTCATAACAACATTTATAACATGCATTTATAACACAACATTCATAACATAACATTTATAACATGCATTTATAACACAACATTCATAACATAACATTTATAACATAACATTTATAACACAACATTCATAACATAACATTTATAACATAACATTCATAACATAACATTCATAACATAACATTTATAACATGCATTTATAACATAACATTCATAACATTTATAACATAACATTCATAACACAACATTTATAACACAACATTTATAAAAACATTTATAACATAACATTCATAACATAACATTCATAACATTTATAACATAACATTCATAATATAACATTTATAACACAACATTTATAAAAACATTTATAACATAACATTCATAACACAACATTCATAACACAACATTTATAACATAACATTTATAACACAACATTCATAACACAACATTAATAACATAACATTCATAACATAACATTTATAAAAACATTTATAACATAACATTCATAACACAACATTCATAACATAACATTTATAACATAACATTCATAACATGACATTCATAACATAACATTTATAACACAACATTTATAACATAACATTCATAACACAACATTCATAACACAACATTCATAACACAACATTTATAAAAACATTTATAACATAACATTCATAACATAACATTCATAACATAACATTTATAACATAACATTTATAAAAACATTCATAACACAACATTCATAACATAACATTTATAACATAACATTTATAACACAAAATTCATATCAACATTCATAACATAACATTCATAACATAACATTAAAACCATTTTAATTGAAACACAACCCTCAGTGCTTCTCTTTTTATGGGCTGTCTTCAGTGACCATCCTCATCTAGATCATATTCAGTCGGGACTATATTTTAAGGTAATAAAGCTGATATTTCACTTTAAACCACGATGTACTCGGCCAGAAACTAACCTAAAGTATGCAACTCAGCTGGGATCAAATGTAAACATGATTAAAAGTATTGTATCAAACATTAGCGAAACTAAACTGGACCCTAATCTGAATTCAAATGAATGCCTTCGTGTGCACCCCAGTGTTAAAGAAAGACATTCTCAGTTTAACACTAACTTAATCTAAACAATGTTTAGATTAGTACTTGTTGATGCAACTCGATGCATATTTCGCGAAGCCGTGCGATAGATTATAAAAGTAAACCCACAGAATCAGAGGTAGAGGCGTGTGTGCAGCAAACACTTCACACACGTGTCCAAGACATGTTCAACGACGTTTACAATGTTGCTGCAACAGAAGTGTTTAATCCGGGTTAATCCTGACCGGTGCAGGCCGCCGCCCACCGGCAGCGGAGGAGGGAAAAGTGCAGGCGTTGCCATGACGATAGGCTGCATGGTATTTATTTTATGTTTCCACGTTCAGAAATATTAACAGAGTGATGTAATGTCGTCATCTTTAAAGATTAGATGAGACTCTAAACCACCAGTTGCTGCTCACCATTGAAGCGATTAGTAGTAATGTTTAGAAGTGTGGTAGTATGAGATACTCCGATGTTATTGTAGTATTACTACAGTAGAGAACAGACAGGAGTACCAGAGTACCAGAGTACCAGAGTACCAGCAAAGTAATGTTCTGCTGTGGACGTACTTTAGACTCCTAAAAGATTCTATATGAGTTTAAGTGAACGTTCTATTTTGAACATGTTCTCCTCTTTACCTTCATGACGGTGAACTGAAGCTGTTCTCTGATCTCTACAAACACCAGACTCCATGTGAACAGGTTCACCCTCAGAACACAGGAGCTGCTCTGCTGCCTCCATCTGTTAGTGAGTCTGTGATGTTCAGAGACTTCAGTGAATCTGAACTCAACACTTTAAGAGGACCGGTGCAGTTCAACAAGCTGTGGTTTGGTTTGGCGCCACCCTGTGGAGCAACGAGACACTGCATCAGGCTGACAGAAGCAGAGCTGTTATAACCGTGTGTGTGTGTGTGTGTGTGTGTGTGTGTGTGTGTGTGTGTGTGTGTGTGTGTGTGTGTGTGTGTGGAGCAGCAGCCCAAATCTCAAACTGTGCAGGAAGAGATTTTATGTCCCGTAGCCGTCACAGTCAGGTGGAAGCCCAAACCGCGACACATAATAGATGCTATTGAAGCCCCGTATCGCTCTGATGTGGTCGCTTTAAACGCTCCGGGGTTAAAGCATCAGGTCACGTACGTTCTAGCTCGTGCACACAAAAGGTCTTTATCATCACTATCACTGTGATCGTTAACAGGAAGCATCCTGATTGGTTGCCTTTTTAAAAAGTTCAGCTCGGTTAAGAGTGCAGATGGTTTGGGCCGAAGTTATTCACCGATGAGCACATGAGCGGTATATGAACGAGCGTGCACACACGGACGTTAAACTATTGTGACAATAAAGTTTTTGTTGTGTGCAATTAAGAGGCCAAGAAGGTTGTGTTGGTTCAGAGTGGATCAGTTGAGGAGTGCAGCTGTAACTAGTTGGATGGATTATGGAACAACAGGCCCCTCCACCTCTCCACCTCTCCACCTCTCCCACACACAAGCACAGACTTACAATTGTTTAGCCTGTTTAGCTCTGTGTCTCCTTGTGGTCCTTGAGAGGCTTTGTAGTTGTTTGTGAGTTTTCGTGCCCCTGGGTTTTGCCTGCTAGGCCTGTTCAGTAATCTGTCCATAGTTCTGACCTGTGAAGACGTTTCCCCGTACACAAGTAGAAGAGACAAACCTGCGTTTCCAGCTCCAGCAAACAAACAACACATAAAAGCAGAAAGAGACAGAGAGGTGTTAGTTACTGTAAATTGTCCTGCTGTAGATTCTTTCCGTGACTCACAGGGGAGTAGGCGGCACATTAGCCGTATCCGCTAAGCTCTGCTGAATTCTGTCTGTGGTCATGAGTGTGTGGTTAATGGGTAGCTAACCAGGTGTGACCGGGCCTGTCGGGGAGCGGGCAGCGACTTCTGGTAATTGGGGCTCTGCTGAGAGGCTGAGTAACAACAGGAAGAGAAGTGACAGCTTCCCACTGCTCCGACTGAGGAGTGAGAGGGGAACCAGACGGAGTCGCTTGATGCTGCAGCAGATATGCATTAAAGTCTTTACGTTTCCACCCATCTGCCTGTCAAAAACAGAGACGCTAGAGCAGTGCATCTTTCACACATCACTGCAACATAAAGGTAGTTTCTGAAGAGTTGAATGTTTCTGCTTTATGCAAACATTGTTAAACCAGGCGGCAACCTCTGGTGTAGCCAAGTGAAGCCGATGCGGAGGAGGAGTGACGTAGAGACGCCGTATACGTCACCTGTCAATCACTGTGTAGCCCCGCCCCTAAAGCATCCCCTGCTTTATGGTCTGTTTGACTCTAAATGGACCATCATTTACTAAATGAACATCATGCTGTATTGAAGAAGACTTGAAACTAGAGATTGAGACCATAAACTCATGTTTACAATGTTTACTGAGGTAATAAATCAAGAGAGAAGTAGAGTCATTTTCTCATAGACTTCTATACAACCAGAGGAGTCGCCCCCTGGTGGTCACTAGAGAGAAGTAGAGTCATTTTCTCATAGACTTCTATACATACTGTATATGCTGTTTACATGACCGGACAGCATTCATGTAAAACATAGACAGTGTTTAGAGGTAAATCCCCGTCACTTCGTATAGTTGCAGATCATTCTGTAAGGTCCATCTCTGCTCCGCCTCCCCTGAGACTGCAGCATCCCCACATGTGTTTGTCCTCTAGACTAAAATGTGGCTTCAAGCAGAGCGGCCACAACGTGTGGTGACTAAGGCGTTATGCAAGAAGGGCTTTTGGGGCGGATGTTTTTGATGCTGTCGTCTCTGTGAGCGCTTGTGAAATATTCTCAGACAGAACACTTACGTAGACCGGCGGCACCCTGAAGAGAACGACATTGAAAGGACATCCCATGAATTAGAAGGGAAGTGACCTCACCTTTGTTCTTCCTGCTCTCACTGGACAATAATTGACACTGTGCAGCAAAAAGCACATGGCTTTAGTGTGTGTGAAGCAGTTCATTGTGCGCGTGTGTGTGTGTTACAAAAGGCTGTTATGCTGAAGCCTGAACCTGAGGATCAGTACTTAGTGAGCGAGCAGCAACAAGCACAGAAAACACACAACGCACACTCACTTGTTGTTGTTGGCTGCCTTCATACACGAGTAAAGATGAGACCTCCTCTTGTCTAACTCTGGTGACAGAAACTCCTCGTCTGCCACTATAATGTTTAAAAAGGATTCTTGTTCTACTATCTGTTGGCTCCATCAGACCGTGACCTCCGGCACGCAATGGGGCGCTTTGCAGCCGAGCGTGAAGCGATCGGGATGAGACTCGGTTCCTCCGAGTCTGAGGCCGCCGGTTCTCTGCCGGAAGACGATGAACTGACCCCTCCAGGTCTGGAGTGAGTCACTGCCCCTAAAGCGAGGGCGATCATCGGGGTCTTGTTCACCAGTGAGGGTAAACCGGAGCGTGAGATGGACGGGCGGTTCAGTGATGTGGGTTGTTGTACCGGACCGTCGTGGTGAAGAGGAACCAGAAAACAAAGCTCTTTATTCATCAGTCTGTCTACGGTCAGACCCTCAGCTGTGGTCATGAGCTCTGGGTAGCGATCCAAAGAGTGAGATTGCGGATAAAACCGGCTGAAATTAACTTCCTTCGTAGAGAGTCTGAGCTCAGGATTAGGGTTTGTGTCCACATGGTTCCTTTTTTCTGGCAGAAAAGCGACCGCAGCAACAAGCTTTTGCTCTGTTTACTGAAGAGACGTCACCAGCGAAGCCAAAGCTAACTCACACGCTCCATGAGTATGGAGCTGAAGGACCAAACCTCCGGTCCTAAAGCTGCATTCTCTCTAGTGTCCACCAGGGGGCGACTCCTCTGGTTGTATAGAAGTCTATGAGAAAATGACTCTACTTCTCTCTTGATTTATTACCTCAGTAAACATTGTAAACATGAGTTTATGGTCTCAATCTCTAGTTTCAAGTCTTTTTTACACTCACTCTTCTTTTGTGGTGGTCCACCTACATTATAGGTCTATAAGGAAGCTCTCATTGTAAGTATGAGATAAGCAGCATCAACAGCAGTTTTCAGATGATTGCTTTCAATTCTCGAGGGTTCGAAGAAGAAGAAGAACATCAAATAACTTGAATGCACGTAACAGTTACATCGCAGCTTTTCTTTATTTCATTTAAATAATGTCTTAATATAATAATATCTTGTCCCCTGTGAGACTCGGTCCAGGATTTCCTCTTACAGGATTTAATGTTGCGTACTAACGAGTGAATCCATAAAAGGGACTTAAAGACGCCGGGTCTCTTTGACTCGTAACAGCTCCATCATACAAACAGAGTCCAGGTTCTCACGCTGCAAAAATATACATTCTCAATAATTTAATAGAGTTTTGAATCTTGACCTCTGACACAGCAGCGTGAAGACGTCTACTGTCATTATTTCTTTATTTCTTGAGTCTAATGAAATCTTTTGCCTTCTGAAACACGTCAGAGAGTAAGAGAGCTCATATAACTGTTAAAGTAAATAAATAGCTCAATCTTTCTACTACAAACTGAGTTTAAAAGCCATAGAACGCATCCTAAGTTTAACATCTTCACTCTGAGGCTAAACTTAGCTCATTTTAAAGATGTGTCACTGAAATTACTAATCGAGTTCTCTGATAAATTCAGAGGTTTTGTTCTATTTTTCCTCCATAACAAGTCTTTTTTCAGACTCGAGGAAAGAAAACAGTTATTTTACGTTTGATTTCTCCTAAATTCACCAAAAGTTACCATTAGATAATGCCTCATTTGCATATTTAAACATAACATTTCAGAAAACTTGTAATACAACAAATACTCATCTTAATGTGAGTAATGAAGTGGTGAAGTTTCATGGTGATATCTATTAGTTAGTCATTAACTTCTAGTGTCTCCCCTTAAAGAGACTTAAAGAGGACCTGAACAGAGCGTTTCAGACAGAGGTTGAGTGCAGATATATTCAGACAGACAGTGTGAGAAATATAACGTGTTTTCTGAACATTAAAGTATGAAAACATGTTCAAGTAGCAATCCAAAGTACAAGAATGAACCAGAAAATGAGCGCGATGTGTCGCCTTTAAAGTACGTAAACGAGGCTCTGGGAGAACAACGTTCTTTGAAATGAGCCGGAGACCATTTTAAAAGTCCAGAATCCGTCATTACTGCGTCCACACGTCCTTTCTCTCCCTCCTGCATCCTTTCATTTCTCTCTTTCGACCGTCTCCACTTCCACCCGGTGAAAAACCCGTCTCTGAACTCAGACACGTCGGCCAAGTGTCTGGTTTCACTCGGCCTCCCATGCAACAGTTCACGGAAAACAATCAATTATTCTCAGAAATGTGTACCCCAGAGTGGGGACTCCTAATCCTTTTCAGCCTGAGATCCAAATTGAGGAAATTTAGGCGTCTTGAAAACCCAGGTTCATTAGAACACGTTAGTGCTCTTGACATGTGGGCAGCCAAGAGGAAGAGTTCTGCCTCAGACGACGCAGAACTCACACCTTACTTATTACACGCACACATGAAGATAAACAGCCGCTGCTCCTGCCCACACATGTACCAACACGCCGTGTTCTTGGAAACAGCCCGGTGAGATTCATGTGAGCTTGTTTGGTCTAAAAACCTTTGTTTATTTATAGTTTTTTTTACTTTCCTTCCTGTGGGGGTCTGACTCAGAAAGACACTTCTACATAGTAAACTGCTGGTTCTGTTAATCTGGCATTTTATAATCCAGCTGTGAATGTGTTCCAGGCGACAACCTCCGGTTCTTTAAAGAGAAGCCAAAGCTTCACGTGTTAGAGCTGCATTCTCTCTAGTGTCCACCAGGGGGCGACTCCTCTGGTTGTATAGAAGTCTATGAGAAAATGACTCTACTTCTCTCTTGATTTATTACCTCAGTAAACATTGTAAACATGAGTTTATGGTCTCAATCTCTAGTTTCAAGTCTTCTTCAATACAGCATGATGTTCATTTAGTAAATGATGGTCCATTTAGAGTCAAACAGACCATAAAGCAGGGGATGCTTTAGGGCGGGGCTTACTGTGAGAGACGTATACGGCGTCTCCATCTTATGTGTGTTCCGGTTATTTGGGTGAGTGACGGGTGTGGAATGAGGTTAGACAGTGGGACACATTTCAATCTACACATTAATACACAAATATCCATATAAATACACACACACTCACAAACAAAAGTACATAAATTAAAAAAAAGGTTATTTAAAGTATATTGATCGCTGGGGATCGGTGTTAAACAGGACATCCAGCAGCTAGAGACACACGGCACGGTGCCGCCTTCTGACCATGTGAAGTCCGTCACATGCTTCCCCCTCAGGAGCCAATCGGTGACCAGAGAATAGAAAGGCTTATTGAAGGAAGACGTGCAGAGCGAGGGACGTGACGTTGTGCGGTAAAAGGTTATGATGCTTCACAGAACCACTGGAGGCGTTCAGGAACCAGCTTTTTTTTTCTCTGTGTGTGAGTGTGCATGAGGTCGACCTCCCCCCCCCCCCCCCCCCCCCCCCCCCCACGGCTAAAGTACAGAGACGAGTCGTTTATCGGATGTTCAGATTTTAAACCCTCAGAGGCAGTTTTGTGATTTTGGGGCTGTACAAATGAATTGATTGTAACTGAATGCTGAGTGTTCTCTACCTGACGGCGCTCTTTGTCCTCGTTTCCTTCTGAGAGAAACGATTCAGCCCCGGTGACATCATCTGAGTAATGAAAATGCCTCCATCACAAAAAGAGACAACCTCTGCTGTATCAGTTTACCGTGTTCTCAGGAAATGTATTAAGTCTCTCTAACACACTCTCTCCATTTTGCCAGGACAAGACCTCATTAGCACAAAAAATGCGATATCAAGAACGTTTATCGCCAGATTACAGGCGTTGTGTTCCATTTAGACGTGGCTGCTCAAAGCTGCTTCAACCACAATCTCACAGCTTTCATCTCCTTCAGAGGCTTCAGTGGTGCATCTTGACTTGGGTCATTTAATCAGCCACCCCGAACAAGTCCCTGTATTTAAAGCCGGCGTCAGACTCCGGTTCTTTAAAGTGAAGTCAAAGCTTCACGTGTTAAAGCTGCATTCTCTCTAGTGTCCACCAGGGGGCGACTCCTCTGGTTGTATAGAAGTCTATGAGAAAATGACTCTACTTCTCTCTTGATTTATTACCTCAGTAAACGTTGTAAACATGAGTTTATGGTCTCAATCTCTCAAGCATAATTCCATCTTAATCTGAACCCCCATGAGTTTGAATTCTGTCTCTCTCGTCTTTGTGTTTCTGCAGCATCTTGTTTGCAGACATCAAGGGTTTCACCAGCCTGGCGTCCCAGTGCACAGCGCAGGAGCTCGTGATGACGCTTAACGAACTCTTCGCCCGCTTTGACAAGCTGGCAGCGGTAAGAATGCAATCACACACACACACACACACGCATGCTGTAGGTGAAGGCCACAAACTGGGCTTCATTTGGTACAAAATGTTCTTTGTTTGTTTGACAATAATTAAAATACATCCAATGCAAATGTCAAAAGATTATTATTAAGTTAACAAGTCAATGAGCAGAAAATGTAACACACATATACGTAGAAAGGTGTTCAATTACACAAGATGATATATATATATATATGTATATAGCGAGAGAGAGCGAGATATCTATATATATTATATATAGATATATATCTTTATATATTACAAAAATGTAACTAAAAAAGGTTGAACAATAGCACAGCTATAGTGATAACACACATCAGCCCACGCTAGCATGAATACAGACGTGTGCACAGAGCTACAACATCCTGCAGCCAGACTTGTGTTTATTGCACATGTGCTAATAATCTGAGCGGCAGCTTCATGAATATTGATCCAGAAGCTTCATTGTTTGTGCAGCTAATGATCGATGTGTGACTCATGTTTATGAAAGGGTGAGCTGACGGGCTCATCAATATTCATGAGTTAAACGGGCAGCGTGGCGTGGTGAAGCAGAATCAACACTTTTATGTCCACGCCAGATGTACCTTGTATGTGTATTACGCACACACACACACACGCACACACACACACACACACACACACAAACACTGGGCTCTTTACACAGTGGGTCTTTTTGTATTTTCCCCGAGCCATGTGCTACAGAGATACTCAGGTGGCTATCATGAGACACAGCATTCTCCCAAGCCCTGCAGACACACACACGCACACACACACACACACACACACACACACACACACACACACACACAAGCGTGTTTATGTGTATGCGTAACTTCTAAAATAAATTGTGGAGTAAATTATTTTAAACATGCAAAGTTGTGATTGTAAAACCTTTATACTAAATGAACATCATGCTGTATTGAAGAAGACTTGAAACTAGAGATTGAGACCATAAACTCATGTTTACAATGTTTACTGAGGTAATAAATCAAGAGAGAAGTAGAGTCATTTTCTCATAGACTTCTATACAACCAGAGGAGTCGCCCCCTGGTGGACACTAGAGAGAATGCAGCTTTAACACGTGAAGCTTTGACTTCACTCTTCAGGTTGTCGCCTGGTGGGGATGGAACAAGCTGTACAGTTCACTGTGTCCTCGGGAGGTAATGAGTTGGTGCACTTGTTCTTCTCTCCTGACAGGAGAACCACTGTCTGCGGATCAAGATCCTGGGAGACTGCTACTACTGTGTGTCCGGGCTGCCGGAGGCCAGAGCCGACCACGCCCACTGCTGCGTGGAGATGGGGATGGACATGATCGAGGCCATCTCGTAAGTATTACTATCAACCACGACAAAGGAAGAACAGACCAGATCCACTCCTTCCCTTCTTACCTTTCACAATAAAAGTCCTAAACATATACACTGTGACTGTTTACCAGAGGGAACTCAAACCCCCCCCGGTGTGTAAAGACCTTTACTTCTCTGGTTTCTGGTTTTTAAAGAGACTCATAAATACTGAGAGGGCTTTCCTAGACCAGGGGAACATCACACTGGAGTTCTTGATTCAGTTGGTGTTCTTTAGCGTGAGACTGCAGTAAACAAAAGGCTAAATATGTTAGATGGTAACGTGCAGGTCGGTCGGTGGGAAAACCGCTGGATGGATGATTTCCAGATGCAGTTTTGTGTCTCATGAGGATTATTTATAAGCTGTGGGAATTGTAATAAATAACATCAGATGTTAAAGGGTCCAAATACTACTCATTTTTAATTAGCGCCTGGGAATGAACAGAAGGAAAACTACCACCTGATGTCACTGTTCCTCTCGAGGTTAAAGTTTAAGGCTGGAGGCTGATTCAGGGATTCTGGTTGTGAACGATGTGACGTGTAGACGGATCTCTGCTGCTCAATGGTTTTAATTTCATCTCAAGTTTCTAAGCCGTTGCAGCTGATCTGCTTCAGATGATAGACTGAATATAAGAACAGGAAGTGACCATATATGGACTGAGGAGGAGCGACGTAGAGACACTGTATACGTCTCTGGTAGAGACCTGTCAATCACTGTGTAGCCCCGCCCCTAAAGCATCCCCTGCTTTAAAGCCACAGCTAGCCGCCTGCTAGCTTAGCTTAGCACAAAGACTGTAAACAGGGGGGAACAGCTAGCCTGGTCCAAAACATTTTCAAACAAAAATGTTGAACTTTTCCCTGAGAGTTACTGCTACTTTTCTAACTAACTAACTAAAAGTCTGTGCGTCTGTTCTTTGATTTTCTCACCAACCGTTCAGCCGATCGACTTCAGACTCGGCGGGCGAGTTAATCAGAACCCGAGGACGGGTGAAGTCCAGTGTGAAGTTGTTCGGATGAACGGTTCTCGAGAAAGCTGTTTTATCGGTTTGCATTTTGCAAAAGCAGAGCGATGAACTCAGAGGTGGTCTTCAGTCGCAGCAGTTAGTCTCAGCGTTATCGGCGTACTTACCGTAATCTAATCATAAGGACTGCACGGCTGCAGCGATGAGGAATGTTTCAGTCCACTCGGGTCATTCGTCTGATCATTAAAAGCTGCTGTCAGTCTTGTTGCAGTAAAGCCAGACATCACGGCTGCCTCTGTCTTTATCTGAGGCTACAGCAGAGCTGCACAATATATCTGCTTTCACTGCCATCGCCGTGTCAGGTGGTGCACAGAAGATGCTGTTTGAATATTCAGAACTAAATAACAACCATGTTCCAATAATGAAATGGCTTTCTTTAAATAGCTGTTGCAGTGCAGGAGTTTATGAGTTTATCAGTGGATTCACAGCTCAAACAGAAGCTTTTTGCAATTCTCCTAAATCTTCACTTTCACAGTCTTCAGGACGAAGTTTCCTGTAAAATGTGCAGAGAAACTGTTTGATGACGAGAAACATAGAATCTTTGTAAAAGCGAGTATTTATTGGTTAAAATCTTTAAAAACTGAAAACCATGAGCCTTAAAGGAATTCTTCACACACAAATATGAGCATCAAACAGACGTGTTTCCACTGATTGAACTATTTGAAACTCGTGCTCAGGTGCGCTGCTCGTGTTCATGTCTCGTGTCTTCCCTGCAGGCTGGTTCGTGAGGTCACCGGGGTCAACGTGAACATGCGGGTGGGCATCCACAGCGGCCGCGTGCACTGCGGCGTGCTGGGACTCAGGAAGTGGCAGTTCGACGTCTGGTCCAACGACGTCACTCTGGCCAATCAGATGGAGGCCGGGGGCCAGGCCGGGTCCGTGACGCCACACCTCGTCTGTTGACGGCAGCGCTGTGGATTTCAAACACGTTGGATTAAACGTTTATGTGCGTTTGTGTCATTTCAGGCGGATCCACATCACCAAGGCCACTCTGAACTATCTGAACGGGGACTACGACGTGGAGGACGGAGAGGGGGGGGAAAGAAACGCCTACCTGAAGACGCACAACATAGAAACCTACCTCATTGTGGGCTGCAGTCAGAAAAGGGTACGGGCCTCCTACGGATCCTCAGTAGGATGTAAAGCTGCGTGCATCGGTCTGATCCACTAGGGGGCAGAATTACTCCGCATGGCTGCTCGGTCAGCAAACATTACTCACAGAATCATTTCATCCCATCAGTCTTTCTGTCCACTTCATGACCAGGAGTCCAATATTCTCTCTTCTTTGAGGTCCGTCCATATCTGACTCTTTAGCTGCTATTTGCTACTTTCTTGAGGAAGTGAAGACGATGAGCTTAAAGGAATTCTTCTCCCACGAGATCATCATTTGAACATCAAACAGACGAGTTTCCTTGAATTCTTGAAGAAAACTTTATTTGTCTCTCGCGCCTTCGCGGTGAACCAAGAATGAAAAAACTGTTGACAATAAACTATTTAAATATTTAAAAACCTTTATGCATACAATCAATACGATCAATACACTCGAGCTTGCACAGGTGCGCTATTCGTTCATGCAGAAGAGTTCAATATTCAATATTCAGGTTTTTATGAAGAAGTTTTCTTTAAGAGCTCTCGGTAACGAGGAGCCCTGAAGTATCCTCAAACACGCGTCAGTCGTCTTTAACGCTGCAGCACATGAAGCTGAAGTTAAAGCTTGAAACAACATGACGACAGACCCGCTGTGTGGCTGTGGATCATCATTATAAACTCTTCTTAACTTCCTGCTCACAGCGCTGTTTAGAGACGTGGTTCTGGTCCCGTGTGGACCGGGTTCAGAGAGGAACGGCCTCGTCTTTGTCCTCCGGCAGCATCACGAGCTGCGGCTGAAGATAGCGCGTCATGTGAAGCGATGGCTTCCGCTCTTCTTCGTGGATTTGCTGCTCGTGTTCCGAGTCAGAAGGCAGATTGTGTCTGATGAGTGTTTGTTTCCTGCAGCCAGTGAGCGGCTGTGTTATCAGATCTGTAAGAAATGAAACATCGACATCTCTGCAAAACATCTTTGAATATTACAAGAAATGTTCCCGAGCATGAAGACACGCAGCGATACATCTCTAATGGAGCTTTTATTAACGTCTGCTTCAGGGAGCTGAATAATGTGAACACTGAGAGTCCATCTGTGTTTATTATGGTCTGCACGAGTCCTTCATCAGATCAGCTGTTTGCACACAGAGAGAACCATCATTACCTTCACTGATAATAAAGAGAGAAAATATTCAAATACATTTTACTTCTGAGATTTAAAAATATCCAAAATAGAACAAAGGTGAACAATTAAAATGCCATTTAGCTTTTTATTTGAGGTGGTGTCTTTGGTTCGAGGCTGTTCTGTGTAGAATATGATTCATATTCTGTTAATGATGAAAACGACTAAACTTTAAAACCAGCAATGAAAACAAATGGACAGAAATCACTTTAGATGCTGGTGAAACTTTGAGATTCATATTCTATTGCTTTATTTTGAAAGTGTGTTCCTCCAGTTGCTAAACTGTAGTGTGATTGAAGATATAAAGGCACTTTATTTTGAAGGGCCTTTTGTTAGTAACTTCTATCCGAGTCCCAGTGATGGATCTCAGCTCTGATGGAAAACATCTGGTGATGAAGGAGAGAAGGACAGATGTGGAAGAAGTATTTACTGAAGTACCACCACCAGTACTCCAAAAGAAGTACTTCAGTAAAAATACAGAAATATGAACTAAACGTCTTTGTCTAATAAATATGAAGCAGTAAAAAGTGCAATATTCCTCCTAAATGTTACAAAACACAAGTGTGTACTTCAGTACAGTACTTGTACTTTGTTACTCAATGGAAGTACACGGTGCGTATAGATATGATGCTCTTGCTCTCGTAGATTATTTGTGTCTGTAAACTCAGTTCATCTTCGGTTTAGTTCATGAACTCTTCTGTGTTTTGCTTCCTGCAGAAGGAGGAGAAGGCGATGATCGCCAAGATGAACCGTCAGAGGACCAACTCAGTGACGCACCACAGCGGCCACTGGACCGACCGGCCCTTCTACAACCACCTGGGCGGCAACCAGGTGTCCAAGGAGATGAAGAGGATGGTGAGGAGGAGCACCCCCCCCCCCCCCCCCCCCCAGAACAACGACATCATGACCTCCATCTTTTAATCCTTTGAACCCACAAAGCAGTCACATGTTTCTCTCTGTGGTCTTGATTTTCTCTTCAAAATAAAAGTCTATGAAACAGAAGCATCACGACTAGACCAACACAGTGATGATGTCATCAATCAGCCAGTTTATCTGCATGACATCACTCTCGTCATGTCATGTGATTCTTCTCTGCTCGCCTCATAGATTTGATTTCAAATTTATTCAAATTTATTCATTTTTACATTTTATTTTAAAATAAAAATCATTTTATCTTTGGACTAACGGAGGAACAAGAACAGTAATAATAATAAAATTCTCCTTAATGATCGTTGTGTTTCAATAACAATAAAACAAAGTGAGTCCAGTTTAATCTCCAGCTGACTTCTCTCTTTCTGTCTTTCAGGGATTTGAAGACCCGAAAGACAAGTGAGTCACGTCTCTGTGTGTGAATGAGTGAATGAGTGAATGAGTGAATGTGTGAATGTGTGAATAACACACACGAGCCCTGAAAGGAAAACCTCACTGACTGTTAACACTGAACACATTTATCCACGAGGACGTTTCTCCTTTATCAGGATGAACTCTTTGTTTGTGTGTTAAACTATGAACCACGTTGTTTCAGTTTAATCTGGTCGCGTACGTTTGTATTATTTCTCTTTATCTGCAGCAGATTCAAGACATTTAAACTCTGTTCATAATCATTTGTGTCTGTTGTGATGAGATGTTTTCACATGAAACAGATATCAGACTTCCTAACACGCGCTCTAAGCTCATTATTATACTTCATTAAATACTCTCTACAGTATTCTGATGGTTTACAGACTTCAGAGTGTTGCAGTGATGATAGTCTGGATCCTTGTAGACCAGCTGCTGTAATCGATCGATATCTGTTAATATGGATCATTAATGATCAATAGTTAGTCTGACCAGAGATCTAGAAGTTCTATTTGTTGGTGTTATGATCCGCTGCTGCACCAGCGACCGTGCAGGTTGTAGTAAATGAGCATGAAGCCTTTTTCTGTCAGCGGTCCTGAGACGTGAATGTGTCACCGGCTCTCATCTTTGTGTCATTCAGGCATTTCAATTTCAGGAACACGCAGGAGAACCTGAACCCGGAGGACGAGGTGGACGAGTTCCTCGGCCGAGCCATCGACGCTCGCAGCATCGACCGGCTCCGATCGGAGCACGTGAAGAAGTTCCTGCTGACCTTCAGAGAGCCGGACCTGGAGAAGAAGGTGAGGACAGGACACACACACACACACACACACTCACACACACACGCACGCACGCACGCACGCACGCACGCACGCACGCACGCACACTCACACTCACACAGTCACACACACACACGCACGCACGCACGCACTCACACGCACGCACACTCACACGCACACACACACAGTCACACACACACACACACATACACACACACTCACACACTCACACACACACGCGCACACACACACTCACACACACACGCACACACAGACACACACTCACGCACGCACACACGCACGCACGCACGCACACACACACACACAGTGTGACATACACTCACACACACGCACACACTCACACACACTCACACACACTCACACACACACTCACACACACACACTCACACAGTGTGACATACACTCACACACACGCACACACTCACACACACTCACACACACACTCACACACACACACACTCACACACACACACACTCACACACACACACTCACACACACACACACACACTCACACACACACACACACACACACACACACACACACACACACACACACACACACACTGCCAGCACATAATCGGTCGTGACAAGCAATCTTTTCGGTGCAGAAAGCTCTTCTCTCGCTCCGTCCCTGGAGGAAGTCGGTCAAAGTAAAGTTTAACGGAGAAAAAGGAGGAACTGGGGTTTAAGGAGGGAGGAGGCGGCTGCTGAAGGAGTGAGGAAGACTACTTCAGACAGTGAAGGACAGGCTGAAGAAGAAGGGTCAGAGCTCAGGACGCTGTGAGTGCTTCCTGGTAAATGCGTCAGGAAGTGAAGACTTTCTGAGAGTCTCCAGCTTGTTGTGGATGATCTCATCTTCATCGTATAGACTCAGATCATTATGCACATTATATTAATTTAGGATTTCACCAGATCATCACTTGAGGCCTTAAAGTTCTTGCTTTCTACTGTAGAGATGCTCTTTAGAGAATCAAGCACTTTGAGAGAAAGTTGTTCTTTCAAGTGTGAAGCCATTTTAATTCAAGAATACAGTTAATTTACAAGAAAAGCCAAAAGTCACATCTGCCAGCATGGTGTTTTAAAGTGTTCATGCAACCAGTGAACAGGAAGTGACCATATCAGGACTGAGGAGGAGCGACCTAGAGACGCCGTATACGTCTCTGGTAGAGACCTGTCAATCACTGTGTAGCCCCGCCCCTAAAGCATCCCCTGCTTTATGGTCTGTTTGACTCTAAATGGACCATCATTTACTAAATGAACATCATGCTGTATTGAAGAAGACTTGAAACTAGAGATTGAGACCATAAACTCATGTTTACAATGTTTACTGAGGTAATAAATCAAGAGAGAAGTAGAGTCATTTTCTCATAGACTTCTATACAACCAGAGGAGTCGCCCCCTGGTGGACACTAGAGAGAATGCAGCTTTAACACGTGAAGCTTTGACTTCACTCTTCAGAGGTTCAGAGATGAAGAAGTTGTTAAAATGTTGTTTGGTTCTCCTGCAGTACTCCAAACAGGTGGACTCCAGGTTCGGGGCCTACGTGGCCTGCGCCTCCCTCGTCTTTCTCTTCATCTGCTGCATCCAGATCGTCATCGTTCCGCCGTGAGTCAGCGCTTTACAAACACTAAAATACACCTCCATCACCGACTCTAACTAGAAACAGGGCGACAGCCATTGGCTCCTCACAGACTCTTTCATTTTTACCAAACTGACGACCATCATCACCATCACCATCATCATCATCCATTTGTACAACTTATGCTAACGCTATAGCGTCCGCTATTATCTACAAAAAGTGAGGCAATGAGAACTTGTAACAACCTCACTTAGATTTTAAATAATGAATCTGGGTGTTTGGTTCAAATGTGCATGAAATATGATGCTTTTAAATTACAGATGTTTTTCATCCACATAGAAGGTGAGTGAGACTGTTCACTGTCTACTGTAGACAATACAGACAGAACCAAGAACACATCAAAGAAACAGAATGTATGCCTCAAACGTGAATTGATTACTATATTACAATATTATGACTTTTTATGACTGACTTTTTATGAAATGTTATATTTTGACTTATGACTTTTAGATTTTTTATGATTTTGTATGACTTTTTGTGAAATATTATACAAACTTTTTATGATTTCTTATGACTTTTTATGACTTTTTATAATTTTTATGGAATATTATATTTTGACTTTTTATGACTTTTTATGACTTTTTGTGATTTTTTATGATTTTGTATGACTTTTTATGATTTGTTATGACTTTTTATGATTTGTTATGACTTTTTATGACTTTTTATAACTTTATGGAATATTATACTTTTACTTTTTATGACTTTTTATGATTTGTTATGACTTTTTATAACTTTTAGTGATTTTTTATGATTTTGTATTACTTTTTGTGAAATATTATACTTTTACTTTTTATGATTATTATGACTTTTTATGACTTTTTATAACTTTTTATGGAATATTATACTTTTACTTTTTATGACTTTTTATGATTTGTTATGACTTTTTATAACTTTTTATGGAATATTATACTTTTACTTTTTATGATTTGTTATGACTTTTTATGACTTTTTATAACTTTATGGAATATTATACTTTTACTTTTTATGACTTTTTATGATTTGTTATGACTTTTTATGACTTTTTATGACTTTTTATAACTTTTTATGGAATATTATACTTTTACTTTTTATGACTTTTTATGATTTGTTATGACTTTTTATGACTTTTTATGACTTTTTATGACTTTTTATAACTTTTTATGGAATATTATACTTTTACTTTTTATGACTTTTTATGATTTGTTATGACTTTTTATGACTTTTTATAACTTTTTATGGAATATTATACTTTTACTTTTTATGAGTTTTTATGATTTGTTATGACTTTTTATGACTTTTTTTAACTTTTTATGACTTTTTATAACTTTTTATGGAATATTATACTTTTACTTTTTATGATTTGTTATGACTTTTTATGACTTTTAGTGATTTTTTATGATTTTTTATGATTTTGTATGACTTTTTGTGAAATATTATACTTTTACTTTTTATGATTATTATGACTTTTTATGACTTTTTATAACTTTTTATGGAATATTATACTTTTACTTTTTATGACTTTTTATGATTTGTTATGACTTTTTATAACTTTTTATGGAATATTATACTTTTACTTTTTATGATTTGTTATGACTTTTTATGATTTGTTATGACTTTTTATGACTTTTTATGGAATATTATACTTTTACTTTTTATGACTTTTTATGATTTGTTATGACTTTTTATGACTTTTTATAACTTTTTATGGAATATTATACTTTTACTTTTTATGACTTTTTATGATTTGTTATGACTTTTTATGACTTTTTATAACTTTTTATGGAATATTATACTTTTACTTTTTATGATTTGTTATGACTTTTTATGATTTGTTATGACTTTTTATGACTTTTTGTGATTTTTTTATGATTTGTTATGATTTTGTATGACTTTTTGTGAAATATTATACTTTTACTTTTTATGATTATTATGACTTTTTATGACTTTTTATAACTTTTTATGGAATATTATACTTTTACTTTTTATGATTTGTTATTACTTTTTATGACTTTTTATGACTTTTTATAACTTTATGGAATATTATACTTTTACTTTTTATGACTTTTTATGATTTGTTATGACTTTTTATGACTTTTTATAACTTTTTATGGAATATTATACTTTTACTTTTTATGACTTTTTATGATTTGTTATGACTTTTTATGACTTTTTATAACTTTTTATGGAATATTATACTTTTACTTTTTATGACTTTTTATGATTTGCTATTACTTTTTATGACTTTTTATAACTTTTTATGGAATATTATACTTTTACTTTTTATGATTTTTTATGACTTTTTATGACTTTTTATGACTTTTTATGACTTTATGGAATATTATACTTTGATTTTTTATGACTTTTTATGATTTTTTCATGACTTTTTATGACTTTTTATAACTTTTTATAACTTTTTATGGAATATTATACTTTTACTTTTTATGACTTTTTATGATTTGCTATTACTTTTTATGATTTTTTATGACTTTTTATAACTTTATGGAATATTATACTTTGACTTTTTATGACTTTTTATGATTTTTTTATGACTTTTTATGACTTTTTATAACTTTTTATGGAATATTATACTTTTACTTTTTATGACTTTTTATGATTTGCTATTACTTTTTATGACTTTTTATAACTTTTTATGGAATATTATACTTTTACTTTTTATGATTTTTTATGACTTTTTATGACATACTACACTGCACATTACTTAAGTCTTTATAGTATCCTTTGCAAGTTCTCACATCTTTAGCCTTAAACCATTTCATAAGTGAATAAAATCACCAGAAGAAGCTGAATAGATGAGCTTTAATGAGAAGATTGAATCAGAATCGTTGCAGACGAGCAGCAGACAGATTCAAACCGTCCTCTCTTCTTTTGTTCTCTCTTCCACTCCGACCATCTCTCAGTGTTGATCTCCTTCAGCCTTCTTCTTTATTCACCTTTCTTCTCACCACTCCCCTCATCTTTTGTTCCTGAATACCTCTCTCAGGCCTCCTGTCTCACACACATTATTCCTGTTTACATCAGCACAAGGTCAAAGAGCATAAAGACATTAATGTATCCTATGTATTCTACTCTATCAACACGATGACGTCTGCAGCTCCAGTCTGATGATCGGCTTCTTCATCACCATCCTCGTCATCCTGACGGCGGTCATGTTCGTCTCCACCGTGTACTGCTGCTTTGGGGTGAGTCTCTGCTCGTGATGAAGAACAGAGAATACACTTGTGCAGATCTTTTGTTAATAAGAGATTAAAGAATGGAACAGCGTTGGGCTGCGTATTGTTTTTTATATATTAATCATAAGATAAATCTGTTAAATCTTTCATCAGGCGTTAGTTTGATGCTATGAATCCATATTCCTGATTTTAAAATGACACAAATCACAAATGATATCTCATTGTTCTAGTCAACCAATGTAAATAGAATAAACTATATATATATATATGTATATATATATAACTGAATCATTGCAGCGTATCTAACGTAGGTTGTTTGTGGTATTTAAGCTTCTAACACTCAGTAGTTTACACTCTTCTTCACAGCTTTCTGCAGCCGGACCTTAAACCTTTAGAAAGCAATGCGTCCTCTTCCTGTTTGTAGAAGCAGCGTGAACACTTTTAATGCATCTGTCTGGAGGGACGTTAGAGAAGATGATTGATGGTTTTATTCCATCTACTGAACGTCCGGAGATGATTCATGGTGTCAGTCCTCTCATCAGATATCAGAGAAGGTGACCGATGGAAACTATATGACTGTCTTTGCTCTCTCTCTGCTCCCAGCTGTTCCCCGTCGCTCTGCAGACTCTCTCTAAGAGGATCGTCCAGTCCAGGCTGAACAGCACCCTGGTGGGCGTCTTCACCATCATCGTCGTCTTTCTCTCTGCGTTCATCAACATTGTGAGTTCAACAGAAGACTAATGGAGAACATTTTCATAATCTCAAAAAACAACTCTCCTTAGAAACCTTACTGACCTTTGACCTCCTCCAGTTCACCTGCAGCAGCCTGGACCTGCGGAGCTGCATCAGGGCGGAGCTTAACGTCAGCGTGGCCGACGCATGCCACGCCCACTTCCTCAACTACAGCCTGGACACACAGCTGAGCCCGTGTGGAGACGACGCCCTCATCTGCAGCCTACCTGAGGTACAGGTGTGCCCTGATCTCTGGAGTCCGCCTCCTCCATTCCTTTAACGTACTTTACATCATGGATGCCTTCTGCATGCATGACATCATCAGTCACGGGTTGAAACGAGGCGAACGCGTTCTCTCTGCTCCGTCTCTTGTGGCTGTAAAGTGAAACCTCGAGACATAAAGAACAAAAACGATGCTTCACAGTGAGACGCTTGTAATTGTACGTTCTGAGGTGTCAGCGCTGCAGACGAGGGGTTTTGTTTGCGAGCAGCAGCAGAACAGAGTGTGAGTGATGTCAGGTTTAAATGTTAACGTTTGGCTCGCTCGGTGATGTGTAAATGAGCGCTTGTGTTGTGGGTTTATCGGGTGTTTTATATCACAGAACATAAAGCTTGACTACCAGACATTAAACCTTATCTCCGTCTCTCCGTCCCTCAGTACTTCTCGTCCTGTGTGCTGCTCAGCCT
Source organism: Pholis gunnellus (assembly GCF_910591455.1). Taxonomy (NCBI): domain Eukaryota; kingdom Metazoa; phylum Chordata; class Actinopteri; order Perciformes; family Pholidae; genus Pholis; species Pholis gunnellus. Next base: position 23,748,379 of record NC_136539.1, read on the forward strand.
GCTGGCCTGCTCCGTCTTCCTGCAGATCAGCAGCATCGGGAAACTCTTCCTCATGCTCTTCATCGAGCTGCTCTACGTCCTCATCATGGAGGTGCCCAAAGTCAACCTCTTCGACAACCAGGACCTGCTGGTGACGGCCAACGCCATCGACGATGGGTGAGTCATCGCTGCTGTGTGTGTGTGTGTGTGTGTGTGTGTGTGTGTGTGTGTGTGTGTGCAGATGTTCTGACAGCTGATTGGCTCTCCTCTGTTCCTCCCCTTCTGCAGCGGGAGCACGAATGGAACAAGGTGAGACTGAAGCGTCCATCGCCACAGAGACCGGAGGCATCACCTCTGTCATGTGATTAAGCTAACAGCTAACGCTAATGAGCTGCTGGCAACAGATGCTAACGCTAATGAGCTAAGATTTAGAGGGCAGCTTGTTCTTTGTGTCCCAGTGTTCCTGCAGAGTTCATCTTTACACTCATACAGGAAAACCTAATGTGTGTGTGTGTGTGTGTGTGTGTGTGTGTCTGACCTCCAGCTCCAGCTGCGTGGTGGACTCTAAGGTTCCCCTGAAGATCGTGACCCCGGTGGTCATCACCGTCTTCGTGCTCGCCCTCTACCTTCACGCCCAGCAGGTGGAGTCCACGGCCAGACTCGACTTCCTCTGGAAGCTGCAGGTCAGTGTGTGCGCCATCTTGGTTTTTTTGCAACCAGTGAACAGGAAGTGACCATGTCTGGACTACGTCTCTGGTAGAGACCTGTCAATCACTGTGTAGCCCCGCCCCTAAAGCATCCCCTGCTTTATGGTCTGTGTGACTCTAAATGGACCATCATTTACTAAATGAACATCATGCTGTATTGAAGAAGACTTGAAACTAGAGATTGAGACCATAAACTCATGTTTACAATGTTTACTGAGGTAATAAATCAAGAGAGAAGTAGAGTCATGTTCTCATAGACTTCTATACAACCAGAGGAGTCGCCCCCTGGTGGACACTAGAGAGAATGCAGCTTTGACACGTGAAGCTTTGACTTCTCTTAAAGAACCGGAGTTTGCTTCCTGGTTTCAACATGTGTTACTCTAAAGATAGCCGGGCTCAAGAGGTTTATTCTGTGTCAGCTGTAGTCCATCTCATTATCATTATCGTGTCTTTTATAGACAGGTAGATGCCAAGATATTTAACTGAATAATCGACCTGCTGGTGGCGCTACATAAAGAGGTCATGAGGGTTCATCCTCTGGGGACCACGAACATCTGTACCTACTTTTCACGGCAATCCATTTAACAGTAGTTGATATATTTCACTACAAAAGTAACGTTTTAAAGTCTACCTTCTGCACTGAACCCCGACAGGCCACGGAGGAGAAGGAGGAGATGGAGGAGCTGCAGGCCTACAACCGCCGTCTGCTCCACAACATCCTGCCCAAAGACGTCGCCGCCCACTTCCTGCAGCGCGAGCGCCGCAACGACGAGCTCTACTACCAGTCGTGCGAGTGCGTGGCGGTCATGTTCGCCAGCATCAGCAACTTCTCCGAGTTCTACGTGGAGCTGGAGGCCAACAACGAGGGCGTGGAGTGTCTGCGGCTGCTCAACGAGATCATCGCCGACTTTGACGAGGTGAGGCGGGAAACGAAGAGGCGCGCTGGTGGTGCTTCACGAGACTTCACTCACATAAAGACTGTGAATATAGAGACGTTAAGACGGTGGTGATGTTGTGTGTTTTCCTCTCGTGCCACCATCAGATCATCAGTGAGGACCAGTTCCGCCAGCTGGAGAAGATCAAGACCATCGGCTCCACCTACATGGCGGCCTCCGGCCTCAACGACTCCACGTACGACAAGGTCGGCCGCTCGCACATCCGCGCGCTGGCGGACTACGCCATGAGGATGATGGACCAGATGAAGTACATCAACGAGCACTCCTTCAACAACTTCAAGATGAAAATAGGTGATTTTAAAGGACCCGGACACAATAAATACTATTTTATCAAACAAGTTTTGGGGGTTTTTTTGCATCCAAGTCCAGCTGGTTTGGTAGAGTTTATCTATTTTTTGTTTATTTTTATTATTTGTGAATTGTTGTTCTTTCTCAGGTCTCAACATCGGCCCCGTGGTCGCCGGTGTGATCGGAGCCCGGAAGCCTCAGTACGACATCTGGGGGAACACGGTGAACGTGGCGAGTCGCATGGACAGCACGGGCGTCCCGGAGAGGATCCAGGTGAAGAGCTGCAACAATATCTACATATACAAGTCAATTAGATCATTGTTTTCATTGTTGATTCATTGATTTGGTCGATAAAATGAGGAAAATATTCACATTTCAGAAGCTGGAATCAGAGAATTTTGACAGTTTTTCTTTAAAAAATGACTCAAACCAATTACTCGATGAAAAAAGAAGAAAAGCCGAGATTAATTTAACAGTTTGCAGCGATATAGATCATTTTACAATATTTGTAATAATAGTTAGATAAACATGTTTTACTCCACATGTCATCCTTAGTTAGTAATAAGAATCTGCATTTTGTCAGTAATCATTTATTCTGTTACAGTCAAAGACAGAGTTTATCGTTAATGTTGATCTTCATCATTACAGCGTCTGCAGACCTCAGGTCAGCTCGTAGTGTTTGAAACGTGTCTGAAGAAGCAGTTTCTCACGTTAGATGAATTTCTCATTTTTGACCAAAATAGCTTAAAGATGACGGCTAGATGAAAAAGTCTGTTCCATTTAATGAAAAACGTTAATTGAAAGCGTCCGTATTGGTTTCGCTCCATCAGATGTGAAATCATTAAAGTTTAATAACTTCAAAGCTTTGAACAGAATGAACCTTTTTCATTTCATCTCAACATTCAATGAGCAGCGGTTTACTGACGAACACGAAGACGCCGTCAACACGTGATCGTGATGTTGAGATCTCGTCTACAGACGGACGATAATCTCTAGTTTTCACACACACACACACACACACACACACACACACACACACACACACACACACACACACACACACACACACACACACAGCAGCTGAGACGCCGTTCAAATGCAGCTAAACAGGCTCACTGTACAAGTCATGATGCTCAGAAAAGAAGCTCTGGAACGGACGAGATGAAACACTTTGTGAACTCAGTGAAAGTGGAAAATAATATTCATATATAATATTTTTAGAGCATGTTTTTGACATCGACTGAGTTAATGCAGTTAAAACACAGATAAACGCAGAGATGTGATGACCTCCTCGTGACCTTTTCCTCTCCTGCGTCCTCAGGTGACCGCTGACATGTACCAGGTCCTGAGCTCCTACAACTACACACTGGAATACAGAGGCCTGGTCACAGTCAAGGGGAAAGGAGAGATGATGACTTACTTCCTCACCAGTGGACCCCCGAGCAGTTAACCTCCGCTCAGTGAGAGATGGACTCACCGTGGGGGGGGGGGGGGGTTAGCCTCTGGCGGGCTCGTGGACCTCTGATGGTTTCCGGCGGACTGAGACTCCTCACAGCGCCGATTCCTTTCCTTAAACCGAGGCCACACGGAGGACGGACGAGGAGATTCCTCTCCAAAGCTCAGACCATGAGGCCCAGCTAGACCTGAACCTGAGACCAAAGATGTCCGACCAGAGCGTAAAGACAGATGTTGTGAGTCTCCGTCCCTAGAAGGAGCAACGCTCCGGAAGAGATTTCATCTTCTCAGAGGCTCCTCTCTCTGCTGAAGGAAACGCGTTTATGTATTTTGATTTAATGTGCTGTATGTTAGAAACACGTCTCCGTCCATGTCGTCGTGGTCCAGGTATGAACCTCTAAAGCTAGCCAGCACCGCGGCACCAATCCGTCCTCGGGTCAATATATCTGACCCCGTCGGTAATCAGCAGATTGAGGAGAACGTCCCTCAGAGACGAGTCTCTCTACAGGAAAACGTCTCGTCAGACGCACACGTCTCACACAGGAACACCACAGTATCATCAGCGTACAAACGCACGAAACACACAAAGGAGATGTCAAAGAAGAGCTTTTTCTAATCTTCGACATTTTGTATTTTGACATTCAGAACACCAAACAAACCCCATCAGATATTTTCAGATTCTATATTTTGTACATTAATATATTAGAGAGCTATCTATAAACACCGATGTGTATTCAGATGTCTCACTCTCTCATGCTGGGATGTCAGAAGTCTGGTGTTAGCGTAGCGTCACAGCTAATGTACCGTTTAGCCCCTGAACGCCCCTTTTTTTTCCCGCTCTTTCTTCTAAGTGAGCGGTTTGTAGATCTGTGGGAAGTTAAACCGTTTTCTGATTATTTCCGTCAAACCGAGTGCACTTTGAACGGCAGACTAGAGGACGAGGTGATTGCCCCCCCCCCCTGCTTGCTCAATCAGATGGTACGACCCAATGAATGTCCAACGATCTCCGCTGAGGCCTTTACGATGAACTCTGAGGACGCTGGTGACGCTCATCCTGTGGACTCGTATCTGCTGTTCTGATTGTTCTGTTTTCTTCAGTATTACAGCGTTTCTCAGCATGTCTTCAACCGGCCGGTCTCATTAGATTTCATGTTTATTACCAAACACTACAGCTGGTTCTGTTTGTCTTGGCTGATCACAGAACGCAGCATCAGTAAACATCTGGACCGGATGTCGAGATGGAAGCTTAAAGGAGAAGACGAGCAACATATCATGTGTGTTGTTTGACTTCTCTACTCACCATCTTTGTTCCTCGAGACATAAACCTTCAACTCAAACAGCATTTATTTATGTTTAATGCACATCAGGTGCCATAATTATAGTTTTACGTTGTTTATATATAATTACAATTTAAAAACCCAAAACTCCTGTGTACATAGAAAATAAGACGATCAGACGTAAAAAATATATATTAGTATTTTAATAATAAATAGTAATATTTTTATATAATTAAAGTTCACCGAGCTGCTGCTTGAGCTCTGATTGGCCAGCTGCAAAGTATTGGCAGGAGTCTGGCCAATCAGAGCTCCTGCTGCTTCTCTGTGGGTCGGACTTCAGTTTGGACATATATACACATATATAGATATATATATATATATATATATATATATATATATATATATATATATATATATATATATATGTATATAGATACGTATATATATACATATATATATATATATATCTCTTATCCTTTAAACGTTGATGGTTCTGCAGATAGAAACTCGTCATTCAGTCCAGATGTTTTCTGCTTCGAGCTCGTAGAATGAACGTTGCACTGGTCCACTCTGGTGGTCTTCTGGTCCTTGAAGCACTGGTCCACTCTGGTGGTCTTCTGGTCCTTGAAGCACTGGTCCACTCTGGTGGTCTTCTGGTCCTTGAAGCACTGGTCCACTCTGGTGGTCTTCTGGTCCTTGAAGCACTGGTCCACTCTGGTGGTCTTCTGGTCCTTGAAGCACTGGTCCACTCTGGTGGTCTTCTGGTCCTTGAAGCACTGGTCCACTCTGGTGGTCTTCTGGTCCTTGAAGCACTGGTCCACTCTGGTGGTCTTCTGGTCCTTGAAGCACTACTGGAACCATTAAACTCACTCACAGCTACGACGTCCATCAGACTCGTTGGAGCCGGGTCCACGTCGGCTCCTTTTCTTCGGTCTGTTGTGCAGAAACAGGCCGTTGGAGGGTCGGAGGGTCGGAGGTGGAGGTTTTATTTCTGCAGCGGATCCTCACGATCAATACGACGGTTTGTTTTTGTTGTCATGCCAAACACTCTGCTCCTTCTTTCTGTTTTTTACCGTCAAATAAACTGCTGAGCTGTTTCACAGGTACGACATGACGTCGCCTGATTCTTTCTGCATGATGTCATTTATTCAATGAATGAACGCTTCACACTCTAATAACTCTTTAATCCTTTAAAACACTGAAGTATGACGACTTTCAAACAGCTTGTATGTGTTTAATACACATCAGTATAGAGTTTTACATGGTTTGAATACGATTACAATTAAAAACTAAACTTGTAAATAAAGGCCGTTAGACATAAAAATATACATTAGTATTTTAATAATTAATAGTAATATTGTTATGATTGCAGTCTGGTCAGGTTTGGGACTTTAGATCATCTGATCTTCAGAGAAATGTTTGTTCTGCAGTAAAAACAGATTTTATGTTTGAAGCCGTCGGAGTCTCACCAGCAGATGGCAGCAGCTCTGCACCACTTTACACATCAGGTCCTTTGTCTTCTCTTCTTCTTCATCATCATCAGTTTATTTATGATGGAAGAGACGGAAGCTACATGCTAATCTGCTGATTAGCGCCTCGAGTGCTGCATCATCCATCACGGCTTCATTATCCACATTCACGCGTCAGATCAGCGCTCAGCACGTTCACCAGGACGGCATCAGACTCTGTTACTGACTTCTGATCTGCATTCAAGTGTTTGGATTCTTTAAACTCTACTTTTAAAATCGCTTTTTTATTTGAACCAGGTGAACGTTGAGTTCAACTGGAGCTTCAAGTAGTCGACACGTTAAACCTGCAGCTCCTGTTTGTCATTAAAGTCCATTTATATATAAATATATATATTTAAATATATATATAAATATATATATTCATGCTCCATTAAATCGACATCTGGAGGAAATTAATTTCTTCTAATGAGACGCCGACAAATAACATCTTGTGTAAATAAATAAATAAAAAGTGAAGTGTTTGAGCTGAATGTGAACTAAAGTACGTGAGCGTAGTGAGTCAACTAGACATGAAGAGAAACACGTTAGAGAATAATGACACAGAGATGAAACGTCTCAGAAGCCTTTAATGATCTTTAAAAGAGAAAGAATCCTCAAACAGGAGCCGACATGTTTCCAGAGGACCACACCGAGATGAAGCAACGCTTTAAATCACAACACATTCCACATCTTCTGCTCCGTGACCTTTGTGTTCTGACCTTTAAAGAAAGGCCCGACATCACACCAGAACCCTAAACGTGAGAAAGTAACAGCACAACAACACACACGCATCCTCAGCAGCTCCTCCTGGAAACGACCACGTTCACCTCCCGGACTAACGCCGTAACTCACCGTTCCCGTCCGTGTGAACACAAACAGTCTGATTCTGGTTCAGGTCCAGTCTGTGAAAGCAGCATGAGGTCATGTATGAGGTCATGCATGAGGTCATGTAGGTGTGGTGCCGCTCAGAGAGCTCAGAGAACCGATCACATCGGCCAGATGGACACGAAGCGAAGCTTCTCATGAAACATGACTCACTGCGCTCCTCCAGTTTTCTAGTGTTTGTTGGGAATGTTTGCAGGAAATCTCCTGAAATCTAATAATAATAACACAACAAATCAAAGAGTTTCATCCATCACACGTCAGTAAATAACTTAATCGTCTTAGAAAATGATCTGCAAAATGAAGTTGGGGGTAAATGAGGGCAGCATTGCATAGTTTATAAACAGAGACCTGAACCAGAGTCCTGCACCGGGTCCAGGTCCACACCAGCACATGTGCAAAAAAGTGCATGAAACACACGAAAAACACCCAAAAATGAAATGAACGTCCAGTATTTAAATGTTCATCTCACCAACAAAGTAACAATACGAGTGAATAAAAGAGATTACATCTGTTAGCTTAGCTTTAGCCTACGTGGGTAACTGGCTGAGCTCAGGAAGTAACAGAGTCCTAAACGAGTCTTTAAAGCGGTAATCAGAGTGTTTGATGCTCAACGGGACGCTTCTGATCACTAGTCTGCAGGATGAGGACGAGTTTCTGCAAAGAACTGGACACATGCAGGACTCATGACAAACTATGGCTGCACGAGAACATCTTCATCAGACAGTGGGGGGGGGGGGGGGGGGGCTAACAGCCAAAGGAGTCCACACTGAGGTGTGTCCACACTGAGATGTGTCCACTGGTGCCTTTGTGTTTGTCCTCCCTGCAGTGGGGGGTTAGTCTGCGTCCTCAGTGCCGCCGTCTCTCCGCTGCGTCTCAGAACATGAAGGGCGAGGGGCCCGTCGTGTTCTCCGGGTCTTTGCAGTAAAAGGTTCCTGGTCAGACGTTGTAGTCGGGCGCTTTGCCCAGCGGCTGCCTCAGTTTGATCTGCAGCGTCATGAAGGCTCCCACCGCCACGTGGAAGAGGATCTGCCACATGTTCCTCAGCTCGTACAGATACATGTTGGACAGACAGATGAGCGCCAACGCCAGGAAGGACTTGCTGTTCCTCCACACGGAGAAGTAGGCGAACAGGTAGCACTGAAAGAACAGAGCGACAGGAAACGGGTTTATGCCGCCGGAGACACAGGAACAGGAACTCACATGTTCACGTTAACGCACTCAGAGAGCAGAATTAAGAGGCTAGATCAACAATGCTGTGCTCTATTAAACAGTTTCATTAAAGAACACAGGAGGGGGCTGCTGCTCGTGGGCAGAGCGGGTCGTCCTTTAACCAAGAGGTTAACTAGGTTGGTGGACTCGAGTTCGGCATTACAGCCGTCGCCATCTTGGATATGTTATCAGCCAGTGAACAGGAAGTGACCACATCTGGACTGAGGAGGAGTGACGTAGAGACCTGTCAATCACTGTGTAGCCCCGCCCCTAAAGCATCCCCTGCTTCATGGTCTGTGTGACTCTAAATGGACCATCATTCACTAAATGAACATCATGCTGTATTGAAGAAGACTTGAAACTAGAGATTGAGACCATAAACTCATGTTTACAATGTTTACTGAGGTAATAAATCAAGAGAGAAGTAGAGTCTGATATCAGTTCGTCCCCTCGGTGGATTCAGCAGCTGATGGAAACGTTGTAAGAAGGAAGCAGCGGTCGAGAGGCTCGGAGCTTTTTGCTAATGTTAGTGACGCTGACAGGCTGCTGAGCTGTAAAGTGCAGCGCTGTTAGTCAGCCGGTCGGCCGGAGACGAGCTGCAGAGCATCACTTACCTGATACAGACAGGCCGCCGTGCCGAGGAAGAAGGCAATCACGTAATTAAAGTCTTCATCGTCGTTCTGCAGACAGGAGGAGAAGGCAGCTTTACTTTACTCGTCCAAGTCTAGACATCCGAAAACCAACACGACAAGAAGACGAACGCCATCTTTTCATCTCGTTCAATAGAAACTAATTCAGGTTAAAGAAATAACATCTTGTTTTGAAACAGGTTCCTGGTTCTGACGATCATTACAACGTGTGATCGTGTTACGACATTACGATGGAGACGATCTGAAACCACTTAGTTAACCTCCCTGTGTTACATGATGCAGAACTACAGTCTGTACATCGGGTTCTGTATGGATTTTAAAATGAATTTACTCGTTAAAGCACTTCATGGTCTGCGTACGTCTGTCATGTTCACAGTGTATGAGCCGGTCCGGTCCGGTCCGGTGGGTTCTCCACAGTCCAGAACTAAAACCTTTATGGAGTCTTTCATCAGTCTGTCTGAAGCTCCCTGTTCAGACAGACTCTGATGAAGAACGGTTCATAGAAATGATCTTCATCATCTCATTCACTTTATTGTGTTCCAGTTGTGGATTATTTATTGTTAAAGATCATGACCGGCTGTATTTCTGAGGTTCTTAACTTTAAAGAGCAGCAATAGAACCATCACAAGCTGTCATGAGGTGTTCAGGGTCCATTAGGACCCCAGGATTAAACCAGAACATCACTGGTAGCGTCTACTGAGCTCAGTGGTGACAGACTAAACCTCCAGACAACCTGCTCACCTGCCGTCTGAGAGGAGACACACAGGTGAATTGGGACGACGATCTAAATCTCGATGTGCGAACCCGTCGTACAACGAGCGCCCTCATGAAGTCTGACGTGGTCTCAGCTCACCTGCAGGATGCTCTCTATAGCGTGGACTCCTCTCAGCAGGTTGAGGCCTCCACACAGGACGCTGAGGACACAGGACACGATGCCGGAGAGAGTCACCGGCTCCAACACCTGGGAGGGAGCTGGAGGAAGGAAAGGAGACGAGGTGACATCCTCATCTGTCTGTCTATATAGATATGCATGTAGGTGTGTGTTATACATCATTACTATGGTTTGTGTCTATTCTTTTGCTGCGCTTCTTATCTTTAATGTTAATGTATAGCTCTCAGCATTTCTCTGTCCCTGCTGTTTACTCATCTATTTATAACTTCATATATTTAGTGTATACATCTACGTCTTCTACATCTACAGGACACGTTGGATTGTCTGTTTTTGTCTCTGAAATGATAAAAAGAAGAAATCTGCTTCCAAAGGACAAAACATACACTTTACCTGAAACGTAATTATTTATAAAGACTATTATGTTCCAGATAAAAAGGATGAATCCTTGAACAGCGATGAATAAAAGCAGCACGTACGTTAGTTTGAATCCTCTGACTTCATAAATATTCTGGCACGGTGGAAACGACGCGTCACTGTTATCAGATTAGCATATTCTTCATCCCTCGGGACAAAGTGATTTATGTTCAGAGTAAAAACCAGAGACGGGCAAGGGCGACGGACAGGAAGTGAACAACGAGGCGGCGTCGCTCAGCTCGGCTCGGCTGAGGAGCGACGCCGCGTACGAGAGGAGACGTCTGCAGCAGCAGAGCAGCCGTTAGAGAAGAACTTTGGGACTTTTTAACCCGTTAAAGTCTAAACGTCTACACGTCTGAAGGGGACGAAGGCATTTTAAAGACTGGTCCAGTATTCAAGGAGAAACGCTGCAGACTGAGGCCGCTTTTTACAAATGAAACCTTTGTCCTTTGTTTTTGTGTCATGTGACTGTTATGAAGCAGGATAAAAAGAACAAAGTATCCTCATATACCTGTGTGTGTGTGTGTGTGTGTGCGTCAGCTCCTACCGATGTTCTTGTACTTGGAGGCGCTGCGCGCTGAGAACCCGTTGACGGCCTGCAGGTCCTCAGCAGACAGCTGGTACGGCGGTCGCAGCCTGACCTCCGTCTGCATGTCAGCCAGGTTGATCTTGGTGGACAGAGAGCGAGGGCTGTTGTAGCGCTGCTTGGTCTTCTGGATGAAGGTGTCTGATGGAGGAAAGGCAACAACATCCACATGTCAGAGCTGAGCTTCTGTCCGGGTTAAGACCAGGAGTCAGTGTTTACTCAGTAATAAACCAATCAACAGGAAGATACTTCACATTCACTTTAGTTTCATTATTTGTGCCAAACACTCTGGTTTTTAACTGTTTTTATATAAAATATTTGCAGTTTTCTGACATTTTACGAGCTGGACGATTAATAAATAAATGATCAATAATCATGCAGCCTCACTCAAACACTGATGTTTGCTTAAAGGGTCATTTATATACTGTTTATACTTTTTCTCTACCTGCATTTTTTACATCTGCTACAGTTGTTTCCTACATTTCCCAGAATGCCTTTTGTTGAGCTGGCAGAATGGATCTTTTTTAATTTTTTCACCAACGTCCCAAAAATCATTTCAACGCTCTGAAGTCAGAAAAACTTCAACAATACTAAATGTTGTACTTTTACTTTGTTTTAGTAATTTATAATGTTGTTTTTCATTAAACACAGTTTTACTGAAGTATAATAATGAGTTTAGAGCTCGTGTTAGAAACTTTTTTTAGTAACTTTATTTACACTCTGATGGTTAACGTTAAACTTTATTTACATTCTGATGGTTAACGTTAAACTTTATTTACACTCTGATGGTTAACGGGAAACTTTATTTACACTCTGATGGTTAACGTTAAACTTTATTTACACTCTGATGGTTAACGTTAAACTTTATTTACACTCTGATGGTTAACGGGAAACTTTATTTACACTCTGATGGTTAACGTTAAACTTTATTTACACTCTGATGGTTAACGTTAAACTTTATTTACACTCTGATGGTTAACGTTAAACTTTATTTACACTCTGATGGTTAACGTTAAACTTTATTTACACTCTGATGGTTAACGTTAAACTTTATTTACACTCTGATGGTTAACGTTAAACTTTATTTACACTCTGATGGTTAACGTTAAACTTTATTTACACTCTGATGGTTAACGTTAAACTTTATTTACACTGTGATGGTTAACGTTAAACTTTATTTACACTCTGATGGTTAACGTTAACTGTGTCATTGCTCACCAAATTCGATAAAGGAGTACGGCCTCACGGCGCTCCCGATGCGTTTGGGGTCGTACGTGACGATGAACTCTTTCTGCAGCTCGTCCAGGAAGCAGAAGGCCAGAACGTTCGGGTAGTTAGAGGTGCAAACCATCAGATACCCAATACCCAGCGCACTCGTAAAACTGACACACACACACACACACACACACACACACACACACACACACACACACACACACACACACACACACACACACACACACACACACACAATTAGTTTTGAATTCATGCACTGCACTCTTTTCTCCTGAGAGGTCACCAAGATAAAAACAGAGCAGATTAAAAAACAACACGATACACATTTCTGATCCTGAAACATTTCAGCATATTTGTGGCTAAATTTCACACGTTCACAGATAAGTTAACACGTTCACATGCAGCTCGTCTATCTTTGAGGCCCTGCAGTGTGAACTGATACGCTGAGCACAGACAGACTCGTAACGATACTTTCTTCATCACGTCTGTTAGATTAAAGTGTGTAGAAAGTAAAGAGCCTTCTTAAAATGACCAAACATTATGAGTATTAAACATAAGGTCCCATGTGACCTACTTGACGTTGTAGGGTCCGGTCTTCAGCGTGCAGCGGTCGGGGAACTGTCCGAGCTTCTTGGAGAGACCCTTGAGGTGTCTCTTGGTGTCCTGCAGCTCTTTGTCCTGCTCATAGTCCGTGGACGCAGAGAGAGGGAGGCCGTCTCCGACCCGAACCACGGAGGCAAACAGCACCGTCGACATCTTACAGCTCAGGCAGTCTCACTGAAGCCCTGGGACCAAAGCTGGGAATGTGAGATCTTAAATACTTGAGATAACAAAAACATAAATGTATCTGAAACTATTGTGGTAACGAATTAATCCATCTAATAACCAAATATGCCCAACATTTGCTAACTTTAGTTTTTGAGCAAGTCATATCACATATTCAACCCAATACGAGCCGACGTGGTGGAGCAGTGATGAACTTTATGTTCAGTTAAAGTTTCAGTCCTTGTTCACAGCATTCAGGTCCAACAGGAGGGTCTACGCGGGTCTACGCGGGTCAGACTCTGACACATCGTGTTTCTGTACTAGTTTAATGACAGATTGGAGAATTTTATGCCGCTATTCATTTATAATAATTTCCTTTTTTAGCTGCTGTAACAGCTGAATTTTCCATCTGGCGATCAATAAAAGGCTCATTAATCTTTATCGAGACAGACTTGAGTTAGATTTAACTTTCATCTTCATTCAACAGGCTAACGGGTTAAATAAACTTCACAGAGACACAGAGAGAGAGAGAGAGACAGACAGAGAGACAGAGAGAGACACACACACAGAGAGAGAGAGACTGAGACACAGAGACAGAGAGACAGACACACACAGAGCGAGAGAGAGAAATACACAAACAGACACAGAGAGAGAGAGACAGACAATCTCACGACGAGCTCATATATATAAAAAAATCAGACAAAGATGAAGTGACTCAGCATGAATAAACGGTTTACTAAACGTAAAGAACAGGAAGACGTTACGATGACGAGTTGACAGGAGAGGCGTTGCTAGCTAACGTTAGCTAATGAGCAGCGGGTAGCTAAGGAGATAGTAGGTTTATATACCGTAAACGTGACATCTAATGACGTAAAACCTAACGCATTAGCTAGCTACAAGGTTCGTGTTTCACACCATGTTCCTAACATGTTTTAAAATCTAAAGAAAGTTTAAAATGTAAGCCAACTAGCTACAGGGTTAGCCAGCTAGCTACCCGTTAGCAGCTAACTTCATTAGCTTGCTCGCAGATACATTTCTCTGCAGCTAGCGTTAGCATGCTAATGAGCTAACAGCTAGCTAGCTACTCGTACGTAACGCACAAGACTCAAAGGCACAAAGTTAATATAAATGTAAAATACAAATTACCCAAAACGAGTGTAGCATCATGTGGACATCTGTCATGTGCAGCTGTGCTAGGCGGCTAGCTAACACTCTTTATAGTAGCGTGTTGACGTGGCTGTGACGCTGTGCATTGTGGGTAAAAAAAAGCCTCTCATCAGCATCACGTCTGTTGAAATAAATAAATAAAACACCAGAATATAATATATATTATATATATATATTTATATAAATGGGAAAGGGTTTTATTTATTTTTAAAAACATTGAAATGCTTTTGAACTATGTGAACCTTTTCCAAATATAAATACAATAAAATAAAATCCTAAAAACTGTCCCTGTTTCTCATAAAGGAGTCATTCTCTCATTTATATTTATACTCTCTCACGTTGACGTATTAATGTTCTTGTTGGGTTCATTGAAATAAAACGTTAAAAATGTTTTGTGTGGAACATAAAAACATAATTTACTTACTTCATTTATTTATATTTATTTTGTTCTCAGTTTTTTTTTCCTTCTACAAAGTTGTGAATTTGTCTCTAATTGGAGATTTAATAATTATTATACCAGCAACAGTTCTTACAATTCATTTTGTGGTTTCTTATTTTTTTATGGATTTTTTCTCATTTTCTCATAATTATATTATATATTGCTTTTATTAATTACTTTGGCAACAAACACCTAATTAAATTAGAGACTATTAACTAGAATTTAAATAGTATGAATTGATTAATTGAATCATATATCCCACAGCCAATGAGAGGTATGAGAGATAATAAATAATCATTCTTTATGCAGGGCCAGTTAAATAGATTATGTTGTTCAACATCTTAACATTATGACATCGTCAGCGTCTGAAACCGGCTCAGAATAAACATAAAGATGATCTACTGCAGAGTACAGTAAACACTGAGCTCCTGCAGTAGATCTCCCTTCATTAATATTCATGAGCTCATTAACTTGATGTTATAACAGATATGATAGAGTCTCATAATCTAGATTTTAATTATATCTCTTTATTCTCTTCTTCTTTTTTCCCGTCTTAAAGCCGTAAAACAAATCGTCCTTCTCCCCCGAGCAGCGGAAGATTTATTCTAATGTAGAAATTAAAATAACATGAAAAATGAATAATGTGTATAAACCCGGAGCCCACCGAGCTTCTTCATGCTAGAAATAGGACGTCCGCTGACATCAGCACTTTTCTCTCCTCTACTCTCAAACTCTCAAACGTAGAAGAAGACACAACTGAGGAAAGAAGGAAAGAAGGAAAGAAGGACAGAAGGACAGAAGGACACAACACAGAGACGCTGAGAAGCCTCATCCTTCACACAGACCCGGGAAATCTCCCATGAGCCCCTGTGTGTGTGTGTCCGTGTGTGTGTGTGTGTGACAGGTTGATGAACAGCACAGGTCTCAGCAGCGTTGAGGTTTTTAGAGGCGGAGCCGTCATTCACAGTGACAGACACTAAACTGAGGTCTCTGTCTCCGGATGTCATCATTACACGATTCAGACCTGGAGCTCACTATGACACTTCTAATGTAGATATATATATATATGTATATGTATGTATATATGTATATGTATGTATATATACCTGCAGAACATTCTCTTAGTTGAAGTGCAGTATTTTGACTTTTTTTTAACAGAAAATTCATAAAAAGATAATATAGATATAGAACAAAACAAAAAAACTACATAGAACAAAAAACTTTAGATTTTTATTTCATGAAATGTGATTTTTAAGGATTATGTGTCTTTGGTGAGAACCAATAATAAGACTAAATGTCTAAAGTAGTCGTCCTCAGAGACCCAAATGTTCTTCACACCAAACAATAAAACCTGAAGAATAGAAACATGCTGACGGCTTTATTAGGTTTGTTCTCAGAGAAAGGTTTGTTAGAAGAAGAGTCCAGAGAGAGAGAGAGACAGAGACAGAGAGAGAGAGAGAGAGAGACAGAGAGAGAGAGAGACAGAGAGAGACATAGAGAGAGAGACAGAGAGAGAGAGAGACAGAGACAGAGAGAGAGACAGAGAGACAGAGAGACAGAGAGAGAGAGACATAGAGAGAGAGAGAGACAGAGAGAGAGAGAGAGAGAGAGAGAGAGACATAGAGAGAGAGAGACAGAGACAGAGAGACAGAGAGAGAGAGACATAGAGAGAGAGAGACAGAGAGAGAGAGAGAGAGAGAGAGACATAGAGAGAGAGAGACAGAGAGAGAGAGAGAGAGAGAGACATAGAGAGAGAGAGACAGAGAGAGAGAGAGAGAGAGAGAGAGAGACAGAGACAGAGAGAGAGAGACATAGACAGAGAGAGAGAGAGACAGAGACAGAGAGAGAGAGAGACAGAGACAGAGAGAGACAGAGAGAGAGAGAGAGACAGAGACAGAGAGAGACAGAGAGAGAGAGAGAGAGAGACAGAGAGAGAGACAGAGAGAGAGAGACATAGACAGAGAGAGAGAGAGAGAGAGACAGAGACAGAGAGAGACAGAGAGAGAGAGAGAGAGAGAGACAGAGAGACAGAGAGAGACACATACTCCTTTATGTTAATGAGTAACTTTAATGTGCCGTCCTCTCTACCTTTATGTCTCTGTACCTCTGTTCCTCTGTGGAACATGAATATTAAGTTCTAACGTCTGTGTTCTCACTGAACTGTAACAGGAAACCTACGCTGCGCTGTGATCTGATATGCTGCATTAATACATATCTGCGTTGACATTCGGTAGCTAGAGTGAGTCTCACTTACACTAACAAGATGCATTATGGGAAGTTGCACCACATCGGATCATTCCTTTTAAATTAGTCTCTTGGGAATTTATTGGACTAATAAAACTGTCGTGGAGCGCTTTAAAATATTGCTGTGCTCCTGCACGTAGCTTTAAAAAACTAAATAATAATCCTGAGATTTATAGCTGTAAGAACTCAGAGCCAGCGAGGAGTCTACGCAACAACATCTACCTTAAAGCTCATTCTACGAAACCTGGAGCGGACGTCTCATTTAACCTGCCTGGACATCCTCAGGGGATAAAGACAACGCGTGAGGTATTTGAAGGACAGTCTCCAGATTTTCAGCTTTCATATCAAGAAAAACTGCTTTCAACATAAAAGCAACAACATTAACAGTTAATTCTCCAGAATCGGACTAAACGATCAAACAGCTGTGATGATTTACAGGATGTTGAACAGACTGTGAGGAGTGAACTTTAAATGAGGATCACGTGATCACGTTCAGGTTCAGGATCAGGTGTTGGTGTCTTTAGATGGAGGAAGATCTTTACGTCCTGGAGACATGATGAACAGCAGACCACGCTCCACTTCAACACAAACACAGTCATCCTCATTAATAAACACTCATTGTGATTCACCCTTTTGTCATCTTTTATTATTCTGTTTCATTCAAACTGTCCGTGATGTTCACGCTCTGTGTTAAACAATGTGCAGCTGAGTTCTCTGTTATTTCTGTGCTCACATAAAACTCAATAACTGTAGTTTATTGTAGAAAAACAAACTTAAATAAAGATCATTTTCAGTCCGATGCAGCTTGTTGCATCATCTGACCTTAAGCGTTCCTTCTTTCTCTCAGTATCTCGCTCTATTTGCAGAAACAAGCAGCTTTTCATGATGATCTCTCGATGGTTTCTCGGCTCCATCAGAGGGAAACATCTGAGACGTTAATGTTCGGCTCTGATGGACGTCTTCAACCATAACTCACAGATTTCCCCGATCGATGGGATCATAAAGAGGAGGCAGAGGACGGCTCCATCGAGTGGATCTCTGAGGATGCAAATCTTTGTTTACGACGTGGTGAGAAGCAGCAGCTGAAGGAATCCTTCTCTCAACGAGTCGCTTCCATCGACATGTGGAGCTCATCTGTCTCGACGCAGACGTGTGTGAGAAAGGAAACGATCAAGAAAATCAATAACCCAATGAAAGAAGGTTCATGTGTGGACGTCTATGTGAAAGCTGACGTCACAGAACCGGTTCCGTCAGAGACACTGGATCCCTTCTGGTATGAACAATGTGAGCTTCAGCTAAGCAGCAAAAAGTGCTGCAGCTTCTGACACGGACTCTCTCTGACGAATCAACCGGAACCAGAACCTTCAGCATAAAGTCAGCGGCCTCTGATTGGTTCACCTGGAGGTCCGGCTCCGCCCCTCACGGTCCAGACTCCAGTGATCTGCTGAGCTGCTCACGTTCTTCACATTTCTGTCTGCATGCACACAATGAAACCAGTTATGTTCCTGAAACTCCTTATGCTCTTTAGCACCATCATATCTGTTTTAGAGAGTCGTTTGAGTTAAATGGACTAAACTGGAGTCGCTGATCTTTAACTCTTTGAGTTTAGTTTAGCTTGTTGGATGCTAACATTAGCTCATTAGCAGTAAACAGTAGAGCGTCAGAGGATTATGAGTTATTACATGAACGGATCAGATATCGGAGGAGAAGATAAATGATTTAATAAAGCAACACAAGCAGAGAAGAAGAGTGAACTTGTGTCCACTGAAGGAGCTTATGACTAAAACTCGTTAAGTTGATTTAATCGACAGTTTCTCCAAAAAATCACAAAAAAGCACCACTTTATATCAAGTTTCTTATGAAAAAACAACATAAAACAATAACTGACGTATAAACGACATGAAAATGTGAATATTATGTCTGGGGCTTTTATTGTGAAAGGTAGGAAGCAGGAACCTTTGTTAAGGTTGTAAAGAACAATAAAGTTTGAGTCTGTGTTGAGGACTTAATATTCACGTTCTGTATTAAAGTATTTATGACAAACAGCTTAAACAAATCTATGAACATGTGATTAATAATCAGTGTGAGAAGCCTTTGATTGGGCAGCACTAATAAAAACAAGTGAACATGTTGGAAATGTTTGATTTTATTATTTCTTTTTAACGGGACGAAAACTTCTTATGGCTGAAAAATAAAATATAATCAACAAAGGAAACGATGGAGGAGAATAAAGAGATACGATGACACACAAGTGTTAGAAATAAAATGTTAAAGTCTCACTGAACAAAACGAACTGAACAAACTGAATAAAACGAACTCAACGAACTGAACAAAACGAACTCAACGAACTGAACAAAACGAACTGAAAAAAACGAACTGAACGAACTGAACAAAACGAACTGAAAAAAACGAACTGAACGAACTGAACAAAACGAACTGAACAAAACGAACTGAACGAACTGAACAAAACGAACTGAACTGAACAAACTGAACTGAACAAACTGAACTGAACAAACTGAACTGAACAAACTGAACTGAACAAACTGAACTGAACAAACTGAACTGAACAAACTGAACTGAACAAACTGAACTGAACAAACTGAACGAACTGAACAAACTGGAATGAGTCCGTTAAAAATCAGAAACATCTGAAGGACGACTGCTTTTATTGGGGATAGAAAAGTAAACAATATTTAGTTTTGGTGACTTAAGGGCTCAAATATTCTTCAGCTGGAATGAACAAAAAATAATGACAGAACAAACTAGTTCCCTTTTAATTGTGTTTCGCTTTCCCTGAGAACCTTTTTCATAACGACGGAAACCAAAAGTCTGGAATAATGACACAAGTTCAGCCACAGATCAGCTTTAAATATTAATGAGGCCGAAGAGTTAAAAAGAAAAGTCACAAAACAAGTGGGGGGGGGGGGGGGGGGGGGGGGGGGTCTGGAGACCTAATTACTCAAGAGTGCCCCCATTTTGGCTCCTCGGTGTCGTTCAGCTCCGCAGGAAGCGGCAGACATAAAAACACACCCCTTCAAACTAAAAGCCCTGAACGCACCACAGTGAGGTCTGAGTCATCCAGAGTGCAGAGGGGGATTGTGGGATATTTTGGCTGGAATCCATGATTGCTTGCAGCGGGAACGAAGGGATGAATTCGTGATTCTGACATTATTTTATATTTGTATGATCATTATGTAAATATTCAGCCTCTCCGTGCTCAGTATGTAAATGAGCTTAAACCTTGTTACATCACTACGGCTCTGAATGTTAATATTTGGAGATGTAACGAGGAGGATATTTGGCGTTTCTTCTTCCCCATCTCTTATTTTCTTCAGCTCCAGCAGGTTTTTATTTCACATCTTTAAGGCCACAGTTAGAAGCAAAAAGAAAAAAAAATCAAGTCCTTTCTAAATAAAAAGTAAAAAGTAATCACAGCGGGTTGATGTACTGGACCCCTGTGGTGCCTCCACCTTTAACCACCACCACCACCACCACCACCGAGACCCCGTGTTGCATAGATTAAGTATAGGTGTCGCTTTTCACACGTGTTGTCACAGTGTTTTTTGGGGGCAAAAACAACAAAAGACTTTGTTGTTTTCTGCCCGTCAGAAGTCTCGAGGTGTCTCTGCAGGTTCAAACGTCATCGGTATATTAAAAAGAAGCCTTTTTGCTGAGGTCATCAAGTCTCCCACCGTCAGTGCTGATTGGGCCCTTGTCAGGGTCAGAGGTCACAGTGCAACGCGTCCTCAGAGCTCCTCCTTCTTCTTCACCACCTTCTCCTGGTCTCGACCTCGCAGGCTGCGCATGAACCCAATGAAGCCGGCCTCCTGTGGAGAGACGGACCGTCAGGAACCTCAACAGCAGCGGCTCTTTCTGGAAATATCGTGACTGAAGATACTTCTCAGGCCTCGTTTCACAAAGGAACTATTTTCTTTCTACCGAACTACATCCGGCAACCGCATCACCGCGCAGAATGAAGCGTGCATCTGAACCGCTAGCTCGCCTAGCACCTCAGAGCTAACGTTACAGCTAACAGCTAACGTTTACGTCTAATGATGTCACGAGACCCGGCCACGAGTAGAGGCCACAGACTGTTTTTCAGAAGTGGACGTTTTGAAGCCTCAAGTTTGGTATTTTGTCCGTCACCATGGCTTTTTTTGCAGCCAGTGAACAGGAAGTGACCATATATGGACTGAGGAGGAGTGACGTAGAGACGCCGTATACGTCTCTGCTAGAGACCTGTCAATCACCGTGTAGCCCCGTCCTAAAGCATCCCCTGCTTTATGGTCTGTTTGACTCTAAATAGACCATCATTTACTAAATGAACATCATGCTGTATTGAAGAAGACTTGAAACTAGAGATTGAGACCATAAAGTCATGTTTACAATGTTTACTGAGGTAATAAATCAAGAGAGAAGTAGAGTCATTTTCTCATAGACTTCTATACAACCAGAGGAGTCGCCCCCTGGTGGACATTAGAGAGAATGCAGCTTTAACGCATGAAGCTTTGAAGAACTTTGAAGAACCAGAGGTTGTCTCCTGGTTTCAACATGTGTTACTCTAAAGATACTCACATGAAGCTTTGGCTTCACTCTTCAGAACCGGAGGATAATAACCTGGTAGATGCACGCTTCCTTTTACGTGATGATTTAATTTTGATTTAAACTTAAGAGTTACGAAGCAGAGATTGGTTTTTAATTGAGCAACAAAGCTCTGCTTAATTCTAAATCTAAATGTACTCATTTTAATTTTAAAGAACTACTCTTAGATTAAATGAATCCTTGTTGGTGCAAACCACTATTTCACTGGCTGACACCTGCAACAAAGAGGCAACAATTATATGAAAGTGACAAGATAATCGTTTGCAACATCAAACACTAAAGGGAGTTGTACATGAAAGATGTTGCTACACACTATGGAGCCTTTTAGAATCCTTAACCACTAAAGACTGACATTTAACATTTAAAGACTGTTGTCCAGATTTACTATTAAATGTGTGATCTAATCAAGTCTCCTGAGGCTCAGTCGGGAGGTGAAAGCCTCACAGCAGGACGTCGACTGACTCTCCATCACCCTGGACATGTGTGATGGACACATTGGTATTTTAATGAAGTCTCTGGGGAGTTCCTGGCTTAAGCAGAGAGCTTATGTCTGCTTTTTACTTCCTTTATCACCCACAAAGGAAAGAAAAGGGCTCATGTGTTCAGTGTGTTCGGCACTTACCCCTCGATCTCCGTTGTATTTCTCCACAAACTTGCCGTAGTTGTAGTGGACGAACGTCGGATAGCCCTCCACTGCTTCCTGCTTACAGAGCTCGTTGTTCTGTCCTCTCGTACAGTCCACGGCGGCGTACACAATCTGAGGAAACACCAGATAGAAGTGATGTTTAGAGATGTTCCTCATCATAAAGGGAAAGAGGTGAAAATATTCTAAATATAACGTTCACTTAAACGGATATAGAATCTTTTAGGAGTCTAAGATACGTCCACAGCTGAACATCTACTGAAGTAAAACTCTGAGGAGAAGAATGTGAAATCAACCCTTTTATTGTTACACTGTTAGCACATTAGCACACTTCATAGCATGACTGCTATTTGGGTTAAAACTCATATAAAAGTCTTCTTTTATCTTTGTTTGAGGAGAAGTTGAGACAATAAAATCTGTGGTCCTTTTCTCTGATAATAAAAGCCATGATTCAGTTTAATGTAGGTCGTCATTTACTCTGCTGGATATTAAACCTGAGATCTGAAACAGCTTTCGCCTCCAACAACCTTCTGAAAGCAGGTTCATTAAATCATTTGGCTCATGTTTTATAATATGTCCCCGTTTTATTGTTCTGTAACAATGATATTAATTCACAACCGGCATGTTTTGGTTCAATTAGTTATTGTTACTGAACTCACTATATTTCCAGAACAAATAAACTTTATTATAACTGTAAATAAATACAATATGCGACTCCACTACTTTACATTTATCAACTGTAACATTTACATGCATTCAGAGCAGTTTGTATCCAGGTCACAAAGACGCATCGATGCTCGACTGAACCACTTGGAGTTGGTGGAGTGGAGAGAAACAAACAGAAAGCCCATAATAATCACTCCTACATAAAAACAACAAGAGAGATTTATGTTCCGAGGCTGTCGCATCGATTAGTGACGAGTCGCCCCAACGAGTCCCTCTGGGCGGCTGGAACGTCTCTCGGGGATGATGAGCGCCGCACACTGAACTCGTCACAGCCAAATAAATCGCTTCCCGTCTGAACGTGGAAATAACCGATCTGCTGCAGGAGGAAACACATCCGACACTTTTCTCTGCTCAAAACCTCGTCCTCATTAAGAATACAAGTGTTTGGTTTTTCTCCCCGATGCAAACACTCAAATGTTGAGAATCTGCATCAGCAGCATCGTGATGATGAGTGGACTGTTGTGTCAACCTCCGGTTCTTTAAAGTGAAGCCAAAGCGTCATGTGTTAAAGCTGCATTCTCTCTAGTGTCCACCAGGGGGCGACTCCTCTGGTTGTATAGAAGTCTATGAGAAAATGACTCTACTTCTCTCTTGATTTATTACCTCAGTAAACATTGTAAACATGAGTTTATGGTCTCAATCTCTAGTTTCAAGTCTTCTTCAATACAGCATGATGTTCATTTAGTACATGATGGTCCATTTAGAGTCAAACAGACCATAAAGCAGGGGATGCTTTAGGGCGGGGCTACACGGTGATTGACAGGAATGTAAGCAGGAATATGAATCCTCAGTTATGTAAACAGATTAGTAGGAATGTTGTAAACATTATATTAAAGCTGAGTATGTGGTGCATGTAAACGTAGTTGGTGCTAACTTTTCTACCGACTCCCTCTGAGTGAAATCAATCAGAGCTGCTGTGAACTGACGGGAGAGAATGAAGCCGTAGAGTCGCTGCTCTTCAAAGATCTTGCAGTCAATTCTCTTATTGATCCGTCTTCAAGTGACAGAGGAGCCCCGCATCACTTCATTGATCCGATAGCTACAGTTCTGAGGAGCAGCGGTTCACCAGTCGGGTCTGGTTTCAAAGTACTGGTCTGCAGGACTGGAACTGGAGCAGAACACAGAATACTTTAACTGATTGGTATCAGTTATATTAATGATGATGAGGTGTTACTGCCTGGATATTTTAACCCCAACAAGGTTTTGCTCAAGTTTTTACTTTGTTAAACTCCAATCTCTTCTTTTTTTCGTCAACAATATTGCATGTTTTATATCCTCCCCGTTAGTGTTTAAAAACGTCATCGTCCTGTCAATGTCCCGTCATCATCCCGTCATCATCCCGTCATCGTCCCGTCATCGTCCCGTTATTGTCCCGTCATCATCTTCGTTATCGTCTCGTCAATGTCCCGTCATCGTCTCGTCAATGTCCCGTTATCATCCCGTCATCGTCCCGTCATCGTCTCGTCAATGTCCCGTTAACGTTCTGTCATCGTCCCGTCATCGCCACCGTCCCATTATCGTCTCGTCATCGTCCTGTCAATGTCCCGTCATCGTCTCGTCATCGTCCCGTCATCGTCCCGTCATCGTCCCGTAATCATTCCGTCATCATTCCGTCATCGTCCCGTCATCGTCATGGAGATAAAGCATCTTGACCAGACTTTTCGTTGAATAAATTAACTCTGAAGCAGCACCGAGGTATAAATACAACAAATTCTCAGATGAAACAGTTTTCTTATTATAGAAACAACAGGTGTTGCTCCTGTAATGCAGCTATTGATTAGAATTTTGGGGGAAACACAACGGCTCAGAACAAAACCCCTGTACACACTCCCCCCCCGCTGTCACACAGCACAGAATGAGGAGTTTTGATTGTTTGCGTCTTCTAAGCTGCAGTTGAGCTGGTGTTTGTCTTTGGTAAACGAGGCGAGACTGTGAGCGTAACACACTTTGAGCTTCTCAAACAGAGGACCGCTGAGCAAACATGTTCAGCTCTCAACATTTACTCTGCTTCACACCTCCGCCGGCCACCACGAGAGGAGGAAGAGGTCAAACGTCTGGATTTAGATAAACATCAAGAACGTCAAACTGATCCAAACCTCCAGCTGCTGTGTCCGATAGATGTTTCAAAATAAAAGATTTGTGACTCAACCTTCCCCTTAAAATACAGAAGTCAACATGCGTTTCCTTGAGGTGGTTCCGCTCTCAATGGTTTGTTTCATGGTGGCCATTTTGAGAATCATCGCTCCGAGTTTGTTTGACTTGTTTCACAGTCGATGTCACAACTATTATTTCTCCCTCATGTCTTTCATACCGTAGAGGACATTGTGATGATCTATCGGATGTATTTCAGTGTTTACTCCTGTACCAAGCTCCAGAACACAAACAACTATTTCCAGATCATCTGTTGATCTTTACTGTTGAGGACAAATGTTACAAAGGATTGCCTCAGAAGAAACGGATGACCGAGTGGCTGAGGACACGTCACCGCTTCACACCATCTGACAGTGATTTTGAGAAAATTCCAACCAAATGAGAGCGACGCTGGCTGACTGCTAATGGAACCGTGCTGAGGTTCAGAATCTCAATGAAACTATGAAATCAAGAGTGTGTTTTTAAGGTGAGGTGTCGCTTTGAGATGATACATCTGAGTTTTGCCAGCTTCACCAGCTTTGGCCAAGCTTCTTTCTGTGTGTGTGTGTGTGTGAGTCAC
Organism: Pholis gunnellus; assembly: GCF_910591455.1. Lineage (NCBI taxonomy): Eukaryota > Metazoa > Chordata > Actinopteri > Perciformes > Pholidae > Pholis > Pholis gunnellus. Next base: position 23,773,717 of record NC_136539.1, read on the forward strand.
AGAATGAAAGAGGTTTGGAAATACTGAGCCCTGCAGTCAGACGGTATTAAGAGGAGGAGTGGGAGGACATGAGTCTGGAGGGAACAGGAATGAAAGGAGGAGATGATGGAGGACGAGTGAGACTGTGTGGGCAAAGTCCTAACTCCTGTAAGTTTGCAGTTTGCACACATGTCAGACATTCTGAGCTTGTATTATCCCTCTGAACCCCAAAACCCGCCAACAATCGCCAAAACTACACCGTTCACGACAGCCAGAAGCTGTAAAAACTGTCATTATCAACTTTCCTACGGCATTTGAACACATCATGTGTGGCGAAAGCTTTCATCAGAAAAAGCAGCCGAAGCTAAGCTTATAATCATAATTCATTAAAAGCATTTTATTCTACATGTTCTCATTTAAAATGTCTGCACTAATAAACCGTTTACTTTAACCAGATTGTGTAAAAACAATAAACTGTGAGCTCCTCAGTGAAACGATGACGTCATGATTGATTCATCTGAGACCAACAGTCATGTGACAACAAGAGAGGAGGAACTTTGACTGAACTTCAGGAAGTGAACACAGAGGAGAGGAGAGGAGAGAGGAGGAGAGGAGAGGAGAGAGGAGGAGAGGAGAGAGGAGAGGAGAGAAGAGAGGAGAGAGGAGAGGAGAGGAGAGAGGAGGAGAGGAGAGAGGAGGAGAGGATGTTAAAATGTAAATAGTTTAATATTCATCACACGTAGAGACTCATTTTTTCCCTCCACTGTTAACACTCGTTGAATGTAGATTCCATTGGTAGATTTTTGGGACGGTGGTTTAAAATAGTCTGGATCCTTTTAGACCAGCTGCTCTAATCAAACAACAAAGAGATCTGTATCTGTTCATATGGATCATCAATGATCAGCTGTTAGTATCAGAGATTTAGAAGTTATATCTGCTCCCTTATTAATGTAGTGCCGCTCCAAACCGTGAGTGTAATGGTCCGCTGCCCCACTAATGTGTCATCTAATGCATATGACATACATGTAAACAGCCCCACTAACCTTGCGGTCCTCTCTGAAGAGCTCTGCTGCCGTGGTGAAGTGAGGAACGGCGTTTTTACAGTGAGGACACCCTGTGGAGGAGGACGAGGACACGTTACTATTACGGCTCATCACCACGCATTCAACACCACGACATCATCAACACACAAATCACTCCCATCCATCACTCACTGGACCTCACACATCGTTCATAAAGCATGTGGCTCCTCCACAGCGCTTTCACGCCACATTAGAGCCGGTTCACCGAGGCCGTGAATCTCTTTATTGCCGTCATAAACGCAGCTCGGGCAGTCGATACTCACAGCTACATTTACACCAGGGTGTGTGAGAAACATCTGATTCTAGCTGTTACACCATAAGAACTGTGACGACGTCTTTCACTTCCTGTTCACTACGATCCAATGTTGGAAACGAGGAAAAGGTGACGAAGACATTTTACAAGAAGAAGAAGCAGCAGCAGCAGCAGCTTGTCAGCAGGTGAGTGCAGAAAAGCTTTCACGCAGAGTTCAGATTAAATCTCAAGTCACAATCAGCCGGAGGCAGAAAGTCAATATGAGAAAAATATGATGTTTACGAATGTAAATTCAGATTTATTCAGCGAGAGATGTTGAGGGATAACTGGACAGTCGGGGAACGTTTGGACTGATTAATAGTTCATAAATTAATGATAATAATAATAATAAACACTCCAGACCTCCAGATGTTGGAGACGATGTTTCTTTAATGTAGAACTCTAATGAAGCTTCAATCCTCTGCATGCGTTTATGTTTTCTGCATGTTTTTAGTCTCTTATAATGAAACATAACTTTCTTTCTATTCAACATAATTATCCCTCATCTCATGCATTTGCTTTGCATGTTGTAGTTTAAGAAGCTCTGAGTTGCACAATAGAACTTTAATCGTGTTGTTAACAGTACTTGACAATGTGGTCTAAGGCGTACTAATAATAAAACTCTCTTCTTTTGTTATTGTTTGCTTATAAATGATAAATGAGGACTATCTTTGTAATTTTAATCCCATATTCTGTTTTTGAATGCAACATCTGTCCAGGGACTCCAGATGAAAAATAGCCTCTTGGTGCATTTACAGTTTTATTAATGTGCACCGTCCCGACCAAACAAACTCTACTTTATTTAAATTAAGAAAATAAGCCACAGCGTAGATCAGCTGATTATTATTATAAATGTACACGACTCAATAAACATGGACTCCCTCACTGAGGCTCCTTTAGCTGCAACATTAAATAACCTTTAAACCTTTAAAGGTTCTCAAACAGACACCGGTAACGCTCACTTCTCTCCTCTACCTGCTCAGGTGTGTTCACTCACAGACAGAAAGACGTCCTGATAACTACAACCTGTCTGTGCTTAAAGCTTCCATTCTCATCCTACGAGACGCAGGACATCTGGAGCGTCTCTTTGTAGCCCGACCCGTCTGCTCTGTGAAGCCCTCGTCAGACTCAGAGGTCAGAGGTCAGAGGTGAACGTGAGCGCTGATGAGTCGGCCGCTCTGTGATGAAGAGGGTCATAGCGGTCGTTAACGGGGAGACCAAAGCAAATAAAACGGAGGAAATTCATCATCATGAATAATTTAAAAATGAATTCTATAAATGCGGCAGTGGAGAAAACAATGTTACCGTCTCTCTGTGACTGTGTGTGCGCTGGTCTGGAGTCAGTGTTGTGCACATCTCTCCTTTAGTTACTTTCTTTTAACATCTGGTCCAGGATGTAATCTAAAGGTTGAAGATATTCTACCTTTAAATGAACCTTCAGGTGAACCAGATGAGTGTGAGGTGAGAGATGAAGCTGCATTATGAAATGTTTTCCAGCAGAAACATTGTTTTCTTGCTCAGATCTATTCTCAGTCCTCGTCTCTCTGGGGCTCAGGTGGGTTCACTCTGCTGATGAGGAGCTTGACAGACAGCTCACGGTTACGTAAGCGCTCTGATTCAAACGCAGGAAATGATCACATACGAGTCGAGTTCACACTTAGTGTTCTGATTTAAACAGCAGACCATGAGACATGGAAGCATTGTGTGTGAGGTGTCTTTAGCGGAGCTTACAGGGAGCGTAGAACATCACCAGAGCGTGTTTCTTCTTCTTCAGCGCCTCTCGGAAATCCTCCGATCCAAGATGGCTGACGCTGGAGGGCTTGTCCTCCCAGGACTGCTCAGGTGGAGGAGGAGCCTGAGGACTGAAGACACAACGGAGAGGACAGATGTTTAAAATAATAAGAAAAAGACATTTATTAAACGAGGTAGAAGTGGTGTGAATAGAGACGTGAGGTGAGCTTATAAAGAAACAAAGGTTGAACGTTTGATTTGGCTGATAAATATTTACTCGCATACAGATTTTTAACACTTCCTGTTTCTAAAGCGTCTAAAACAAATTGTCCTTATTTGTAAAATCCTCAGACATGGAAATAGTGTTTTTATCAGTGAATATTTGTGACGTCTGGAAAGCTCTGATGGTCAAGTTACAATAATTCAGAGATACACGACTAAGCGAAGCGACCACTTGTACGACAAACAGGCCGTGAATACGTGATTCTGTGGAGCGCCGGCTTCACTACCACGACAATAAACTGAGCTCAAGTCTCAACGTCAGCCTCTTACAAAATGATGGGATGCTGGTGGACTTTGTCAGCTGCCCTGATGTCACAGCAGGTCCTCCAGGTTTAAAAAGATGCACCTGGTCCACTGCAGGAGCCCGTTAGAGGCGTTAGAGGTGTTAAAGCTGCTCACTTGTGCATGAACTCGATGAGCTTGTCTTTGTTCCGGAGGTGCGGCAGCGTGTACTTGTCCTCGCCTCTCTCGAAGTACTTGACGGTCGGGAAGCCGGAGATCTTGAAGCGTTCGCCTACGGCCTTGTGCACCGTGGTGTCCACCGCCGCCAGCACACCCGGACTCTGTGGACGAGACCCGTCACATCAGACCAACGAGGACCGAAGCTCTGCTTATATGCAACGTGCTGGTTATTGCTTTATTCCCTCAAACACCAGAGAACACTAACACCGTCTACTTTAGAAACAATAACCAGCTCACCCTGTTTGTATCTACGCTATATTAAAGCGCTGCAGTAGTTAGTAACTGTAGCAGAGCGGGAGGAGGAGATAACAAACGGCATGCTGGGTCTTCAGAGGCTCCAGTCCGTCCAGACTAGATGAGAACGGCTTTTTAACATTGACCTCCAGCTCTGGGCAGAGAGCCACGAGGAGAAGGTCCAAGCATCGGGCCGGAGGGGAGGAGGGGGGGGCGGACGGATGACATAATTGCTGCAGTCACCGGGCTGGAGTTTTACAGGAGAGCGTTAGATTACACAGAGGACGGAGGGACACGCCCCCACTAATCACAAACACATCCAGAGGAAAGCTGCAGCACATCACCACCGAGAGCATGATTATGATCCGTTACCGAGGAGCCAGAGAGCACACACACACACACACACACACACACACACACACACACACACACACACACACACACACACACACACACGAGGAGAAACTCACGTCTGAGCCCTTGTTGAGTATTTGAGCAGCTTCGTCGTACTCCGGCTTCATCTTCTTACAGTGTCCACACCCTGAAGGAGTCACAGCTCACATTAGTACTCGTGACTCGTGACTCACATCCACTTAGTAATATCACAAAAATGAACAAACACTTCTGTTTATACAATGTTGAGATGAAACGCATGAGCTGCTGCAGGACGTCTCACAGTTTACCATCAATGAGGAATGTGACGATACAGAATGTTACTGCAGAGAACGATATAAAACACTAAATACGTTCATGGTGGTGAAATGACATCATCAGGATAATCGAGTACATCTGAAATTACATTTACAACTTTTTTTAACTTTTTATTGAAATTGTATCACAATATAAATCTGTTTTTTAATATTAATATTTAAGTAATCAATTAAAGTTTTAGTATTTATTTCATCATTATTAATATTACTTAATATTATCAATTATTGAATGTTTTATTTATTATATAATGTTTGTATGAATAAACATCTGTATTAATGTCTAATTATATTGTGTTAATATTTGTTGTGTGATATGTGACTTGACTAAACAACGTCCCATAGATTGTTTATTATGATTATAATAAGGATCTTTGGTTCATGAACACTTTGTTGACACAGAACAGCTGTGATGTGTTGTTGGTGTTAAACACTCTGCAGTGTGTGATGTGTGTGTTTACAGCACGACTACGCTGCAGTATAAAGCTGCTAATGATGCTGTGGAGAGACTCTGTTAGTTTTTATAATAAAATATGAATATAATGTGACCTAAATGAACAGAAAACAGGGCTCGAGTACAAAGAGAGAAAGAAATCAAAGCAAGGCATTAAAAAAAGCTGATGTTGCGTTTTACAACAACCGAAGAGACGAACGACTTCTACACAACCGGGTTATAACCGAAGATGGTGAAGACATTTCTGAATCGGCTTCTGTTTGTTAAAGATATAAAGGAAATACAAACGCTTCAAACACTTCAAACACGGATCGGAAATATAAAATCTGTGAAAGAAAATGTTTTTAACAGCAGATACGTAACATTCTGCCTCTTTGTTGCAATTAATGAGACAACATATTTCAGTACATGTTAATAATATTGTACGTAGTCATATCTTATGCATATTCATTTTATGTTCTCTGTAACATTGTAACATTTTATAATGGAGGCTTCATATGAGCTCTTCCTGCTCTGTGATATTATTTATCTGTTATGTTTGTTTATTTTATGGTTTAAATTGTGCAAAATAAACTAAACTAAACTAACAGAGTGTATATATATATATATATATATATATATATATATATATATAAAGTCTGATTCCACAGAGTCACTGGATTAAAATATGAATGATCTCCCGGCTCTTGAAAGGAAATTGAAATAGAATCAAATAACTTTGATCATCAGGGAACGATTGTACCTCCGTGTCCTTTAATGAAGTAGTACTTGTGTTTCTTGTAGTATAACTGTGTACTATCTGGAGTGTTTGCAGCTTTTTCTCTTCCACAAATCCCCTGGAGCTCAAACCGGAACAAATAAAACCCCCGTCTGGTGTTGAGGTGCTTAATATTGCATGAGCAGCGAACTCTTTATTGTATTCTTTGCGTCTGAAGCACAATATATCTGGACTTTATATGTGATGAATATGCCGTTTGATGGAGGGTGAGCGCTGCTCGTTATGTGCTCAGAGCTCCGTCGTGCACAGATGCATGAAAACAAACTTGGTGCATTTCCAAAAGCTGCTAAATTGCCCTTGTCAAAACAGTTCAGGAATTCTTTTATTCAATAGACAATGCGGAGCCGACAGCGGCTATAAATCAAGTGTGATGTATGACTCGTGTCCTCTTTGAAGTGTGACATCACATCAGAGTGTGTTCAGAGGACAGACGGAGACACCGAGAGGACAAAAGCCTGACCCTTCAAAACTGATGAGCAACAGAGAAAAACCCTCCGAGTGTCCGTCCTGCATCAGCCGCATTCAGAACAAGTGGTGCATGATGGGAAATACTGCTGATTCAGACTGTGGAGAGGAGCTCACAGTCGACCACAGAGGCCAGAATAAAAACCACTCACGCTGAGGAGGGAGGAGGATGGATGGAGGGAGGGAGGATAGAGGAAGGATGGAGGATAGAGGATGGAGAAAGGAAGGACGATGAATGAAGGATGGATTGAGGATAGAGGAAGGATGGATGGATGGAGGAAGGAGGAAGGATGGATGGATGGAGGGAGGATGGATTGAGGGAAAAAGGAGGGAGGAAGGAGGGAGGAAGGAAGGAGTGCAGATGTCTTTCGTGCAGAATAACAGAATGACATAAATCATAAAAAAAGATACAAAAAACAAGTTTAATTTGTTTTAAAAAGTATTTTCCATAAATTGGAAACCACAGAAATCTATACATCCATTTTTCCAAGAGTCCAGAAGTGTTAACAATGTTGGAAAGAAATGGATGCTCTACGTGTTATAAATATTAAACTACCAACTTCCAGCCTCTCTCCTCCCCATCTCCCCCCTCCTCTCTCCCCTCTCCTCTCCTTCTCTTCTCTCCTCTCCTCTCCTCCCCTCTCCTGAAGTTCAGTCAAAGTTCCTCCTCTCTTGTTGTCACATGACTGTTGGCCTCAGATGAATCAATCATGACGTCATAGTTTCACTGAGGAGCTCACAGTTTAATGTTTTTAACAGAATCTGGTTAAAGTGAACGCTTTATTAGAGGAGACGTTTATAATGAGAACATGTAGAATAAAATGTTTTTGATGAAAAATCACGATTCTAAGTTTTGTTTTTGTTGCTTTTTCTGACGAGGCGTTCATCACACATGATGTGTTCAAGGACCGTGGGATTTTTATACATCTTCTTGCTGTGATAAACGGTGTCGTTTGGGCGACTACTTAAAGAAAACACGCTTTATAAATCCCGCCGGCTGGTTCTGGGGTTCAGAGGGTTAAAGCCATCTCTGCAGGAACAACCTTCTGTCTTCAATCATTTCATTTTTCTTCCTGCTAACAACATCGGCGGTCTGTTTAGTTTTTCTTCGGTCCTGAACATAATCAGGCTCACGGAGCGCTCAGCTGGAGGTTTTTTAGTTTTTTAACGCTGTAAGGAAAGCTGCACGCAAACAACCCCCACAGAGTGCTGCTCAGAGGACGCAGAGACGTGGACGGAGGCTGATGGTGGAGGTTTGGAGACCATTAATCTCACTCTGACAGCAGGGCCATTAAGAAAACTGCACTGAGGCAGCAGGGCGAGTGTGTGTGTGTGTGTGTGTGTGAGTGTGCGAGTCAGAGATATGCGGGGTAATTGTGTGCAATAAATGTTTGTGTCACGCTATGAAATATGTGTTTGATAGGTGCACAGATATTTATGAATGTGTGTGTGTTAGTGTGTGTGTGATGCCGTCTGTTTCAGCTGAATAACCTTGATGTGTGTGTGTGTGTGTGTGTGTGTGTGTGTGTGTGTGTGTGTGAGACTGGCTGCTGTCCACAGGACGAGCACAGAGCACTCAAACATTATTCTGACCGTTAAGATGAGGCTAGTGAATAATATTCAGTTATGTTTTCTGCTCTAAACGACGACGTCAACTAACGACACTAAAATAATTCTGCAGGATAATGTTGCTGAATAGTGAAATAAAACAAGATACATTGGATGTTTTGAAGCCTCCAGTTCTGCGATTTCGCCGTCGCCATCTTGTTTTAATGCAACCAGTGAACAGGAAGTGACCATATCTGGACTGAGGAGGAGTGACGTAGAGACGCCGTATACGTCTCCGGTAGAGACCTGTCAATCACTGTGTAGCCCCGCCCCTAAAGCATCCCCTGCTTTATGGTCTGTGTGACTCTAAATGGACCATCATTTACTAAATGAACATCATGCTGTATTGAAGAAGACTTGAAACTAGAGATTGAGACCATAAACTCATGTTTACAATGTTTACTGAGGTAATAAATCAAGAGAGAAGTAGAGTCATTTTCTCATAGACTTCTATACAACCAGAGGAGTCGCCCCCTGGTGGACACTAGAGAGAATGCAGCTTTTCTTACATTTTATTATATTAACATATTTCGCAGCATGAGCGAGTTAAAAGTCATAGAAAGCTTTCTTTTATCTGTTTGAGGAGAAGTTGAGTAAATAAAAGCTGTGGTTATTTTCTGTGATGTCCCTTTAAGACATGAAGGAACATGTTGACCTGATACATTAATTGTCTCGTATTTCTCTGCGGATCATATTTCCATAAATCCCTCGTCGCTACATTTCGTTGGTTTAAATCTGTGAGTTTCAGGCAGTGAGTAATGAGTCGACGTAGCAGTGAGTGAGAGTTAAAGACGTCCTCTTTCTTTTTTCATCACTTTAACAGCTGGAGTGGGTTTTTTTCCTGCGCTCTGGTGTGGAGCACAGCGCTACCGGCAACCCGGAGGTATGAAAACTCTGCAGCAAAGTATGTGATGAAATTTAGGAAAAAGAATGAATCATCGTTATGGTGAAAGCTCGGGGAAGAAGACTCTCTTCTTATTCACGGGGGAGGGGTGGAGGTGGGGGTGATGTAGTCAGAAGTAAAGAGTACACAGAATGAAAAGTAATCAAAGACCAGGGAATATATTGCGTGGCCGTAGCTGTTGAACGTGATTGTGATGTATCTGCATGAGGCCAGATCTCATGTGGAGGAACACACACAACCAAAGCAGAGCAAACTGAGAGAAACACCAGCGAGAGAATGTGGCTTCATGTTCACAAACATTGTGCGCAACAGCAGCAGCGTGGTGTGTGAACAACACAATGACAAGCGGGCTTATGGGAACCATATGGCGGCCATGATGAAGAGCTGTGAGGATGAGTGTGATGCTAGAGAGCTGAAGTCTCTGATGTATTCGTCTGACTAAGTAAAGAGTTCTGCCCGAGAGCGTGAAAGCGATGTTTGACCCGGCAGGAAGGATTGAAGTGGAACTCTCTCACATTCCTGGTATCGGTGTAGTGTGCATAACTAGAGTTCATATCTCTCAGGTTTATGGTTGTTGGTTTGTTTGGGTTCTTGATTGTTACTCACAGGGGGCGTAGAACATGATGAGCGCTGCAGGATGCTCCTCCAGGAAGCCGTCAAAGGACTCATCGGTCAGGTGGAACACCGGGGAGTCCGTCTCTGTCCACGGCACCTCAGGGGTCTTCGGCTGGGGGGGCTGAGGGCTGAAACAGGAAGTGGGGGGGGGCAGCGAGGGCAACAGAGGTGAGGGACATTTAAAAAATGTTTTTAAATAAAAGCATTCACGTTCCAGCTGGCGTGTAATCCGCACGGAGCAGAAACCAAACACAGCTGTAAACCCGCTCCCCACCCAACATGTCACACACACATCTGGACCGAAGCAGCCCCGCCCTCCATGACGGAGTCCAGCGCTGCAGAGCCAACGACCAGAAGTCTCTTCTAAAAAACATCGTGCATCTCCTCGTCCTCTCCACTTTTATCCAGAGTCATCGGTTTCATGTGCATCCCTCTGATGTATAAAGAGCTCAGGATCAGGATCAGGGTTCATCAGGTCCAGGTCTGTTCTGACTCTCACGTCTGCGTCCACTGATATACTAAAACTAGACTCCAGAGTAAGTAAGTCGGGATTGGTACCAAGTAAACGTCGAGTCATGTTTTGATGTTAGAAAAGTAAGAAACTTTCAGATTGTGACTTCTGTTGAAAAAAACACAAAATCCTCAAAGAGTAAAGATTTAATCTGGTGAGAACAGAAATGTAAAAAACGAGACAGCTGAATCTGAAGAGAAGAGAAACTAGAGTTGAGAAACAGGGCAGAGGAGATAAAATATCTGTTTATTAAAGAGCGGCTGGCAGGAGGCCGGTCCTCCTCCGTTCTACCATATGGAACATATTTAATGTGCAAATGAAGGTCAATCCATGAAGGTCAATCCATGCACGTAAAGACAGTTTAGTTTTGGGCCAAATAGAGGAGGAGAAAACAGACAGAACTCTGTTTAAAGGAGCAGTAACATGTAAGGGCTTTAGTCAATGTGTTGTATTTAGCTTAGAAAAGTCATCTTCATCTTTATAGGGAGGTCGTCTTAAAGGAGCCCGCCATGTTTCTACGGCAGCCCAGAACGGACAAACACTAACAGACACTCTGGAGACGTAGCAGGGATCAGCGCAGAACAACGGTGTTAAAGGAGCCCCGAAGCTGAATAATTAAAGATCCTAGTATTGATAAGCTCCGACGTTACCGGTCCCCTCTCTCTCTCTCTCTCTCTCTCTCTCTCTCTCTCTCTCTCTCTCTCTCTCTCTCTCTCTCTCTCTCTCTCTCTCTCTCTCTCTCTCTCTCTCTCTCTCTCTCTCTCTCTCTCTCTCTCTCTCTCTCTCTCTCTCTCTCTGCGACTCCGGTTGCATGCTCTGTGTTTCTCTGCAGCAGAAGTTTAGTAGTTCTGCTCCTCTGGCTTAAAGAGAGCAGAGCTCAGAATACATCCTCCTGGCCGTCTCGCTCCGCTTCCTGTGAGAGCGGTTAAAAAGCGGCGTGCCCTCTGCTTTGCCCCGTCGGACGGTCACGGCTGTCCAGAGCCGGGCCCTTAACACAATGAAGGGAGGCAGGAGAGCCAGAGTCGTGGAGGGGGAGACACGGGGTCACAGGCAGAGAGGTGAGAAAGGAAAAAGAGACGGCGACAGAGCAGCTGCAGATTGATGACACCGTGGCAAGGTGAGTCAGGGTGAGGAAGAGGTGTGATGAAGACCAGGGCAGAAGGAAGAGGTGATGCTGGACATTTATACAGCGACAGAGGGAAGTACTCCTCTTATTGCAGGAGGCTGAATGTACTTTATACATCAAATAAAACCTTTAAAGGGAGAGCTTTCAGACGCACCAGACTCCAGAAGAACTCAGGAGTTACTGCTCTACCGGTTAGGGTTATGGTGCTGCTGAGTGACTTTAGTAAATCTGAACTAACTCTTTAAAACACTAACGTCACATAACAACAACACAGACAGTAACAGATGGAGGCAGCAGCAGAAGCTCCTGTTCATATGGAGTCTGGTGTTTGTAGAGATCAGAGAGAACAGCTTCAGTTCCTCTTCATGAAGGTAAAGAGGAGAACACATTCTAAATATAGTCTTCACTTAAACTGATATAGATTGTTTTAGGAGTCTAAAATACACACTAAGTGCATTGCTTTGCTCCATCTACTGTAGTAAAACCCTGACTGTGTAGAGGTACCTCATCCACATCACTACTGTCCCTTTAACAAGTCTAAAAGCATCTCCAGAGGATGATACTCACTTCTTCATCCAGTCAGCGATATCTTTGGCCGTGGCTCCGTAGTTTTCATAGTGGTGGAGGAACTTCCCCTTCCTGAAACACAACAAGACCATCTCTGAACCATCGAACAGACGTGGACACCATGAAGACGGAAGAGTTTTAAAACCACATGAAATCTGTTAAATGTGATACAAAACCATTTTTCCTCAAACCTCACTTGACCGGTCGTATTTCTACAAACGTACTGCCTGCAGTATAGTAGTAGGAAATACAACCGTGTTTTGTCTGAACTACATCTAGAATGAACTTTACAAAGTCATTTTAAACATAAACCAGCTGAGCACGGACTTTCAGTCTCTGATACAAAGTCAACAAGTAGTGAGGTTTGATTTCTTCAGTATGAAGGCTCTTATAGAAGTACTCTTCTGTACGAGCATCGAGGGTTCTTCTTCTGCTTCTGTGCTTCACAGGAAACGAGACGCTACCAAGCGGACCAATCACAACCTGTTGCTGTGACGAGTGGTGACATTTCTGGGGTTAGTGCACATGAAGCGAGGGCAAAGAATATCTGAAACAAGTGAAACAGAACGGCTCAAATCCAGCAGGAAAATGTTTTACGAGGAAAAACTTCAACAGTGATTGATAGTCATTCCATGTGTTCTGCATGTTAGCATTTAAGAAATGCCAAGCGACTCGTCGTAATGCATTTGAAATGAGCTCAAAGCATCTCTGAGAAGATTTGCTTCACAGTTTATCTACTGCGCTCTCGGCCCCCCCAGGAGCTGAAGGATCCGTGTCAACAGGAACCGGCTCTGGGCAGCACTGAGATTCTGTAAAAGCACTGGAGGCTGGTTTAAAGCTCCAGACGCTGTTAGAAAGGTGGTGCACCATTACAGCACTGGGTTTTGCAGCTCAAAACTTTGCATTTTTAAGTGAACTGCTGCTTGGAATTCAATCAGGGAGATTTATGAGCGGCTCTATATTCTCTTCTTTATCTCTGCTGCAGTAAAACACACAGAAACATTGCAGGAATCAAGTCTTTCTTTTGGTTAAAGGACACAGCAAGGACCCCGGAGCCCCAGTAGTTCACTCTTATTGTTCCTCTGCTGTGTTGTCAGCTTTCTTAATCTGCAGGACTGGGAAAAGGAGCAAAGACCTTGAACGCTCGGGTCTTATGGTGCAGCGGACGAGATTAACTCCAGCGGCGGTGATGCAGATTTGAACCCAGCAGTGATTAGCTGCTGTTTATCAGCGAGGGCGCTCATTACTGGAGCCGATGGGCTCGGACGGTCGTTAGCCCTGACGCTAATGCGCCGCCAGCTAACGGACTGGCTCCGGCTCAGCTGCACACATGAGTGCACGTGTGTGTGTGTGTACCTGCACACACACACACACGCACACACACTGACTAACCACAAAGGCACTTAATCAGTCCCGGTCTAATTAAAAGGCCGGGGCTGGAATGAGAGTGTTTAATGTGGGAAATGGGGCTGATAAAGCTGGAGCAGGAGGAATTAGAAGCTCTCAGTTGTGAATATGAGGACGAGGCTCCAGGCTGGGGGGGGGGGGTCCGAAATTAACAAACACCATCAGTCACACTCTCGGCCCCCCGCTGTGTAAGCTGATTTGATGTACTTGTGAGCCAGTACACTGAAATGATCAGATTTTAAAAGCTACATGTTCTGTGACCAGAGTAGCATTAAAGCTAGCGAGCTAGCTAACAAACCAGCTGTCCGCTTCACCTGATGGCTGATAAATATTTACTCACATGAAGAGTTTTAACACCTCCTGTTTCTAAAGAATAATTGTAAAATCCCTAAAGATGTTAATGTTTGTATCAGTGATTGTTTGTCACAGTCACGTGATCGCGGCTTCACGACGCAGAGTATAAACTACGCTCTGCAGTTCCTTTGACTCTCCTTTACACCGCTGCAGGTTTGTCCGTGTGCCGCGGTCACGTCCGTATGAGAGGCCTGGACGTTTGAAGTGGCCTCGCTCTGATGTTCGCAGCCTTGGAAGTGAAGGGGCCGAGCCTTAAGTGAGACGGATGAGACGACTCAAACTCACTCAAAGTAGCAGAAGGTCGGGTAGCCTTTGACGTTGTACTCCTGCTTGAGGCCGTCAAACTCAGCCGGGTGCACATTCATCCCCGCCAGCACCTGAAAATAAATGAATACAATAAATGAATAAAAAGCAAAAGGAGCCGTAGGTTTGGAAAGAGAAGGCAGAAGAAGATGAAACATGAAGACAGGTGAGTCGTCATCAGAGGGCTTTGATTCATAAAGATGGATTACAAGAAGAAGAAGAAGAGACGGCTCTGTCAATCAATGTATTTATGAGTATTTATTTTATTAAAGTTAAATATGTGGACAGAACAGGAGAAACCTTTATCTAGGTGGAGACATTTAATGAACTTAGACAATTTAAATAGTAAAGTTATTAATTTAGCATCAGGAGTAAAACACAACGCTACCGTTAGCACGATGACGCGTTAACGCCGGCAATAAATCTACAGAAAACAACTCTCCACATTAATCTGAGACACACACTCCTCTGATCTGCACAGAGTGTGTGTGATCCTGGTAATTACATCTTCACTACTTAAAAAGCATGTTTGATAATCAAACAAACATGCAGTTAATGATCTCTTAATTCCTTCCCTGTCTCCTCAGGCAGCTGCCTCCCTCACATTCTTCTTCTGTTTGTGAACACAAAGCGTTTGTTTCCTCTAGCCGATCACACACGCCCGTGGTTGTGTTTTTTTCATGCATCTCTGGGAGAAAACCACATTACAGCAGCTGAGAGCAGAGCTCCTCGCTGTTGTAAACGCTGCTCGTCTGCGAGCTGACAACGTGGGTCTTTAGGGGACCCGAGAGACCGGAGAGGAGAAGAAAACAGGATGAAAAGAGGAGAAAAGAAGGAGCGCTAGGCGGTAAACACAAAGGGTGGACAGGCTGAAGTGACGTTTAATCCATACAGAGGGTGTAAACTTCAGCTGGAACCACATTAGGCCTTACTCGTTGCTACAGGTGCCAGCTGAAAACCACCTCAGAAACACATTATATACAAACTAATGTCATACCTGTACAGTAACACAAAGCTCTGAAATCATTAAAATAATAGACTTGTAGGTCTGACGCTGTAATATCTCCGCTGGGTCGATGCAAACCAAAAACACAGAGTAAATCAAGTCCAGCAGAGACGGGATCAGGGTCTCTATGTTACCTTTAAAGGCCAACTGTGTTCTTATCCTGCTGAAGCAAAAGCTATCGTGCAAAGGTTGCTGAGGTTTAGCAGCAAATATATACAAATATATATATATGTATATGTATATATAAGCAGGGGCCAGACGGACACACTGCACTCCTGCAGAGAGCTAACCGTGCAGACATCCACTGCTGACACATCTCATCTAATCTGCAAACATCATTAGAGAGAGAGGGACGGCTGCAGATCACAGATCAGCTGACGCAACATAAAAAGAGACTTCAGCAGACTCACGTATCGTCCTTTGGTCTCTGTGGCCGCTTGCTGAAAGACGGGCTGCATTCTCTTACAAACGCCGCACCCTGAAGGAGGAATAACACAACAACAGAATGTTTATCAGAGGGAAGCTTCGCTGACTGCATCGATACGATCACACGTCCCGTCATCTGACGAGGGGATCGGTTGTTGTTGTCAACAGCAGCTTGCAGAGTGACAACTGAGACCAACACATGGAAGACCCAATATAAAGTCTTTAACATTAAAAGAGAAGACCGCTAACTCCTCACTGACTAAACACTGCGTGATCATATATTCACTGATTAAAACACTGTTAACATGTTTAGGGATTATACGAAGAAGGACAATTCACTTTTAGATTCTTTAGGTGTTAAAAATCTACATGTGAGTAAATATTCAGCAGCCAAATCAAAGAGTTTACAGGATAATCCTTCTGTTCATCAGTAATAGTTGAATTCATTCACCGTCTGCAGCTCCTACGTCGTCATCTTTTTAATGTTTTATATTAGTGCAGATTGAATCTATTTGTGTTTGACAATCAAAGTGAAAATGTCCACTTGAACACCGGAAGCAAGTGATTCTAACAGTTTTCTGATATTTTACAGACTAAACGACTGGAAACACATAATCAGTAATGAAAACATATATAATTCAATATAATTCAATATAATACAGTACGTTCAAAGATGAGAACGTTCCAGGTCTGTATCGAGTCTGCACCAGTCCACATCTCTCATGGTATGTTTTTCATTGTTCTGCACAATAACAGCTGTTTATTCTCTGTGAATATGTTGAATCAATCTATAAAAGGTCATAATAATAATAAAAGGACTCACAGGGAGCGTAGAACATCAGGAGGACCGGCCTCTCCTCTTTCTTCAGAAGCTTCCTGAAGTCCTTCAAGAGAGAGTGAGAGAGGGAGAGAGAGAAAAATGATTATTAAGACGTTATATCATCTATTAACTAAAGATATGTACACTATATATATATATAATAAGCAGAGTGTTGACTAAAGCTTGGTGTCAGGGTGGATTTATCTGTTTAACATACAGAGCTCTGAAATTAAAAAACACATCATCATCATCTTTGTTTTCTCAGCACTTTATGTGACTGTTTACACAACATGAAGAGAGAGAACACAGGACTTTCTTCTTCTCCTCCTTTAAAAACACACCCGCATTCAGCACCATCCTCTGTTGACACCTTCAACAAGCCTCCGGGTTCATTTCATCAGAGCGTTCAAAGCTGCTGCATGCATCCACGGTTTTTAGGAGTTTGATATGAGTGAAGTGTGACTTCATGAAGAACGCTGAGCAGCTCTTTGATCTTTGATGCTGAACCAAGATACGATACTTTGTTTCATTTTGTTGACATGCTGCTGAGTCAGATTATGCTGCTGATCAAGAGAGAAGAGGAGAGGAGAGGAGGAGGAAGAGAGGAGAAGAGAAAGGAGGAGAAGAGAGGAGAGGAGGAGGAAGAGGGGGGAGGAGTGGACTGCTACCTCCTCAATACCCTCTGATCTCGGTCTTGATACCATCTGGTCTCGGTCTTGTCTCGGTCTTGATACCCCCTGGTGTCGGTCTTGTCTTGGTCTCAATACTCTCTGGTCTCGGTCTTGATACCCCCTGGTCTCGGTCTTGATACTCTCTGGTCTCGGTCTTGATACCCCCTGGTCTCGGTCTTGATACTCTCTGGTCTCGGTCTTGATACCCCCTGGTCTCGGTCTTGATACTCTCTGGTCTCGGTCTTGATACCCCCTGGTCTCGGTCTTGATACTCTCTGGTCTCGGTCTTGATACCCCCTGGTCTCGGTCTTGATACTCTCTGATCTCGATCTTGTCTCGGTCTTGATACTCTCTGGTCTCGGTCTTGATACCCTCTGGTCTTAGTCTCAGTCAGCTACTTAGGTGAGTGAAATGTGGGGGAGGGGGAAGGGGGGGGTGTAGAGGCAACGTTGGACAGAAGCTTGCGTGCAATGCATCCTGGTCCATGTAGTTGAATTTTCCTCTTTAACGTCCAGGACGCCTTCAGTTAACAGTGCAGCCAAACCTTCTGTACAGTTCACCCCAAAGCTCTAAAGGCTCTTTAGGTCAGTACTTACTTTCTCTGCCTCTATGTGGACGATGTCTTTGGCCTCAGGGTTCTCCTCCCACAGAGCGGGTCCTGACGGGTCCTTCAAGAACGCCACCATGGACTGAAGGGAGCAGAAACAAAAGAAGAAGACTCTTTTAGAACTTTAGATCATCCAACAACTTCACTAAATGATCCTGTGAACGACAGAGTGTGTGTGTGTATATATATGTATGTATATATACACACACACACACACAGTATATATAGACAGATCTGAGCTCATATAGACCAACATGTTCGTCCATCCAAGAGGTGTCAAAGCTACTTCAGTACCTCCAAGTCTCTGCTGATGGGCCCGGTAAACCTCCGTGTAAATATAATGAACCATATGTTCACGGAGGCAACAGCAGGAAATATTTCCTCCAGCAGCGCTGCAACATGACAGCGTGGACACGGGCGGAATATTTAGTGTTCTTGATGCTATTATCGGGATTAACTTGGTTATTAATAGTTTAAAAACTCAAGACTTTTTGGAAGTTTTATAGTTTCAGAGGCCTTTTCCCATCTGCCAGGGAAAGAAACACGAGCAACACACACCAGCATGTAGAATAATAAATCAAAAAGTTTAGAGTCTCTCGTGAGTTCTCATTAACTCAGATGAAGTTTGAGGATGACGAGTTTGAAGACGTTTAGTCCGTCGCCATCTTGGTTTTTTTACACGAGAGGGTGGAGCTTAAGTACAACTGAACGCTGAATACTGCTGTCAAGTATTTGATGAAGTGAAAACACACTTTGAAAGTATTAAGATTTGTAAATCAAAAACAAGTACAACGCTCTGGTAGAGACCTGTCAATCACCGTGTAGCCCCGCCCTAAAGCATCCCCTGCTTTATGGTCTGTGTGACTCTAAATGGACCATCATTTACTAAATGAACATCATGCTGTATTGAAGAAGACTTGAAACTAGAGATTGAGACCATAAACTCATGTTTACAATGTTTACTGAGGTAATAAATCAAGAGAGAAGTAGAGTCATTTTCTCATAGACTTCTATACAACCAGAGGAGTCGCCCCCTGGTGGACATTAGAGAGAATGCAGCTTTAACACGTGAAGCTTTGGCTTCACTTTAAAGAACCGGAGGTTTGTCTCCTGTTAATGTATGAATCAATGAGCCACTGATGCTGAATGAAATCAACTGACACGGCAAGAACAAAAGCAATGTTCCACGATCAATTTGCAACAGAATATAACAAATATAACTAAATGTAAGTGCGGCCTTTGTTAATGAATGATGTAATAATAATATAATAATAATAATAATGTTTCTGAATGATGTAATAGTGGAGAATCTAACCGATGTAACGATGTGTAACTTGTCCATATTGACTAAAGTTACCTGGTGGTTATTTGTAGCCACACCTGGAGAGTAAAAAGAGCCTGAGCTATTCATTTAATTAATTTAATTAAAGTTTCTTTTACGTTGGACTATTAATACAGGCCTGGACATAATACTTTGAAATGGAACAAAATTAGTCAGAGATATCACATTATTTATTTATATTTCCCTTAATTGCTCATCCACAATCTTAATGAACAGGCGGAGTGAAGTCGCTCTTATCAAACTAAATGAACACATTAAGTGGTCACGGACACACTGGGCTGCACAGGGAAGCACAATATAGTTAACGTCAATATAATGAATGGTGCACGTGAAGAGCCATTAGTAAACACACAGCTGGTGTAATGAATGCAGGGGCTCAGATGATGAACTCACCTTGAAGGTGGCCGGCCGGCTGTACTCCGTGTGGAACGTCCCGTCTCTGAAACACCAGGAGAGTAGACGGTGAACTACTCGCCTCTTAAGACGAGAAACAGCGGCATCACTTCCTCAGAAAGCAGCGAGGCGTGTTAAGAGTTCCTCGTTACTCACTTGTAGTGCAGCAGCTCTGCTCCTCCAGGCTTGGAGCTCGGGTCCACCTTCACTTTCTTACAGAGCTTACGGCCCTCTGAGTCTCTGAGAGAGGGGACAAAAGAAGAGTCAAAGACACCACAAGGATCTGTTACCTGGTCCTGAACCAGCCTCAGTGTAGTCCTGGTCCTCTATCAGACCTCCATCAGTAAAGAGACCATCAGAGTGAAGATGGTCTGTTTCTATAGAGTTATTCTTGATGCTCGTCATCGGAGCCACCGGGTCGGATTCTGGTGAAACCAGATGAACTCATGCAGGTTCACCAGAACCTCCTTCAGCTCAGACTCCAGCAGAGACCGGTCCACCGTGGACAGACCCAGATCCTCCAGCAGAGACCGGTCCACCGTGGAGCTTCTCCTCTCTGGGAGTCATCTTTATATAATCCACATGATTCTCCTTCAGCTACAGCTTGTTATAGATTCCCTGTACCACTACTATTATTTATACGATACTGTTTGTGTATATGCTGTGCCAACATGTTTTTCTTTCCAATAAAGCTTCACTGAATTGAATTAAGAGAGGAGAGAAGAGGCCACATAACTGCATCAACACTTTACGTTATGAGATCAATCTACTCGGATCCACTGCGCTATTTAAATAAGGCTCGCTGCCACACACACACACGCACGCACACCACAATGTGGATTACATCCTACACTCTACATCTGGCTCTCTAGACGATTACTCCTGTAAATAAATAAATATGCATCTGGCCGCCTACACATACTTCACACTAACTACAGCGAGGCATTAAACAATAAAGAGCAGGACTCTATGCATGCATTTAGAGAGCGAGAGAGAGAGCGAGAGAGCGAGAGCGAGAGCGAGAGCGAGAGCGAGAGAGAGAGAGAGAGAGAGAAGGCCGGACGCTGATAAAGTCAAAGAGGTGGAATTCAATTATGGCTGTAAGACCCACGGCGAGCAGAACATTTGTTCAGTGTACTTTGTGCGTTATGTTGAGCAACGGTGTTTCAGGTAATGACTGTGGGCTTAAAGGAAACTTCTTAAAGGAAAAAACTACATTTTACAGATGACATGTGAACACATCATGATGACGTTATAATGTACCTTCAGCCAGTACTCATGTTCACTGAGCAGAGCCTGAAGGCATCATGATGTCACTGAAGTGAACCTCCGTTGGTTAGCCGTTAGCGGTGCTGCTAACGGGACTGTAGACTGAGGGGGTCAGTACGGATCGTGGATCCACTACGGCCCGTTACATCACTAACATTTTCACATGTTTTTGTGTCTTGTGGGGACTCAGATTGTTATTATATGCGTCTGACAACATTATGGATGATTTCGACAACAAGTCACCTCTCGTGATATTTGAGAACGAGACTTCTCAAAGCAACACTTGGTTAGACAATAAAAAACAGGCCTGATCAAGAAAAAGGTTGTATTTGTCTGTCGGGTTCCTTTCCATAATGTTTTTAGACAGTTACAATCACAAAAACATCACTTTTAATGGACGTACTTAGAGCGATTACGTTACAGCCCGTTCAGCGGCTGCAGCCTTCTCCTTCAATACCGGACCAGTTTAAAGAAACTGCTGAAAATGACCAAAGGTACCCTTTTAATGCCCTCCTCTGCTGACTCATGGAGGCAGATGGCACCGGTTGGGGCACACCAGGAGCAGATGTGACCTCGACACGTATCTGGAGATGACGCTCAGTCATCCGATTCAAAAACCAGTCTGCTACTTCTTGAAGCGTTGCCACAAGTGACAAAAGACTGTGGGGACAACAATGTCCCCAATAAACCCTCAAGACGAGATTTAAAAACCCATCACGCCAAGGAAACAACGACTTGACGGAGTTATAACAAACCCTGAAGACGATCAACCTTGTACACTAACTAAGCCCTGATATGGAGGCCACGATGCTTTAGCTGCTCACTCACATGCATGCTGTCAGGAAGTGAAACTGCTCATTTAATATGATTTTGACGTCGAAATGTTTTGTTGATTTAATTGTCAGATCTGTAAAAAAATCCCAGAAAAGCTCCACTTTAAATCTTGTGTTTACCATAAATGTGCTCATATTTTTCTAAAAAACGACTGATTGAAGAAAGACATCTTAGTCGACTGAGACCTAAACTACCGATGAGTCGAGTAATCGACTATGAGGGGACGGCCTTAATACAAATATTCTGACAAAGCACTGACCTTTATAAAAAGTCAGACTTATTCCTTCACAGATCTTTGTTGCTCCAAACATCTCCTCATTCTTTACCGTTTCCTTTTGGTCTGATTTGACTGTTATTTGAATCTCCTCAGACTGCTGCTCTTCTTTCTCATTTAAATGTCTCAGACACTAACGTTTCATACCAGACGGACGGGGAAAAAGCAGCGTTATCTTTTTACACAACATTCTTCAAAGAGAAGATTCCACGGTGCATGCAATACCATGATTAAATTGCACTTTTTTGGAAGAAAGTGAAAAGGCCACCCAACTGGGTACGGAGCAGTGTAACAATGAAAATCAGCTTTCAGCCTTTTACTCATTTGGTCGTAGAAACACAAGCAGACCGACTCAGAGCATAAAAAGGCTGCGTGGCATGTTGTTTCTGTGAATCAGCTAATGAAACAGCAGCGCTCTTCAATCCCAGAACAAAGAGAAGAACGGGGACAGAATGAGTCATTAGCTAATGTTCAGAACAGAGAGAACAAAGATCACGAAGGGCAGCACATCAGAGGCCCGTCCACCAGACCACCGCCGTGCATTCACCTCTAAAGGTAGAGTCAGGCGGTGCGTCAGCGCTAAACATTCAGCTGTGACGGTAGGAAGGATGTATGAGTGAAGGATGATGGGAAGTTATGAGGTGCTGATGCACAGATGAGGTGAGGAAATGCTTAGGGGATCAATTACTTGCTTATAACCAATAGAAACATTGGCAAAACCAATAACAATAAGTTTTAATAAACCACAATTAAAGCATACTGAGGAATGTTTGAAGAAAAAACATTTGTGCCCTTTGTCTTCTCCTTTTGTGACATATTATGTTGTTAAATAACTAAAAATACTTGATGTAACGAGGTTGTTGTTCAAAGAGCAATCATTAAAATAAAATATAAAAAGTTGGAGTTGCAACGCCGCATGTTCCCTTTGTAAAGGCTTAACAATGCATTCATCCTGCAAAGAGGATGGAGCTCTGCACGCCATTTAAATCACCACTCTTTCAAAAACACAAATCATAATGCGCGCTGTGCCCGGTTCTGCTCCGTGGTTCTCCGGTTGATCCGGACTAGAACGTGTTCTAAATCTGCAGAACAGAATGTGGGAGCAGGGCAGCACTTCCTTCCTGTATGACATCATCCCTCCCTCTCTCTCTCTGGTGGATCCCAGTTGGACCAATACTCAAGGTGCTGTCATCTGTTCAAAGGGTGTCATCCCTTCAGTGGCCCCTTCTTCCCTTGGCAGGAACAACCATTCTCACGCTGGGATGTGGCACTCTGCTTTACTCCCTCACTCCTTCCTTCCTTCCTTCCTTCCCTCCCTCCTTCTCTCTCTCTCTCTCCCCCTACCTCCTTCCCTCTCTACCTCACTCACTCCCTACCTCTCCCTCCCTTCCTACCTCCTTCCCTCCCTCCACCGTGGAGCTCACAGCTGGAGCTTTTGGATTTGGGAAACCGGCCCGTTTGAGTGTTGAAATACGCCGAGTAGCACAATGCTTCTCTGCGGAGGCCTGGCAGCGGATCCAGGCGTCCTGCAGAGGATGAACCCGGCTCAGTGTAAATAAACCAAACTCTCCAGTGAAACAAAAAGTGTGTTTGGGGAGAAACGTGGACTCCAAAACTTTCCTTTCAGCGTTCAGCCTCTCTGCGTCCGCTCCGGTGTTCGATGCCGGAGAAGCTTGAGAGGTGAACGCTGCACTGAGCAGCAGGCGTCAGAGGGGAGTTACTGACTTCCTCTACGGTTTACCGGTTCTATCAAACATTTCTTTCCTCTCCGCTGAAGAAGACGGTTCACGCTGTTGACGAGTTGACAGGTATGTATGTAAGTATATATATATATATATATATATTATATATAAAGTGGAATAAAGGAAGTGGAGCGAACAGCAGGAAGGACAGAAAGAACAATAAGTCAGATGGAGCTCAGAGTCTTAATGTAAACTCTTCCACGGTGAGGACCAGAGATGTGCTGCACAGAGAACAGTCACACGTGTGTCGTTCTAAAGGAATAAAGAATAAAGTGAGGATTTTAAAAATAAATTGTATTTTCCACTAATGAAAACACTGGTGGAGCAACTTGTTGATGAAAGAGTTCACTTAGTAAACAGACATAACCGTGTCCAGCAGCGCTGCCAACTAATCACTTTATGTATCGATCAAGTGATTAACGGCTCGTCTGGAATGTCAGAAAATTACTCTGGATTAAAAAATGACCAATAATTTACTGAAGCTCATGTTGACATTTTCAAACGGCTTGTTTTGTCATTTTTCTATTATATTAGACGATTAGGTTTATTAGAGCTAGACTTTAAATGATTTAGATTATTACAATAGTTAATAAAGGTATTGTTTCTGTACCTCGTCTTGTTTACTCCGTCTTTACAACAACATCATCGCTGCATCTTGAGTTTAGCGCCACAATAAAGACGTAGATAAACGTGCATATTTTCATAAAAAGCATAGTTCTGGTCTTGGAACCAAAACAGTATTGTGTTGGCACGTGTATCAAAAACACCAAATTGTTCAGTGAATGAATGGGTGAACGGTAATAAGTAGTGTGAAGAGCTTTCAGAAGAAGGCTCTCTATTAATGTGACTCCATTTATTCTTTCACGACTCGTCTTTTGGCTTTTCCCTCAGAGGGCAGAGAAACATTAGTGCCGTCATTCATTCACCATGTTCAGGATAAAACACACAACAGGGAGAAGAGAAGAGGGGAGAACTTAAACGGTATAAAAGAGACGTATCACATTAGACCCGATGCTGCAAAAAGCTCCGATAAGTGAGCGGCCTGCCGTCAAATTGAGCCTTTACAATAGAAAGAACGGTGGAACGAGGCCATTTACACCTCGCTGGAAAAGCTATAAATCGTGCAGACGGATGGCGGTGGAGACATTCTTGAGAAGCACACTAAATTGTTCTGCTGTCAGAAAATGTCTTGTACAAAAAGAGGCTGTGATGTCAAAGAAGAGAGGGAGTCAATGGGAGGGATGGAGGGAGAATCCTCCCATTACTTACCCACAGTTGACCCAGGCAATAGTCCCCTGGCCCTTGACCGTCTGGGCCACATCTGATAGCAGTTTCAGGTGGGAGTCCCCTGATGTAGCTGCAGACACAGAGAATAAACCGTCAGCCCGGTCACCAAAAACCTTCAACCTCCCCCACAACCTGGAGACACAGGAGCACAGTGTGGAGCCGGACACAGCGAGGAGGAGTTGAGTTTCAGTGTCTTACTAAAGAAAGAGATCACTGAGTTTGGGATGGAGGGAGGGGTTGTGTAATACCTTTCACTGGATTTGAGTTACATCAGCTTTCAACATCGCACAATAATACAATAGTGTGGCTTAGCAGGGGGACGGGGAGGATTATACGGAGGCTCAAAAGACCCAACGTTTGCAGCAGCAGGTGGGTTTTTTTGGTGGTGTTTGCACCTGCTGCTTACTGACATACTGTTAAACCACGACGGCCATCACGAGGGAACTCCTACACGGAAGAGTTCACGACCACCTATCGGAGAGTTGCACAATCTACCGTGTCAGAGAGGAGAAACTAGAGACGTGATTAACTGAACCAGCTACAGCAACAAGCGCAGGGAGATTACCGATTTCAGATATGGCGAGCAAAGCAGATTCCTGAAGGAGTAAAGTAAACAGAACGCAATACATCATTTTTATACTTCCTCCCCTTCCCCGAAACCAAGCGTGTCTTACTCTCGATTCCCCTCTCAGCGCTCCGGGGCCATTGCTATATTTAGATTTAGGGGCGCTGACATGACTCCCCAGGGTGCCGCCTCCAACAACATCTGGCAGCTCGGTGTCAGTTTATTACCGTGTACGGAGTACGGTGGGGTTTCTAATAAGCTCAATGTTGAGTTTGATGAGCGCTAAGCAGAGCAGAACCTCCACGGGGATGTCATGTGACTGACTGCAGGAGGTCAGAGCGTGAGGATGAGAGTAAGTAGATAGAAGTGATCAGGTCAGTGGACGGTGAGGAGGGACATTAAAGGAATACTTCAGCACCTTTCCCTCATGTCTCCACAATGAACGAAGAATCAAAGAATGTCTTGATGAATTCAAGTAAATGGGTGCACTTGACAAAGCAAAACTATATCTCACAGCAGTATGATCCTCTTTACTATCCTCTAGTTTAAGTTACTACTTAACAAACCCATGCATCTTCTCTAAAACACACTCCTCTGGTTGTATAGAAGTCTATGAGAAAATGACTCTACTTCTCTCTTGATTTATTACCTCAGTAAACATTGTAAACATGAGTTTATGGTCTCAATCTCTAGTTTCAAGTCTTCTTCAATACAGCATGATGTTCATTTAGTAGATGATGGTCCATTTAGAGTCACACAGACCATAAAGCAGGGGATGCTTTAGGGGCGGGGCTACACAGTGATTGACAGGTCTCTACCAGAGACGTATACGGCGTCTCTACGTCACTCCTCCTCAGTCCAGATATGGTCACTTCCTGTTCACTGGTTGCAAAAAACCAAGATGGCGACGGGCAAAACTCCAGACTTAAGGCTTCAAAACGTCAGTCCACAAACCAATGAGTGATGTCGCGACGACTACGGTTTGAAATAGTCCGTTTTTAGCAAAGATGCATGTGTTTCAGAGGTAGTGAGCATACGACTGGATGAACTCATATTCAAGCAGCAACCTCCGGTGTTGAGAAATGAAGCAAACGCAGAAGTGCCAAGAAAACTGCAGTTCCTCAAATGTCCACTTGAGGCGATGTGTGTGTGACTGTCAGTCTGTCTGTGTGTGTGACTGTGTGTGTGTCTGTGACTGTGTGTGTATGTGTGTGTGTGACTGTGTGTGTGACTGTGTGTGTGACTGTGTGTGTTTGTGTGTGTGTGTGTGTGTGTGTGACTGTGTGTGTGACTGTCAGTCCGTCTGTCTGAGAGTCCTGTGGGTTCACTGATGTACAGGAGGAGTCTTTTCAAATGAAAAACCCACATTTAATATCAAGCAGCTCCATCTAGAAGCTGCTGAGTGTGTTCGTCTCCTCAGAAAATATGCAAATGAAAATGATATTCAGATCTACTGGGGTGCATTAAGGATTCCCTCACGGCTGGAAGAAAACTCTGCTTTATAACTCTGACTGAAGAAAGTGTTTTATTTTCTATTTCATTTCTCTAATTCGATAAGTATTTCCAGGTTCATTACCGAGAGAAACTGCAGCGCACATCGCCTTGAAGCAGGCTGCAGAAATCTATTCTATGTATACGTCTTAAGATGGTAAAATGCTTTTTAATATAACAGCTTTGTGCAAAGGGACATTGCACAACTGCATTTTCATATTCCAGACAGAGGGTGACCAAAAGCATTCCACATAATTTAGTGTTTTAATTAAGAGTTGGGTGGATTTCCAGTTACTCTGGTCTACAGTAGAAGTTTAAAGGCAGGGTTGGTCGTCTTCTTCTAAGTCTTTCTGAGTATCTGTGGCTGTCACAGGACAGTAATACAAATCTGCGTTATTACAGAATATTTAAAGCAAGAGTTAAAGCAAAAATAGTGAAATACCAACGAAGAATATTTACTAAGTTAAGTTGAGTTCTTTTAAAGCTGTCATAGATCATCTGTAACTTGGTATAGTTTCAGTTCAGGTCATTATGCAGAGAGAGGCAGTCAGAAGGCTTCATTCACCTCTGATCGTAATAAAATGATTAAAATTGTCTCTAATTAAGTACAAAAAGACGTCAGCATTAACAGCGTACCGGGCTCTTCAACAAATAAGTATGATCATTTAGATCCAACAACAAAATAACATAGTTTATCTCAGTATTTAACATAATGTATATCTATGAAATATCTGAGAGATTAGATATTAAATGACGTTAATTGGTTTTCCAGCTCTACACAACGACGTCTCCAGTGACGAGCTGTTAGAGAGTCACAGTGTTAACGAGCATGATTACTACGACGTCCTCCAGGATCGATGTCCTCGTCCTTTAACACAAACAACAGACGCTCTAGCAATGAGACGTCACTGACGGCACGTTTAACCCACAACTAGACACACGTTTCTGTTCTTGATATCAGGCCCTTAAAATCGATCAAGTCGTCTCTGACCTGTGTTGGTGTAGACCACCAGAACGTTGGTTCTCGTCCTGAGCAGCTTCTTGAAGTCTTTGTGGTCGGTGACCTTCTCTATGAGGGGAGACACCTTCACCGCCTCCAGCACCGGCAGCAGCCACACCTGGTGAGACACACACACACACACGTTACCAAATCATTCATGTGACCCTCCAGCTGTGGGTCCAGACCCTCCAGCTATGGGTCCAGACCCTTCAGCTGTGGGTCCAGACCCTTCAGCTGTAGGTCCAGACCCTTCAGCTATGGGTCCAGACCCTTCAGCTATTGGTGCAGACCCTCCAGCTATTGGTGCAGACCCTCCAGCTATAGGTCCAGACCCTCCAGCTATAGGTCCAGACCCTCCAGCTATGGGTCCAGACCCTCCAGCTATAGGTCCAGACCCTTCAGCTGTGGGTCCAGACCCTTCAGCTGTAGGTCCAGACCCTTCAGCTATTGGTCCAGACCTTCAGCTATAGGTCCAGACCTTCAGCTATGGGTCCAGACCCTTCAGCTATTGGTGCAGACCCTCCAGCTATTGGTGCAGACCCTCCAGCTATAGGTCCAGACCCTCCAGCTATAGGTCCAGACCCTCCAGCTATGGGTCCAGACCCTCCAGCTATAGGTCCAGACCTTCAGCTTTGGGTATTAACTGAAAGAATGAGATCGCGATACAAGCGGCTGAAATGAGTTTCCTTCGTACAGAGTCTGAGCCCGGACTCTGAGATAGTAAGGACCTTAGATTCTTCACGTCGAAAGGGACCAGCTAAGGTGGTTCCACATCTGATCAGAACTCGCTGGAGGGATTATATATCTTGGTTCCCCAGGAGGATCTGTAAAACGTCGTTGGGGAGAGGAACGTCTGGAATAACCTGCTAAGAGTCCTGATCCACGACCCGGGCTCAGATAGACGGTATGTATGAATGGATGGATGGAGTGTGCTGCTAGTTTAGGTAATACAAATATACTACTGTCCAGATTTGTAGCTATCTGGAATAGTCATAGACAGGATGACCCATAATATATTTGGTGACCCTCTGACCTGAAAAAATGAAAATCTAACATGCAGATTACAATGAAATTGCATATTCATGCTCCCCAGACTTTAACCTGTTCTTATTTACACGATGAAGTTAAATATAGCGCCACCTTCAGGTAAAGCTTTACAGTCTGAGCTGCATTTCTGTTAATAATTCAGTCAGTGTGCTGTTTTATTCCACCAGACAAGTTCATTCTGTTGGTTGTAATAAAGCTTCGGGGGGCACTGCCAGGGTTTGGACTTAAAGACTTGTTATGAAATTAAAATGTCACAAGCTACGTGAGAAATGAATCAGTTTGATAGAATTGAAATGAGTTTGATGCAGAGAGGCAGAGCTACAGTCTCACAGCACTCTGAATCACAGAGCTGCTGTCCTGAATTACCTGTAACAGTTTTAAAGGTGGTATTTACTCTGAGCTGGAAAGCATCCATTATCTGTAAACTCATATTCATAAACTACTTTACTACCGTTATACAAACCCTGTAAAGAAACAAGTCAAGAATTAAATGTGTTATAAAGAAACAAAGGTTGAACATCCTGTAAACCGTTTGATTTAGCTGCGAAATATTTACTTAAATGTAGATTTTTAACACCTCCTGTTTCTAAAGCATCGAAGTAAAATCCACAGACATGTTTATCGTCTTTTGTTACAAAATGCCGTGATTACGTAATATTCTGGCGCATGCGCCTCATGACGGCGAGAGTAAACGAAGCCTGAAACAAAGCCCATATTGAGAGAGCTACACTTTAATCAAGTTCAGAAGACTAACCACACTTCGAGGCAAAGTGAAGTTAATTCCGTGCATTGTAATCGTCTCCGTGCAGTCACCATTCATTAAAAAGCTCTTCCTTTCTGCTTACGGAGAACTAAATTAGACACTCAGCGGATCCTGCCCGATGACGGATATCACCTGGAATGAAAACAAGCACCTGTCAGCCTCATTTCCTAATTTTAATTCCAAACCGGGCTGCTCTTCTGAGGAGAGTCTGACGGGAGCACGATGCTCTGCACATCAGTAAATCTCTGAATTAGCATAGAGCAGCCAAAGGGCTTAGAGGAGGATGGATGGATGGACAACTAAAGTGCCCAGTTATGTATATAGTAAAGTACATATTTGAGAAATTAAAGAGTATGTTTTTAAGTATGATTCATGTTGATTTTGTCACATAAAATCAGAGTTTGATGAGCGACGACAAGATGAACACGAGCTGCGTCAGTGTCGGTTTGGGGGCTGATAGGTGGCCATTTAGTGGTCATTACATCGAGGAGATAGGATTCAGGAAGAGATGGCAGGAATGTCTGATATATCGAAGTGAGACAGGAAACGTGACGCCCGATGGCCGACCTGGAAGGATTACTGAGATACAAACACCACAACGCTCTTCCTCTCTCAGTCAACGGTCCTTCTGGTAAACACAACGACGAGCCTAAATGTGAACAGCTATGCAGTGTTTACATGTTGCCTATGGAAGACGTGACGCTGATGGAGGAGGAGGAAATATAAATGTGGTTCAATATTCTAACAATACGGGAAAAGTGATGAGCTGCAGCTGAAACATGGATCCAATATCAACCAAATCATGTCGTGTTTGTTTCAATACGCAGTTACATCACACCACCTCATTCTGGAATATATACTGTATATACACAATATATAAATACGTTCTATATTTAATGGAATATGAATCCTCACTAGCCATGTAAAAGGATTAGTAGGAATATTGTCTTTTTCAGATTAAGGGCTCATAAACTGAATATCTGGTGCTCGTAGACGTCATTAATGCGGTTACCAAGCCAACACTACATGTAGCTGTGATACAAAGTGATTTTGAATTGTGTGACGTCTTTCAGTGACAAACCAACAATACAAACAAATAACACGACTGTGCTCATTCAGCTGAACTATTAGAGAGCTGTGTTGTGTTAGAGAGCGACATGAAGGTTGGAAGTAACTACATTTAAATGATGAGAATCCCATTTATTTTCTCACTCTGTGAATTATCTCTGAGACGATAAATGTGATGATGAACTCAGCTACAGAGCAAGACTTTATCAGATCACAGCAGTCTTGATCAAAACACTCGGCTGGTTATCTCTCAATACTTCAGCTCACAAGCAATTTCACCACAGGCCTTCTCTGAGACGTCCACACTCTTCAGGAGACGACAGGATTCACAACTCTGAACCCATTTCTGCACAATAAATCTTTTGTTTTTGTATTTCTATTCTTAGTCCCAAGTTTAAAATGTAAACGAGTGTAAAAGTTATGACATTGGAGGATCCTATAAGTACATTTTTACAACTATATATATATTAAAAGCTCATATTGGTGTTTCTTATAGGTTGCAGCTTCACTGGGCTCCACTTAAAGCTCTTGTGGTTCATCACACCTGCACCAAATGGGTTCAGTAACAAAAGACTGAATATTCTGGATCCAGTCTGTGCAGTGATGGTAATGAAGGTCAGTTTCTATGGATTCAAGGAAACAAACAGAGCTCCTCTGATCTCTTCAGGAATAACGACGAGGAAGCGGTGCACTCGTTGCTCTGAGCCTCGTGTAGAGAAGGTAACCATAGATGTTACACCCCCCCCCCCCCCCCCCACCTCCTCGCCGTGATCGGTGACTAGAAAGCATTTTCTAGTGATCAGCCGATCACACATTTTTCGGTACATCCTTAAAAACAAAGTTTAGACTACTAGAGCTGTGAATCGCTGAGCAATCATTATTGTTCTTCATCCATTGTCATTCTGCAACGAGGTCAACAATCGCAAAATTAGAAACAGAAAGAAATATTCTACAAAAAGAGAGAAACGGTAGTGTCTCTATTAGTTCACCACATGTAATGATATGACACCAAACAGCACCATCAACAGCTTTTAAACGTCATCTTTCAATCTCTCTGCAGCCGTAAACAAGAAGCGAACATTGTCATTTTCATGAAGGTCTGATTAGATCAGAACCAGCGCTCTGTTCAAACGCCACTAAAGCGCTCAGCGTTCGCAGTGAGACAACAAATGAAGTATCAGCTGGCACGAACAAAATCCATACCTGGAACTTCTTTCACCATCAATCACACCAGGACCTCGTGATAAATGAGGTGACTTAAGAGCGGGACAAACTCAAGATCCATTAGTGCGCTACACACCGTCATGAAGGGAAGTCCAGTCACGTCGCTGACAACTAAATAAGAAAGTGGCGCTCACTAGGCAGCCGGTGACCGGCCCCACCTGGTGACACATGCTTTAAAAAAAAACATACCGGTCTATGGGCAGTGCTGAATCAGCAGAAATCACACCAGTGTTTGTCAAGCACTTGGAGTTTTGTCGGCCTAATGATGGAGTCAGGCGTGTGTGTGTGTGTGTGTGTGTGTGCGCGCGCACGGGGCTCTGATATAGAGGCGTCTTAGCTCTCAGAGGAGCAATCCATTAGCAGAGAGGAGAGGAGAGGAGAGGAGCGCTAACATGAGACACAAGCTGCTGCTGTGGAGGAGACTCACAACGTTGTTTTAAATGGTACCGACCAAAACGTGTGAAAAAGAACCGAGAGAAGGCGTGTTAACATTTTTAATCAGATATCGGTTTGAATCATAATTGTCTCATTAAACTCACAGATCGGATCAGCACAGGGTAAAAAAAGAGCAAATATAACTTTCAGATCTCTGATCACGCTTTTGTTTTTGCCGCCAATACTAATTATTGATCACTGATGATTCATATGTTCAGATACAGATCCGAGGATCCAGACTATTTGGGTTTTTTTGCAACTGTCCAAAAAATCATTTTAGTAAACCATCAAACGTTCTTAATGTTTTAATAATTTATAGTGGGTTTCTTTCTTCATAAAAACACACAATTCAAATAAGGAAATAGTGTGTGTGTGTGGCACAAAGGCCGTAAAGGCCGTTCTTCTTTCACCGCGATTCTCATCCCGCAGCGTTGCCAACACATGCGTCAAAATACATCAAAACGTGCGGCCTGATCAGGAATGGTGTGCTATGACTTTTCTCAGAGATTCGCCCAGCGGCTTTCCTGAAAATCCCAAACAACGTTGCAAACATTTCTTTGGGCCCACATTGACTAGCCATACTTTAACGTAGAATGATTCAAAGTTTAAAACGTAGACAAAACGATGCACCTTATTGAGCCAAATGGACATTTTGATAGCTAGCACAGTTTTCATGAAGTTTAGGTTTCGGGAACATTTTGGGTCGGTTTCAGATTTTATAATGGGTGTGTATTGCACGGAATGTTCAGCTCTAGAGCGATGACATCACGGTCAGAGTGGAGCAGAGCATGAAAATATTCTTTCCAAACGTTTCCAAACAAATTGCTCCAGGTCCCACAATCTTTACTCTTTATACACCATTTTTGGTCAAAAAGATTGGAAATGTGCTGGTCGCAGTCAAGCGTCTGTGGAATCCAACGGACTTACACATTTGGCTCAAAGAGCCGCAGAGCGACATGAACTCCAACCAACTGCTCCATTGGACTCCATGGGAGCGATAGCTCCCGTCATTTCCAAAGATACTGTATGTAATTTGCCCCAATCAGCAAGGTAAACAGTGACGCATGCGCTGTCAACTCTGTTTCTTTGTTCAAATACAAGATTCAATTCAAGAGTATGAATCTAAAATGCAGAAAAGAGAGAAGCGATATCTCAATCGAGCCTCAATGACACTACCGCTAACATTGGCGAGTATATATATTGCAACGTCTTCGGCTAGTAGAAGCCACACTGTCAACATTTCTTGTGAAATGTTCCAGTTATACTACATTGACATTTTGTAAAGCTAAGCTAGGCTACTTTCATCACTAGAGCAGAAAAGATGAATTGTCAATAATTGTGATGGTTGATTTATCATTTAAGCAAAAAATACCAAACATTTACTCATCCCAACTTCTCAAACTTTGAGAATGATCTGCTATTTCTGTTCTATATTGTATTAAATAGATCATCTTTGGGTTGTTTGACTGTTGTATTAAATAGATCATCTTTGGGTTGTTTGACTGTTGTATTAAATAGATCATCTTTGGGTTGTTTGACTGTTGTATTAAATAGATCATCTTTGGGTTGTTTGACTGTTGTATTAAATAGATCATCTTTGGGTTGTTTGACTGTTGTGTTAAATAGATCATCTTTGGGTTGTTTGACTGTTGGTTGGTCAGACATCACCGTTGGCTCCTCGAGGGAACTGTGATGGACATTTCTGCTATTGTCTGACGTTATAGAAACTAAACAATAAACGAGTTGGTTGATTATTTAGATAAAAAACATTATCACTAGAATATCTACATTCATCGTTTCACCTGTCTGTGTATCAATAAGGAAAAAAATGTAACAAGACCATATCTTTGAGATAAACAGAG
The DNA here is from genome assembly GCF_910591455.1 of Pholis gunnellus. Classification (NCBI taxonomy): domain Eukaryota; kingdom Metazoa; phylum Chordata; class Actinopteri; order Perciformes; family Pholidae; genus Pholis; species Pholis gunnellus. The sequence goes on from NC_136539.1 coordinate 23,807,704, forward strand.
ATCAGGGAGTAAAATCTGTTTAGGTGGGAATAGATCAATAATGGCTGCTGTGTATTCTGTGAATCTGCAGACAAAATGCCACCGTGTCACACATATTGATTATTCTTCTGCCCTGAAAATACAGGGAGATAACATTCTGAGTGAACCAGCCATGGGCCAGTGATGAATAGTTGATTGTGTGTGTGTGTGTGTGTGTGTGTGTGTGAAGTTTGGATTAAATAGTTTTGACAGGCAGACCTCTACCTCTCTACCACCCAGACATCTGCAATCTAACAGAGAGCTGCAGTGGCTTCATCTCAATACACTTTACAGTACACACACACACACACACACACACACACACACACACACACACACACACACACACACACACACACACACACACACACACACACACACACACACACACACAAGTAATGGGCAACGATTAAAATTTTTAATTGAAAAATCTGATTTTTTTCCGATTAATCGCATTGTTAGGCACAAAATTCAATAATGAATTCAAAAGTAGTGTATTGCGCACTTAAAACTATATGAACAAAAGTGCAATAACATCTGACTTTAAACACATCAGGTTCTTTTTAACAGCAGTATTCTCTTTACACAGTTGCAGTTATAACAGTTATGATTCTGATCATAGATATTCAGCCGGTGTTCACAACTTTATCTTCATGTGTGTAAGAGATGAATTTAAATATACATCTTGAAAACTGCAAACCTATCTACGTCATGTTTTTATGTTTGTTAAATTCTCAGTAGTGATAACTAAATGATATGATTATTATACATATTACAAACTAAACACTTTAAAAACTCTAAAAAAATTATTTAAATGAATCATTAATTTGTTGCTATTTTGGGTATGGCTGGTTCTTGTGTTAAAAATGTCCGCTTAATAATAAAAAAAACTGCGTTAACGCGCGATAAAATAATTGTCGGCATTAATTAATTAATGCGGTAACGCGATAATAACGCGTTAACTTGCCCAGCACTAATACTAATGTGCTGGGCAAGTTCACGTGGTCGTGTTTTAGGGGATCAAAATAAAAGTTAGAGTTTGACAGATTTCAGTGAAATCATTTAGACGTATTTAACTGTGAGGATGAATACAAACTTTAACGTCAGGGTATTTGAACGGTAAAGTATTCCACTTCTATTATATAAATGCAGAAGATTTCTTAAGTCGATGAGTCGTATTTTTAATGCAGTTTTCATGCTGAATGACAGAATTCATGTCGCTGGTAAACACAAGATTTAAAATGGTGCTTTAGTGAAATTCACTTTTACAGATCTGTGGATTAAATCCACTAATGGATAAATTGTTGAACTGTGTGAGTGTTAGTCAACGTAGTTTCTTTGGTTGCAGTAAAATGAGGTCTAAAGGGACTCTGGTGCTCAGAAACACTACCACTTTCCTCCACAGGGGCCGCCAGAATCAACACTAAATACAAGTTTATCTTGGTAGCTTTAAAAGACGTTTATCGAACAGAAAATCCTAATATTATTACTTTAAGATTATGTTATCTTGTCAACGTAATATTTCCTACACTGAACATGGGTTTTAGATATAAAAACTGCTAGATTAAAGCAGCGAATAAGCTTTTTAATAAGTCATAGTCACACCTTCATGTCATAGCCAGTGAGTCGTGGCACAGTTCCAAAACACCAAATAGTGTCACTGTTCTAATTATCACAGAGTGAAGTGTACACACACACCCAAACTACACCCTTGTTTGCAGAAGCAAAGCAGAAAATGGTCTCCTTTTATTCGCAGTGTCCACTTTATTAGGGACACGTAGCTACATGGAGGTAGGACGCAATGCATTAGACTGTGAACCTTAATAAACTGAGTGCATGTCATAACTTAAAACGTATCCTCATCACTTTGTAAAGCACTTCACGTGAACTTGAAACACTGTGGAAGAAGGCTGGTGGATATGGTTGAAAGCTCCAGAAATAGCTGCATAATGAAGTTAAGAATATTTACCGTAGACATCTTTTGGGACAGAGGTTTTTAAAATCTACAAACAATATATATATGACATTAGTTTTATAGAGATAGAGTAGTTTTGGGGGATTTTACCATCTTTCCCTCAGTAAGAATCTAATGAATACCTCAGGACGGACCTTTTCAATGCAGTTGGTGTCTGAAGATATGTCAAACAGCAATAATCGACCATATTGGCTCAACGGTTGAGTGCATTTGGTATCCAATAACGTAACCAGGATCCCAGAAGCAGGATGTTAGTGAACAAGTAAACTAAGAAAAGTCCAAACTACAAAATGATGTGTTAGCCTAAAACTAAACCTGCTAAATGAACTGAAGAAATAAGGTTGATTTAAGTGAAGGATCCAGATTCTAATCTAATCTAGTGACTACCCGATTCTATATATTATATATATATTATATATATACACACACACACACACACACACACACACACACACACACACACACACACACTAGTGTCCCACACAGATGTTCCAGGTGTGACATCCAGATACATCCAGTAGCTACAGGTAAGAGAACCAGAGAGTCTCTAAGTTATCAACTCCCTTTACAAACACTGAGTCACAGGTTCAAATGTTACCGTGTTAGTTAAGGCTCACACGCACACGCACACGCGTGCACACACAAACAGGCGGCCGTTTGAACAGAAAAAAACACCGAGCCGTTACATCCGGTAACTATATAAGAACACAGTGATTTTTTTAGCTGCGTCACAACAACCGCGAAAACCACCCGTGTCATTACGGTAGTTAAATCTGAGCACCAACGGTAAGTTAACGGCTGTCAACTTTACCTCCTGCACGCGCACAGACCAGCAGGAGACGCGGTAAACGGTTGAGGTTTTTTTTCTTTTTATATCTCTCTTGTATTCCTAACCGGGACGCACACACAGACTTCCGGTGTCCACACGCTAGAGAGACCCGTTACAGAAACCTACCCCGGCTCCCGGTTAACCGGCCGGTTAATGGACGTTTTTCGTTTTGAACTCACCAGCAACACCAACACCAACATTTTCGCCTCCCTCATCCGACTCCCGTGGCGGTTCCAAGAGGCCATGATGCCGTTGCCACGTCTGGATACGCAGGCGCAGTCGAGGTTTTTTTTCTCCCCACGGATTCTCCAGGCACGGCGCAAGGCTCCATGGGAAATGTAGTTGTTGAGGGATATTTTGTCGTTTCACCTGTTATTTTGGATTAGCAGTGAGTGTAAGGAGCAGTAGTCTGCGTGTTGTTGCATATACACAGTATATATATATACATATATGTATACAGTATATATATATAGGCCTATACATATATATATATATATATATATATATATATATACATGTCCAGAAGTAGCCTAAATATAGAATAGAATAGAAGTAGATCATTTAGTTATCCTTATTTCTTGTTTATAATAAACAGTTTTGGGTTTGTTTTCTTTTGAATGGAGTTTGATTTATACTGTTTATTTATATTTAATAGAATAGAATAGATGTGGATCATTTACTGAAGTTAACCTTATTTTTTCAGATCATAGGTTTAGTTGTAGGCTACTAGGTCTACTGTATATACTGAGGTTTATAAATTAATAAAACATTAATAAATAAAATGGTATAAATAAGAATGAGGTTTGTTTTCTCGTCACAATGTTTAAAGATGGTGTTCAACATAAATTAATGTTTGTATTAATGGAGTTTGTTTTCCTTGTTGTGATGTAGCTCATAATGTAGTTTATACTCTACTGTGTTTAATCAGAATATATTAGAATAAACGTGGATCACTCACTTTAATTAACTTCATCATTCAGTTCATTTCAGTTTCAGGTTTAATTCAACAATATGAAAATAAAGAAATAAAACAGAACAAATGCACATTTATGAATAGAGTTTGGTTTATTTTCCTCAGATCTGATCTGAATAGACTAGACTAGAATAGAATAGAAAATAATAGAATAGGATACAATAGGGTAGAATAGAATAGAAAATAATAGAATAGGATACAATAGGGTAGAATAGAGTAGAATAGAATAGAGTAGAATATAGTAGAGTAGAATAGAGAATAGAATAGATTCGGTCCAGACACCATCACCTCCATGTTTCCTCTGATGTCTGATTGAACATCAGAGGAAACACCTTTGTATCACCTTTGTATCGCCAGGTAACCCGCGCACGCACGCGGACCCACAGCAGGTATACTCCTGAGACCCAGACAAAACAACACGCGGGGTGGGGGGGGCAACCTTTTTCTTTTCTTTCCCAGCAGCCTCTCTGTCTCTCTCAGGGTCCACGCTGTGAATCCACTCGCGCTGTTGCGACACTCTTCCAGCTCTCTCCGGGGGGTGTCCATGAGCACTACGATATTGCGCTTTGCAATCGGCCCCATAGTTGCTTACTTACCCCCTCCACACACCACCCCACCCCTCAACCCGGTGGTATCGTCCAACGCTCAAGGAGAGAGAGAGAGCGCGAGAGAGAGAGAGAGAGCGCAGTAGTCGGCTGCAGGTCGCCGGAGAGAGAGACGCACACAGCGGCACTAGAACCCGTCTCTGCTCGGTCTCTGAGTCTCATTCTCTCCTCGTATCTGCGGCTTTGTCATCAACTTGCGGAATACAAACATCTTGAAAGGTAAAAAAAAAAGAAGGAGAATCACTTTCTGTCTTTCTTTTCTTTGTGGGATGACTGGTAGAAAAGCACTTTTTTATTGTATAAGGTGTGTTGTGCACGAGCGTCCAGCTTGTGTCCCGCTGTAGATCTGATGGAGATGGATGGAGGAGAGCAGCAGCCTCCTTCAGCTTCAGAAACCTGCTTCGAATTAAAACCAGTAATGGATTGTCTGCTCTGCCCCGCTGTGGGCTCTGGTTTTTATCTGGATCATTTGTGCAATGTGGTTTATGTTTGAAATGTTTTACATGTTAAACACTTTTCTGCGCTTTTTGCCCACTTTGACCGTGTGCGCCGAGCTGATGTGTCCGCTGATAGCGGGTGTTATTCGGGGCTTGTGAGCGGCTCCTTTATGCCCCCCGAGCCAGCCAGCTTTACTTTCCGCTCACGTTTCATCCCAGGATCAGAGGAGCGTTTGTGGGGCTGCAGGAGCTGCTGTTGCTGCCACATTAGCGCGCTCTCAAACTTACTTTGCGCTGCATGCGCTGCCCTGTAGCGAGAGATGTGCACTTTGAGAATAACATGCAGGGGGAGCTTCAGGGATTTCATCTCCAGGGAAAGAGTTGTGCGTCTCTCTTGCAGTTGTTTTTTTGCACAAATTGTCTGTTTTCCAAGTGGTGACGTGATTTAATCCGAACACATGTGCTGTAAAAATGAACCTCTTGTCCTTTCCTTAACTTTGCTTGTGATGTTTTTGTCGTCTGACTTAAGACTGCCCATAATGACCTCATTGCTTATCAATTTCCAATCAGCACATTGGCTTTTACGCGCAGCCTTTTTGCGCACGTTCCCAGTTTCTTTCGTTCCAAATCCCAGAAACACGTTCGTGATAGTGATTGTGCATGAAACCGCTCAGACAGTCACTATTCATGAGTCATATGGACGCGTTGCTTCAGTCAGATGTGTTTTCTTAGTTTGGAGCAGAGAGCTTCTTGCTGTGGAACAAAGAAACGCAGCGTGTAAAATAGAACGTTATAGTGTTTCATTCCACAGAAGGCTTTGTTGGAGCCGCAGAGCGACAGAGGGCAGTGTTGAGCGGCCGTGTGAACACCTTGCCAGGTGAAGTTTGCTGCATCATGTCGGACAACCAGCGGAGCAGAAGGTGCAGCACTCAGCCGAGCTGTGACACATGAAACCCGGGGACGCGCTGCCTTAATGGGTTATTGCCTTTGTGGTTATTTGTATGATTTATTTGAATGTGCTTCAGGTGATTACATGTCGAGCACCTTTCTTAACAAGCGTGTATCTGCAGACAGCTCTCAGAGACGTTTAGTCCTTTTCCAAGGCTTCAAATATCACATGAATTCATCCAAAAGCACCGTTTTCATGTCACAGCTGTTTTACGCTCTGTGGCCTTTAGGAGCTTTCTAAAGAGCTTCAGTTTGTCACATTTTTACTGAGCCCCGTGTCTCTTCAGCAGCATCAATGAGGACGCTTCATGATTCATTAACACTCAGAGGCTCTCAATGCTTGGAGTTTTGGGAGATGATGACATGAGAGGTTTCTTTTTTTAAACCACTTTGCTTCTCTTTAAAACATGCACATCTCTGCCCAACAATAAGTGATTCACATGATATCATCACTCTGCTGTATTGTTCCTGCTGCAGACTAATAATCTCTCACATTCATATCACAGAATCCTGTTTCATATCTAAACAACCTCTGATCCTCCACGTCTGGAATTCAAAACAGCTTTTTGGCACAACTTTCATTTAGCTTATTCATCAACACGTTGGAAGTCTCATATCTCTCCATCTTTTCACTGATATTCATATATCCCCCACATGTGTCATCATGCTTGTCTTGTGGATGATTAACGCTTTTGTGATTTGAAGAGCTGTTTTACTTTTAGTCCTTTCAAATGGAAAACAGGGTTTTCATCTTTGATGAACTTATGAGGGCTCTTGACAGGTCCTGGGGGGGGATAAAAGAGATCTGCCCCCCCCCCCCCTCCTCTTGAACCACCTTCCCTTTCCCCGTCTCTCCTTGGTGTCCTTGTGTGGTTTCCGTGTGTGAAAGTGTTTTTTTGATTAGAGATCTCCGGCGTTGACATCAATGATTCATTTTCATTAACTAATGTGGTCGACGTGGAGCAGACGAGCCGGCGGCTTCTTCATCAACATTTGAATGATGCATATTTAAACTGTGCTGTGTGGAGGGGCTCTGTTGTCGGGCATCATCTGAGACATGAAAGTTTAATGTCTGGAGAACTCGATCTCTGCTCCATCTGATATCCTCTCTCAGAGAATCTAAAGAAAACGACACTCAGTGTTCAATATGTTGATGTGTGTCTGAAGAGATAACAGACCCTTCATCAGTTACCCTTCAGCTCCATAGAGCTACAGGTTTGAAGGAGTGTTGACGGACTGCTTTGTCAAAGTGAGGACTTCTACAGTGCCACATTTCTGCCGTTAGTCTGTCATTCAGCTTCTCAAGCACGTCAAACAAGCTCTGCAGGGCTTCTGTCGCCGCTCACATGAACCAGAACGCTGTTCACCAAAACCTCGTGCTCTGTTTCTTGAGTCCTGCTCGAGAGCGGCCATCGCCAAAGAAGCATTTCCACGCTTTTAAGAAAACAGGAAGGATGCCTCTAAAAGGCTCTGCAACCCTGAGCTCGGCATGAGAACGTGAAGCGGAGAAGATTTTCAGACCTTTAAAGTGTAAAGTGGCCTTTTCTTGAGCAGGATTCACATGGTAATTAGGTCAGGACACGCTGAGGAGGGAAACAAAGATGTCCTCATGCAGAGAGAGAGCAGGAAACATGTTTCAGGAGAGCAGAGATGCTTCTAGACCTTGTATTTGTAGTCCTTTTGTGTCTCTGTGTAGTTGTTGTGTGTCTCTCTGGTAATTCAGTGTCTTTTTCTTTTTTATAGTTATTTTGTGAGCAAAAAATATTCCGCATTTTTCTCAAGATGTTTCAACGAGAGCGGAGATGCTTCTCAACCTTTCTCTGTGGACATCCTGTGTCTCTCTGGTCATTTTGTGTCCCTTTTGGTTGTTCTGCCATTTTTGCAGTCGTTGTGTGTATTTTTGCAGTTGTGTGTCTCTTTGCAGTCGTCGTGTGTCTCTTTGCAGTCGTGTGTCTCTTTGCAGTCGTCGTGTGTCTCTTTGTAATCGTTTTGTGTCTTTTTCTGGTGGTTTTGATCTATTTTGTAGTTATTTTGCGTCTCATTATCTTTGAGAGCAGAAAACATGCTGCGTTTCTGACGAGATGTTTCAAGGAGAGTGGAGAGAGACGCTTCCTTAAAGTGTCTATATATATATATATATATATATATATTCAGACCAGCCATGTCGCTGTCTGTTATGTAAATAAAATGGCACATTTGGAGTCACAGTGTGACTTGTGTTGGCATCCTCAACATCCACCGGGGTCTTTATACCCAGAACACAAAGCTCTGCCACCTGAATGTGACGATGCCGTCCCCCAGTGTGCCGACATAAATGCTGCCATTTCACAGCCACCCTCTCCGAAAGCCTGATTGAGGTCACGCGCCTCAGCACACCTCGTATTTATTTGAAATGAAATCATTCCTCCGCTGCTCGACTTCTGCAGAAACACAGACAGATGCACTTTGCTTCAGTCTTGATGAGAATACGCCTTCGACTCAGAGTCCGGTCTTTTGTTCAGGACGGAGCAGGTTTGACAGTCTGAGCCAGTGGGTGGAAATGAATAATTCCACCATGTCTGTCTGGGTCCGCCCCCCCCAGGATCTCATTGTTTGTGATGCAGAGTGTTGTCGGCGTGGCCTTCGTCTGTGTGTCTGTAACCTGGCCTCTCTCTCCGCCTCAACACTCAACCTGCTCGTCTGTGAAATCCGACGCGGCTGCAGCGTCTCTCTGCTCTCCGTCTGCAGCCTCGATAATTAATGCTTGATGCGACCCAGCGCTCTCAATTTGTGTCCGGACCGTTATCACCTGTGTTTGCCCCCCCCCTCACTTCCTGTCTTCTCCTGTACCTTTACAAACAGGCTGACTAGAGATGAACAGGACAAGCAGAGGAACACTTCATGGTTCTTAATCTGGTTCTTAACATGTTTTAAATGAAGCGGTTTAGAGCTGCAACTATTCAATTAATCACAAACTATTATTCCAGCTTCTTCAATGTGAATACTTTCTGGTTTCTTTCCTCGTCTTATTGGGATTTTATTTATCCTCTAATTGAGAAAATAAACAACAGCTTCATTGACATTGTAAATAATCAATAATTGCAACCTTGAATGGATTTATGGTTGAATCATCGACGTCCTGTATGATGTTTCCAGCCTCTTGAACGTGAAGATTTGCAGCTTGTTTTCCTGTTAATTTAAAATGTTTGGAGGAAAATGTCTCTGGAAACTTGTGACGGACAATTTTCTGAGATTTTAAAGATTAACCAATTAATTAAAAAACGATGAATAAATAGTGAGAGAACAACGTGTTGCAGCCTGGTTCAGTGTTCCTGCACATCATCACACCTGAGGAGCTCCTCTGTTGGTCATTTCAAGGTGTTTGTCCATCAAACTATTCAGCGTCTCACACGTTCTCATTGTCGTCCCGCGTAGACGAGGAGTGTGAGTGTGTGTGTGTGTGTGTGTGTGTGTAAGCATGCGCTCATACGTTGGTGTGCGCATGCGTGCATGTCTGAGCAATTAGATTTTTCCTCTTTTGTGTGCGTGCGAAGCGGACGTGAAGGCATGCGCCCCTCTTTCTCTGTAACGTCCCCTCCTCCATCAGGAGAGGTCTGAGCGGGACGAGAATAAAAAGGGGCGCAGGAGGAGGAGAGGGAGCTCCCACAGTTGATTTGGCCATTGTGTGTGAGGGGGGGGCACTATTCCCATTGATGCTCTGGACGCATGGCTGAAACCCCTAGAAGCTTTAGGGAAGGGAGCTTATTCAAGCACTGGGGTTGTGAGATGTGGTATTGAGCCCATTGTGGAGGCGGCGGTGGGAACATTGTGCTTCAGCTCCACTCTGACCCACCGGCTCTGAGAGCCGGACCCTCAGTCCTCTCTCATGTTACAGGTCTGCAGAGTTTAGACTCAGAGACACCTGAGAGACGTTATTACCAGAGCAAAGCATTTCATTTCACTGTTTAGATCAGATCATCTATGCAACACGGGGACACATGAGAAACAAATGAAAAGCAGTCGTGCATGTTTGGAGTTCATCATAATGAACAGAATCAATTCTCTGGTCAGATGATGAATAAAAACTCATCATGATGAAAACATTGTGCATCACCTCTGACTGTCTGAGCACCAAGCAGCGTGATGGAAACACAGAGTCCTCCTCCTCTGGTCCCCCAGAGTCCTGCTCTCTGTCCTGCAGCCTGATCCTGGACCACCATGGATCCAGGTCTCTGTGAAGACGTGGACTCAACAGCAGTGGCGGGCCGTCAGGGCCTGCAAAGCCTTCTCTGCTGGCCTAAACAGAATCACAAAGTTATAGCTATTTTATAATTTAATATTTTTTCTTATATGTATTATAATTTATAAAAATATTTTTCCCATTATCTTATTTTCTCATTGCACAGCTACTGTGCTCCTCAGTTGCTCTGCTTCCAGTGCAGCTTGTTTTAAGTAGAGCTTTTATCCAATCAGATTTCACCTCTGTGTCTCTAGGTAGAAGAGAGGCCCCAGCCTGCAGACTCACCCAGTGCTGCCATGTGCCGTTTAAATTGAATGGGGACGATATTGTTGATTCAACCAATCAGATCTTTAGTTTGGGATTCATGGCCCCACCAGAGCAGTTTGCAGGCCTAGTTACGTCAGCTCAGAGTCCAGATGCCTCTCTGCCAGCAAGGTGCAGAGTGTGCTGTGATTGGTCAGTGGGCGGGCACGTGACTATGTGCCCGCGAAACATGATTGCTAGCAGAGCTTTGTAGCAGACAGAGTTCAAGTGGAAATATTTGAAAGACATTTTACCTAGCTTTGTTTTTTTAATATGAAATGGCGGAAGGAGGAGAAACGGATTTAGTGGCGGAGTTACTGAGAACGCTTTTCTCAAGAAGGACATTTCTGAACAAACTGGACATAGTAAGAAACGACCCCACAGCTAGCAGCCCTGACCAGCCAGGAAAATGATTTGTATGCAGCGTCAGAAGCGTTGCACATGTTATGGCTGTGAATGTGTTTCATTTTAACTGAGCGTCGGTACTTTTGGAGAGACTCGAGTGGATCTACAACTCACAACCGCGGCCCGCCCTTCGCCGGTCCACGGCCGAAGACGACCACAGAACACGGTCGAAGACGACCACCGAACTGCGGCGGAAAACGGACCACCGACCGGCCGCGGAAGACGGACAAGCGACCGGCAGCGGAAGACAACCGAACGAACGACGACGACCGAACAGCGGCGGACCACGGACAACCGACCGGCGGCGGATCCGGTTGGACTTCTTACTGGAACTGATGTACTGGGATTAAACTCTTTGTCAGCATAGACAGCATTTGGTAAGTGAACTTCGTTTGTTTACCTCTACTGTTCATTTGTCTATCGTGGCGTTTTTATGAATAGTATTTGAATGGCTCGTGCTCGTGTGGTGGAATGCGTGGATCCGCTGCAGGTCTGCTGGATTGATTTGTTGCTTTGTTGTCATATGAATATATGCGACTGCTCTTGTGAGTTTGTCATTGTGTTACATTGATTTGGACTATATTGTCCGTTAATGAAGCAACGTCCCGTCATGCTCGTATTCATGTATCTGCACATTTTATTTCATTTGTCAAATGTTGCAGTGTTATGTGAATATGCGGCTTTTACACGAAACAAATAATAACCCCCGTAGCTGTGACGTCATAATGATGTTATTAGAAGTGGAGAACAGCACTGAAGGCCCAGGTATAAAATCCACGGCCCGCCACTGCTCAACAGTCACGACCTCCCGCTGCTTTCATCGTCTCATTGTTCTATATTACAGTTATTTTGAGTCTTTGTAGTCGTTTTCTGTCTCTTTCGGTTCCTTTGTGAGGAACTGTGAGTCTTTGTAGTTGCTCGGTGGTTTTTATTTGGTCATTTTTATATTTTCTTGTCACTCTGTGGTCATTTTGTGTCTTTTCTTGGTCGTTTCTTTGACCTTCTTTGTAGTTGTTTTCTGTCTCTTTGGAGTGCTTTTGTGTCGTTTTGGTTGTCTTGCCCTTGTTCTAGTTGTTGTGTGTCTCTTTTGGTCGTTTCGAGTCTCTTTCTGGTTGGTACGCGTCTCTTTGAGTGACAGGGCCCCCTGACGCTCTGGGCCCTGGATCTGAGCCCAGGTGAGTAATCCATCAATGCCGGTTCAAATGTTCATTGCACAAAACGCAAATAAATGTTGAGGGCGACATACGTGTGGTGTTTTAAAGGTGTTCCTTGTTCCATCACATCATAAACACCGTAAACATGAGATCTGATCCTGTTCCAAAGGAAGACGTGTGAACTGTTGTTCGGCGCCTTCATCAGTCCGTCGGCTCTCTCTGGGTCTCAGGTCTTTGCCCCGTTGAGCAGCGCCTGAAGACATCAGGCTCATTTCGTCCCGCTGCTCCTCTGAAATGGTTCTATCTCCTCCTCATGGAGTCACAGGGTGAGCGCTGACCTGCTGTCTGCAGCCTGAGCTCTGTGAAGTCATAGCTTTGCAGTAAACCCTCCAAACAAGGCTCGGATTAGGACACACTGCTATTTATTTTACACACTGGCAGGAAGAAATAATGATTATTATAACAATTCTTTTTCTTCTGTTGAGTTTGGGATTATGTGAGCGGCTGTCGTGATGCAGTTTGTCGTCTGACTGTTCGCTGCAGCAGATCGAGTCCCTGACGTGTTTACCTAAAGTTTGATAGCATTGGTTTCTTTCCCGTGTCAGACTTTGATGAAGTGCCTCCGATAGCTCGTATAACCGGCTCATTAGAGAGCACATGCATCCGGGCCGGTCAGCAGTCTGCTGTTTGTCACTTTGCATATGCACGTGTGTGTGTGTGTGTGTGTGCTTCCTATATATTCAGTAATATAGCTGGGAAATCAGCAGTTAGCGATAGCAGGCAGCTGCTCTCGCCGTTTTTTTACCCACAAGCCCCCCTGTCCCCGTAGGGCACGTGTAATTGGACGACCACATGTCAGGCTGCGATTTGCAGTATGAGCCGATAATGATTCTGCAGCCTAACTATGATGAGAGCAGTTGTCACCTTGTCAGATGAATTCACTGGAGAGCAGAGGAGGAGAGACGACTCAGTGTGTTCTCCTCAGTGCTTTCTACCAGATCACGTTCTTCCAGATGTTTGCAGATTCATTCCCTCTGAACCCTGACATGAGGTCATGTTCATGACACAACGATGACGATACATTTGGAGTAAGGTGTCCTCTTCCTCATGTTGGCCACAGGAGACACATTTCTAGTAGAAACTGGTTGTAGCTTCAGCGGTAAACATGCTGCAAATAAAGAAAGACAGTGCTGCAGAAAGCCGAACTAAAAACGTGATACAAAGTCAAAAACTGCACCAGAGAAACTATCCATCAACACAACGGAAGAGCTGTTGGTGTGTATTCGTCTTTACCGATATGAAAGCAGAGCAACAGGTTCATGTAGCTCTGTTATTATGATGTCTTGTACTGACGTGGTTTCTGAAGTTTCTCTTCCTGAGATCCTTCGTACTAAAATCATCCATGAACTACATCAGAAGTGAGCCAACGTGAGGCAGAACACAGCATGCACCGATGTGTTCTATTGTTGTGTTTATTGTTCTCAGGTCAAACTTCATGCAGAAGCTCTCAGAGTTCAGAGGGGATGAATGTGGATCAGGAAATGTTCGCGCTAAACAGGCGCTGTGACAAATCCTCAGCATGTTTGTTCTGCACCACGTTTTCATTTTCATTCACGTTTGTGAAGCCGTAGCCGGTCACCGCTCTGTACGAACACATACCACTGGCTGGTTGAACGTCATGTTGTTGTTGTTGTGTCAGGTTTCATCATATTGGATTCAGTTCCCAGTGATGGTGAGTGAATTTGGTAGAGATCTGGACTTCCTGTTGTATTCATAAAGTGTTTCCTGTTTCCTGACTACACATCCATGTTCCCCATCTCGTCCTCGGCTCTTGACGTGTTTCAGACGTCGCCCCGCAGTGAGGACGCTTCACAGAAAGCCTTTGAACACGACTCGGACGTGAAGCAGCTGGAACAGACCTCAGACGTCTCACTCTGCTCGTATCATCACGGTTCTGACCCCAAACTACTGATCTCAGCTCAAAACCAGCTTTTGTCACCTGCTGTTCACGGCTTTCAGTATATTCTACACCGTCACAGTCTAGAGAGCATCATCTCTCATGTGTCACTCACAGCAGTGAGCGGACATCTTTCTCCCACAATTCTGCCTTCAAGGTCAGTTCTCTCTGCAGCGCTCAGGTTGTGTGTTCGAGGTTCTGAGTCGAGCAACGAGCGACAAAGCGAAGCAATACCAGAGACCACGTCTCTGTTGTGTGGATGCCAGAAGCTTCTGAAACCCTCACAGAGAGTCAGACCGGGCGATTATCCAGCGTCTGTGTGTGTGATAGCTTTCCCTGTTCGACCTGGGTAGCAATGAGCAGCTAGCCGTACTCCAGCTTAACCTGCCAGACGCTCAGGAGAAATGATTCCGCTCCGTCTTTTGACCTCTTTGTTCGGCTCTGGCCAGAAATCTCTTGGTCTTCAGCCAACAGAGCGACTGGAGTTTGTTACTCCTCCAAAGTGGCTGATTGGTGATTCGTGTTGCGTGTGAGCTGCAGGCTCAGTTTGTGGACTGTAAAGCTTGCAGCGAGGGGACGGTGCTGCGAGAGCAGCTCCGATGGAGAGCTTGTTAGTTAACACGGAGAACCTACGAGACCGCATGTCTGTGAGATGAGCTTCAGAATAAAAGCCTTCAGTGCACCACAGACACTGTCCACACACAGGCAGAACAGATGCTCAAAGGCCTTTGGCGTGATTTAGACTTTTTATATTTAAATAAAAACAATGGACTTGTGCTCAAAGTTCAGCAGCCTGAGTCTCCTTGTTGATGGAAGAGCTTTGAGTTTTCAGAAATGTGTGCATAGTCACATTCTTTTGTGTGCAATAGAGAAACAACTGTTCTTGGGATCGATCACGTGCTGCATCTAAAGAACTACACTCGGCCGTGCCGCTTTCATCCCTTTAATCCAAAGTGCCTCGGCGCGTTGCGCTCTGGTTTTGGTTGACGGACGATGATGAAGTTGTGATAATTTAGCGGTAAGCCTCACTGATTAAACCAAACAAAGTAAATCCCTCACAGCAGCTCCTCATGAGGCCTCTGTGGCTCGGTGGCAGAGCGGGCTGGCAGGTAGCCCCGTCCATCAGTGCATGAATGGGAGTGAACGGGTGAACGATGACATGCTGTGTTAAAGCGCTTTGAGAGGTCGTAGGACGAGATACTCTATGTATTTTAAAGAACTTGTGTTTATTTGTTTAGAAGAATAATAAGGTAGAGTAGCTGCTAGTATCAATACTCCCAACAGCATAGATATCGACTTTAAAGACATTTTTGTCCACAAAATGGAACCTAAAGTTTGGTGCTTTGGTTCTTCTGAAGCTGCAGACGCTCCGTCGTAACCCGTCCTTTGTGCCCGCCGGTCCTCCAGCGCCGCTGGGGTTGGTTGGCGGTTGGCTGGGGTTACTATGGCGATGGGAGTGGGTGTCGGGGGGGGGCAGGAGGCCGAGGCTGACGGAGGAAGAGGCGTTGTGCTGACAGTGATTAATGTCCGGGCTCAGCCGGAGACAGCGGACCTCTCGGGGCTCCGTCCCTCACCACCACGACGTCTCGCTCACAACATCAAACGAGACAACGTTTAATCACAAACCTGTGAATTATTTATTGTACAAAAATCTATTACTTTGAGCGGAGGAAAGCCGGAGTAAATTGAAATGTTGGATTAAGCCAGGAAGGAGATGAGATTCACCTGTGAGTCTCCTTTAAATCAATCCTCACAATCCGGCTGATTAATGGGAAAAAAAACAATTGTCTCAGCGCCGCTCGCCTCTTATTCTGACACATCAAACGGGTCGAGGTGACCTCGCCGAGGTGTGTGTGTGTGTGTGTGTGGGGGGGGGCGGTTACCGTGCAGCCTGTTAACAAGGAAGTGAAGTGATGGAAGACCAGAGGACCAACGTCTGCATGATGGAGATAAGCATGCAAACACTGCGTCTGGATATGTGGAAAAGCCTCCAGTATGTTCCTTATAAACATCTCCTATTGCACTAGATGGATGGTTTGCTTCTGTTCACACACACACACACACCTTATTCTCACTTCATGTTGGACACACTTTCTGTATATAAGGAAGCGACCTCAAAGCTTTGCCCCGGTACCTGGTCCTCTTTCATGTCTTCATGTAAAGGGATGCGGCGGGTGATGAATGAGGCCGCCGGCCAACACGAGCAGAAACAATCTGCTGCGAGCGGAGAAGACGTTTACTCTGCCATCAAACATCCAGACACTGATTTACACATCGCAGCAAAGTGCAGCTACCTGGAGTCCTTCAGCAGCTTGTGATGGGAAATATGAAAACAGGCCCCACACACTCGTTCCATTGAGGTCGGGTTAAGAAGCCAGACAGGTGTGGGTGTGTGTGTGTGTGTGTGTGTGTGTGTGTGTGTGTGTGTGTGTGTGTGTGTGTGTGTGTGTGTGTGTGTGTGTGTGTGTGTGTGTGTGTGTGTGTGTGTGTGTGTGTGTGTGTGTGTGTGTGTGTGTGTGTGTGTGTAGGGTGGGGGGACAGACATTCCAATTCAAATTAACGTAGCAGGACGGTGAGAGCGACGGACATTTTAATGTGTACCATTGTAACTTTTATTTAAACCAAACCGACTTACAGGAAGTTGTGGACTCACCAGGAATCAACTTCCTGTTCTTCATGTGTTAAAGCTGCATTCTCTCTAGTGTCCACCAGGGGGCGACTCCTCTGGTTGTATAGAAGTCTATGAGAAAATGACTCTACTTCTCTCTTGATTTATTACCTCAGTAAACATTGTAAACATGAGTTTATGGTCTCAATCTCTAGTTTCAAGTCTTCTTCAATACAGCATGATGTTCATTTAGTACATGATGGTCCATTTAGAGTCACACAGACCATAAAGCAGGGGATGCTTTAGGGGCGGGGCTACACAGTTAAATGAGAGGTCGTCACCACAGCGTTTGTGTGTTTTCACCTCATGGAAGTTGTTGTGAAATGTATTTTTCATGGTTTCGTTGTGCTCGAACCCTCTCGTGTCTCTTTATACGGTGTGAGCACCATGTATTGCAGCTAAAGATCATCCTTGGGGGGGGGGAAGAAGCCTCTTCTTCCTCTTCCTCTTCCTCTTCAGTGACGGCCTTCAAACACTCCCTGCTCTCTGTGACTTGACCCTCCTGCTCCTCCCGTCTCAACACAAACTCTGTGATTCTTGTGTAAGACGTGATGAATGAGCTCCAGGCAGATACACAGTCCTTTGTGCATTCATTCCACTACAGGAGGTAACGTTACGTTGTCATACCCCCCCCCCCCCCCCCCCCACCACCACACACACACACACACACACACACACACACACACACACACACACACACACACACCTGTCTGGCTTCTTAACCCGACCTCAATGGAACGAGTGTGTGGGGCCTGTTTTCATATTTCCCATCACAAGCTGCTGAAGGACTCCAGGTAGCTGCACTTTGCTGCGATGTGTAAATCAGCGTCTGGATGTTTGATGGCAGAGTAAACGTCTTCTCCGCTCGCAGCAGATTGTTTCTGCTCGTGTTGGCCGGCGGCCTCATTCATCACCCGCCGCTGAGAGCAGCTGGAGTCCCGGTAGTGGTCCTCAACCTGCAGTGTTTCTAAAAATAACAAATATATTCATGCTTTAAAAAACAGCAAACATCCGTTTTACAGCCATTTACTCGTGTCTTCATTGAGTGAATAAGTCATGAGAGGACACGTGAAGAACTGAAGGACAAATCACTCAAACACAACACAAACGAGAAGGGAAACGCTCTCCACACGACCTCGAACACAGCGCTACGGGAACGTTTTCACTGTTATTTGAGCCAATCGGGTTTATTGAAAGCTGCATTTAGTTTTCTACCACAGAAGAAGAACTCCAAAACAAGATTAAAGAAACACACGCACGCCTCATATATTCTCCTCTAATACATGTTATGGGGAATGTGTTAGCAAGCAGCTGCTATTGACCACCTGTAGCAACGTTAGCATTCATTTCATTCACTCGTTCCTTTCGTGGTCTGAGGGACATAGATCCTAAACTCCATGAAGCCAAAAACAAGCAGCTAGGAGAGGCTGGAGAGCTGGAGTGAAGTCCAAAAGCAGTCACACGAGTGTGTTTGTGTTGTGTTGAGGTCATAATGTGTTTATCTCCAGTGGATTGATGACCCACACGGCTTCATCTTCCTCATTTACCAAGTGCTGCGGTCTGATCATAAACTCATGTTGGTGAGATGAAGGCAGGCAGAGGAACACTTTGTCACGTCGATGCAGCAGCACTAGCAATTAGCACGTAGGTCAAACAGGCAGGAGTGTGTGTGTGTGTGTGTTATTTAGACACATGCTGCTCTCATTTTCTGCAGCGCTCTTTGGTTTCGCTTCTCATTTCTGCTCCGGTGAATTACGATGCCCTCGGGGAGCGACGAGAAGACAACGGGAGAGAAATACAGATCTCTCTCTCTCTCTCGCTCTCTCTCTCGCTCGCTCTCTCTCTCTCACACTAACGCTGCTCAGCAACTTCTACGTTGCAGACTTTCTCCCCGACTGTTGGAGGATGAACATGTTGGCGGTCCTTCGCTCCCAAACCAACGCGCAACACCAGCCTCACCCGGCCGCCCTCGATGCCCTCACTGACCCGACCCAATTACCCACAACAAGCAGGCCCAGCCGCCCTCGATGCCCCACCACAGCCCGGTTCAGACGCTCTGTGGCGATTTACCAACCAGCGGTGCTCCCGTCCATTAACACGGCCCACATCACAGAGGCTTAAACAGGTTGAGCTCCAGCTGTCCTCTCTCTCTCCGTGTCCCTCTCTTTCTCTGCCTGCGTCCCTCTGATTGTCTTTCCTCCGTGTTAGTGGTTTGTTTTTGTGTGATAAAGGTGACCAGCAGGCGGTCTAAGTGATAAATGTTCTCCATTGGCTGCATATTTGTGTGAGAGCTTTGTGTTAGCGGGGAGCACCTGGCGCGTCTGCGGCTCTTTGTTCCTTCCTGAATCGTGAGCCTCGGATTAGTTTCATCAGACGCTGCAGACGAGTCTCGTAACCTTGGACAGGTGATGCGTTTGGCTCCCTGTAAGATCTGAAAGAGATTGAAGTTTTGACTTTTTCCTCTTTTGTCCCGTAATTTCAATGAGCTCGCTCTGCTCTGCAGGAGCAGCCGACACAATATAACAGCTATTATATCTGAGTATTTTCTTCTCCTCAGGACAATAGAGCCGCGTTAGTGTCGGAGGCTTTATGAGATTCTGAATGTACCGTCGTAACTATCCGACACGTAGAAGAGCTTTCAGGAGCTGAGTGTGTAACAGACACATCGACAGCTTCTGTAGAGAGCAGAGAGATCGAGCAGGTCGCCTCATGATCACTGTGTCGTGTTTTTAGAACATTGATTATCTCACCGTGGTCTTCTGGTCTCCATTGTGGCTCCATGAAAATCAGCTCACGCATTAGTCAGACGTCCTCTTGTCCTCTACTAGTCGACTACCTCCTTCAGCTCAGAGACCTGGTCCACCGTGGACAGACCCAGATCCTCCAGCAGAGACCTGGTCCACCGTGGACAGACCCAGATCCTCCAGCAGAGACCTGGTCCACCGTGGTCAGACCCAGACAGATCCGGCTTCACCTGCCATCAATAATGAGCTTTAGGTGCCGCTCCTTAGCATTTAGTCTTCAAGCGTCCTCATGTAGCCGAAGCAATAAAGCCCGACACGCTATCTTGATCCATTACTGCAGAGAACACATTTTATGAAAGCCGGTAGAAACGAGTATAACTCAGTGAGCAGATATGGTTCCATAATTTCTCAGCAGTGTAGCTTTAGATGAGCATTAAAACCCCACAGTGGTGACTTTGTGATGACTGAGGCTGCTAAAGCCTCTGATGCAGCAGAATGACCTCACAGTGATGAGATATATTCTGAGATGAGATGACCTGGGCCCCGATCCAGCACAGTGGCCCCGGCTCTGCTGACAACAGCCATTTGATACTGAGCACAGAGGACAGCACGAGTCCTCTGTGCCGCTCCAGTCCTGTTTGGTGTGTTCCTGACACTCCCTGTGATCTAGTGCGGCGGCTCCGGGCGCCTCCCGGGACGCCCCGGACAGCCGGCTGGCACGGGGAACGTGACGAAGACTAAAAGACTTGAGCCACCTCGAGCCGTCCTCCTCTTCCTCCGGTGCCACTTTCTCGCTCTTCCTCCGGTGCCAGAGAGTCGGCTGCACCACAGGTGGAGGATTTCAAAGCCGACGGTAAAAACCCAACCCGAGGAGTCGGAGCGGTGCAAAACTGACAAGAGCCAAGAGGGAGTGTTTTCTTTTGGCTGATGATAAAAGCATTACTTCCCTCTGAATCAGACGTTTCTGTAAGCAGATACTCCAGAGCTGGTCTATTGTGATGGATGCGTTGACTGGCAGAGCTTTAGTGTACCTTTTGGAGTTTCTGGTTTAACGGTCTCTATAAATTGCAGCTTTTTCTTTTTTTTACGGGCTCTCCTGCTGACTGAGTTGAACCCATTTCAGGCTCACTGTCTTCCCTATAAATGAGTCATAACGCTGCATTAATTGTGGAGGCTCTGAATCAAGATTAAGAGCTCATCGTTCCGCCTCCACACTTGTTTGTGGCTTAGTTACTTACTGGGATGGCACTTAAGTCAATGGCTTCTATCTAATGTCTTCACTTAAAGGCCCTGAGAATGTAAACTGCGTTCTCTTCATCAGCTTCTCGCTGAGGGCTCAGTGTCCGCTTCATTAGAGTTCAAACCACACCTTCCATCCCCAGATCCTTCCATTGAGAGGAAAACTCTAGTCTGGTCAAAATGTTGATGAATTTATAGAGCTGAGGATTAAACATTAAACACGTTTAAGGATGTGATGAAGTTCTGAGCCTTTCTTCTGTAGTTAAACAGAACTAAGGGCAACACGTTCTGCTAGCTGTTGAGCTGAATCTCAGACTTTTGGATTTGCATTAATGCTTTTTTAATCACACATTTATTTAACTTGTAATAAAACATTTTTTTAATGCATTGTGGAAAGTTTTGCTCTCAAATCTATTCTGGCTTAAAAAGGACCCAAAAGTAACTCCATCGATTTCTAGTTTTTTGGTTTATAGAACGCTGATACCTGTGTTGAAGAACCCTAAATGCCTCCGTGGCTCTGAAACCTCCTGACCCACGTAGAGGTCAGGATCATCCTCCATCCCTTCAGTCTGTGCCTCGTCTCCTCAGAAACCCAGAACAGTCTTCGGCTGGATGTCGTGAAGTGAAACGAAGCGGACGCTGAATTAAAAAGGTGCAGAGGTCTGATTCACGCTCGACTGAATCCAGGAAGCTTTGGTCGGCTGCTTTGAGACAGCAGAGGGAGGCTTCAGTCACAGCTTTGATTGGAGGAAGTCTCTCTGAATTAATCATGCGTTGCTCGGTCGCGGTGGCACGTGCACATTCAGCAGAGGGCACCTTACGTTTTATGTGAGGTGTTGTCTGGAGTGAGCTGATGATGTTTCTTGGAAGCAGACTTTCTGATTGAGAATGAACACTGAATCAGCGTAACACACTTTAGTGCTTCCCTTTATCCCCCCCCCCCCCAGGCCGTGCTCTCTTTGAACCCAAATTAATAGCCTCCTTTACTGCGTCACATATAATTTGAACCCCGACTCTTCTCCGTTCTGCAATTCAATCTTAATTGCTAAGTACTTCCATTTCAAGAGTTGTTAAGCAAACGGCGTGTATGACAGACGAGTCCGCGGCAGTAAACAGGGAATTACTCAATCAGACGCCTCTATCTTCCTGCTGCCTTTCACAAAGTCAGGAACTCTTTGCCTTCGTCCCCGGGAGAAGAGTCGGATAAAAGGAGACGGGGGCGTTGTAATCTGCCACTTTCCTTTCTCTGGCTGCATCCCGGCACCACGATGATGAATGAGGGCTTCATCCCTGCACTTTAAAAGATGGATCGGGAGCTTGATTCCCAGGAACTCGTATGTTAAACGGTCTAATTCTTGCTGTCTGCTGCTCTTTTCTCCTCGTCACACGTTCCACATTTATCTCTGTCTGTTGTTCTCTGTTTACTGCGTAGCGTCAGGAGCTGCTCTCTTCATTCCTCCCTCGATGTCTCTCTCTCTACGTTCCTCTGTCTGAGCCGCCCTCTCAGTATTTCTTGGGTTCTCTTTCAGCTTCGGCTCCGGGTGGAATTTTCAATTGATTAGAACCAGACGTGGCCTGAACCTCTGTGACCACCTGAGCAAGTCCAGCTCTGGAAGACGGATCACTCGCAGACCCTTTTTTTTCCATCGGTCCGCTCCTCTTCTCACATCCATCCTTCACTCTCCCCGGCTGAGTGGCGGGCTGATTGTGTCGGTCCAGGAGCCAATAAAGCGGTCCGCTTCTTTTATTTAGTTTTCGTTGGCCGGGTCTGTGCAGGGTTTAGTCGAGGTAACCGTCAATGCTTTACTCCCCAAACATAAAGAGTTAAAGGAATACCGAAGATCAAACCTCTGAGTGTGAAATATTCCCGGCCCGTGGTCTGAAAGGCCCGGTCCTTCTGCACAGCCTGGATTCACTTCATGCTGCACAAGTACAAAGAAACAGCAGCAACAAAATCACTGCTGAAATCTAGATAATATGTCCGGCATCTCAACATGAATGAATACACTTGAGGGGAAACTTGTCCATGAACTTGGATAACGTTTGAGTCCTCCAATCGTCCCGCATGTTAAACCAAAGTCCAGCCAGAGAAGACCTCCACAGAACCCATCAATCCTTCACCGGTGACGAGTCACTCCTTCACTCTGACTCTCTGAGCGACGGTTGTGAGGCTGTGATAGCGATGTTGTTGCTAAACTCAGAGTTTCTTCACAGTGAATTGTGCTGCAGGAGTGTTTTCATTGAAGTATATATTTGGAGCATTTCTTTCCGGTGAGTCTGGGTCGACCTGCTAGTTTTTCGTACTGCTGTGAATCCACAGTTGCCAACCTCCACAAAAGAGCCAAATGCAACCTTGATGGAGGAACCTTTTCAAGCCGACAGGATGTGAGCGCTCGATGCTCAGAAGCTAATAATAAAAAGAACACAAAAGAGCACTTTTGATCCGGATGTTTTTTAAGGTTTGGCTGAAGCTTGTGGGCCGACCTTGGCTCCACTGGGTTAAGAGTGTTGTCTGGTAGCCACGAGGTCGATGGTTCGATCCCCGGCCGGGACGTGTCGTGTGTCGACGTGTCCCTGAGCAAGACAGGGACACTCTGTGGAAGAACGTTTTGTAAGATATTATATGAACCATAGTGTACACATGGAGATCTTTGGGGGATCATTAAAGCACCGAGACATGAAGGGTTAAAGGTGGGACGGGCCCAGCGGGGTTAGTTCTCCACACGTATCCAGTCTCATCTCACATTAGCAGCCGGGGGGCTGTGCTGTGTTTCCATACTGCCGGCTGAAAGCTGT
Source organism: Pholis gunnellus (assembly GCF_910591455.1). NCBI lineage: Eukaryota > Metazoa > Chordata > Actinopteri > Perciformes > Pholidae > Pholis > Pholis gunnellus. Next base: position 23,830,974 of record NC_136539.1, read on the forward strand.
GTTAGCTTAATGCACATAGTACATTAGGCTGATGGGAACATTTCACTCAATTTTCTACCAGTGATTTACATAGTGGAGGGTATGAAAGCACACGAGCTGTGCAGCTCCAGCAGCTGACTCCCCGCCTGTTTGAATTTGCTTTGATGCAGCTGCACACGAGGAAAACTGAATTTTACTTTTAGTTCTGTGAGAGACTTCTGCAGGCGAGCTGTCTCCCCAAAGGTGCGTTTTTCTCTGGATTTGCGTGGTGCTGCAATGCGCTCTTCCCCACTTCGCATCCCTCTTGTTTCCTCCTCCTCATCGCCCACTCTCCTTCTTTCTTTCTTTCTTTCTTCCTCAGTCGAGGCGATGCTGTTGTTTCCTCTGCTCGGCTCAGCTCACTTCCTCCCTTGATGGTGTTTGGACCAACGGGGAAGAGATGGAGAGTTATTCTCTCGCTCTCGCTCTCTCTCTCTATGGAAGCAGGTGTTCTTTCGGCATAAATACTTCCTCACTCCAGTCCTTTCGCTCCTCATCCTCAGGGCCCTTTTTCCTGCTGTCTGTTTGAGGAAATATTCACATGAACAGAAGGTGCAAATGTTTTTTTGTCTCGTTTCAATGCCACATACAGTTTCATTCTCTGATGAGAGAGAAGTAAGCACTTCACCTCTGTCCTGTGTTTCTGAGTGCAGCTGCTCTCCACTCACAAAGTCGGGGGGATTTTATATTTTTCCATGTTTTAATGATGCAGCTACCGTCAAGAGTCCTCCCTCCGTTGAGATGTGAGGGAGAAGAAAAGTGAGAGGGAAACGGAAATCAGGTGTTTGTGATAACGAGGGACGAAGGGTTTCTGACTCGTAGGAGTGCACCGTGTAGCCCCGCCCCTAAAGCATCCCCTGCTTTATGGTCTGTGTGACTCTAAATGGACCATCATTTACTAAATGAACATCATGCTGTGTTGAAGAAGACTTGAAACTAGAGATTGAGACCATAAACTCATGTTTACAATGTTTACTGAGGTAATAAATCAAGAGAGAAGTAGAGTCATTTTCTCATAGACTTCTATACAACCAGAGGAGTCGCCCCCTGGTGGACACTAGAGAGAATGCAGCTTTAACACGTGAAGCTCTGACTCCACTTAAAGAACCGGAGGTTGTTGCCCGGTTACAACAGTGCGACTGTGCGGAGGCCACCTGTTGAAGTGTAAAAATATAAACGGTTCACTGTGAAGGATGTAGACTGTGTCTAAATGATGTGAAACACCGTTTTGGTTTCATGGAAAATGAGAAGTTTTGTTTCAAGCAGGTAAAAAAGTTTGAGTTAAATTTGGCAACATTTCACTTACGATGTCGTGCTTCAATCTGTATCCACGATCAACGATGTTTTTGACTTTGTTTCCACGTTCATGTTCACACTGGTATCTAATTAGATCAGAGCTGAAGCAACT